>NC_056742.1:249485435-249827935 GCF_019279795.1 Protopterus annectens
TATATCCTCCTAATCAACCTTATCATTTTTTTTCAGGAAATGCAAATGCTTCCATTCCCTGCTTATAACATCCTAGATTACTCTGTCAAATGCTTTCTCTGCATCAAGACCCACCAACAGCTATGGTATTTTCTTACATTCTGCTTCCCTCTGGATCATCAGTGTTCTGTTAATGTTGTCAAATGTTTGCCTCCCCTCCACAAAACCACATTGATTCATATCTATAAATGTTGGCATTACTTTTGCCATTCTTTTAGCTATTATAGACAGGAACACTTTATAATCATGGTTTGGTATTGCAATGGGCCTGTATGAAGCTGGATCTGATGGATCTTTACACTCTTTAGGTATTACAGCTACCACTTTCTTCCAGGATGTTGGCACTTCTCCTTTTAAAATACTGTTAAACAAAACTTTCCAGATCTTAATCAGTTTTCCCTCTTACCTTCCAAAATTCCACAGGAATACCATCTATTCCTAGGAACTTTCTTCTAGATTGGTTAAGCATCACAATTTTTATCTCATCTCCCCGTATCCTAACCATTAGTAATTGAGCCTCATCTACTTCTAACGTTGGCAAATTTAATTCTTCCATAAACATTTCCATTTGTATCTTTTCTTGATTTCCATATTGCCCTGCTTTATACAGAGTTTCATAGAATTTCTGAAATATTAGCTATCGTATTTCTAATACATCTATAGGATCTCTTGTTACCTTCCTTGTTATAGGCTCCCTAAGTTGGTAACAGCTTTCTGTTGCCTGAGTTGTTGTGCTAAAAGTTTTGTGCTCTAGTGTTATTATAAAAAACAGTTGCTTAACAGAAATCTTTCTAAACTCATATATATTATCGAGGTAATCCCTTATTTTCTGCTTAGCATTCTGCAGTTGATCCCCCCTATTCTGCAATACTTTAAAATTTCTCAGTCCCTCTAAATAATTCTTGTCACTTCTTAACCATAGCCCTGTTTCTTTTATTTCCACCCTATTTTTAAACAGCACCTTAATTTTATCCCACTCTCTAGGTATATTTTCATAAGCGATTTCTATCCTCTTGAATAGCTTCTGAATAATTTCCACTACCCATTCCTTAAATTCCTCTCTTTTCAACAGATAGGTGGGAAAGTGCCAGTGTCTCATTTTTATTTCATTACCATACGATTTTATTTTAGTTATTATTTTATTTAAACAAAAAACATCTTTATTAAATTATCATGTATGACATAGGCCATGTTGCATTTATATAAATGACAATAAACCATAGCGACACAATCTCAGTTGCAACATTATACATTCCAAATTGTGCTGGCAAAACTGTAGCTGCAAACATTGTACTTTTAACATATCCAGTCATTGTTATTCAGCCATTATATAGCTCATTCAAATCCTGCCTTCTTTTAAACCTAGTTCCTCCTCTGCATGTACTGATCCCACAGTTGACATTTTTTTCCTACATAATTTGCTCCTACTTTTTTCTAAAGATCCCAGTTCCAGTTGTTTTAACTCTGTTACTATCTTCACTACTTCTAGTAAAGTTGGTTTATACTTCCATTTTCTAGTAATTGCTTTTTGGTAGGCATCATAATTTGACTCAGTAAGGCCTTGCTATGTCTATTCCATTCCGAGTTTGTATCATATCTGAAAAAAATAATTTCTATAGTTACTCTAAATTGTTCACCCAGCACCTCCTACAGAGCAGTCTGCAAGGAATCTTTAAAGTCTACCAACTCATTACACTCCCAGAAAATATGTTCCCAGTTACCTCTTTCTGCCCCATCACACCTCCAAAATATGCTGTCTACCTTAGGAAAAAAATCTTTGAAGCCTACTTGGGGTACAAAAATACCCATGTTAGCACTTTCAGGCAAAGATCAGAAATGTTCTAGATTTTGTTGCATATTTGGGAGACACACATGCACACACACACACACACACACACACACACACACACACACACACACACACACACACACACACACATATATATATATATATATATATATATATGGATCTACCTGACATGGTCGACAGTTCATATGGTCGACAGTTTATTTGGTCGACAGTTCATTTGATCGACAAGCATTTTAGGTGGGGGGCTTCGCCCCCACACCCCCCAATGTGGGGGGCTGTGCCCCCCCCTAACTATATATATCAACTCCAGGGTTGCACAACATTGGGGAAGGGGGCAAATCTGCTTGTCGACCAAATGAACTGTCGACCAAATGAGTGTCGATTATATGAACTGTCGACCATGTCAGGTAGATCCATATATATATATATATATATATATATATATATATATATATATATATATATATATATATATCCCCATTGTTTCTTTGTGACTTGCTTATTTAATCGCTCTTGCTAGTCCTTCCTAACCTCCTCTGATTGATTCTTATAGTTATCATGCAATATTTTATATTCTCTACTAATTATTCCTATCTTAATGGCAACTCCTGTTCCATATTCTACTAAAACTCTACTTGTGCTGGCCTTTCATTTAGGACCTTTCTATTTTTTTCTCTTTGCCTATATCATTTTAGTTATTATTGGCGCATGATCTGAAACAGTTATTGGGTGGGTATCAGCACCTTCAATTAAATTCACATGTTCCTGTGAAATGTAAATTCTGTCTAGCCTAGCCCAGTTTTTATATCTTGGGGAATAATATGTAAATTAACATCAAAATCTAGCCTCCTTTGTTATACTTTCCCTTCAGTGCCCCCCCAGACACGTCTTCACTGCTGCAAATCAAATTCCAGTCCCCACCTATAAGTAATATTTCTTGCTGAAAAATGAGTATTTCTCCCAGAATTTTTTTAAGCTCCATTAAAGCAGTTTTAGGTGGAATATAAATACATGCCATTGTAATCCTCTTCCTTTGCCAGTAGCCCCTTAGCACTGAAAATTTGCCATTATTATCTTTTTTAGCCTTGTCTATCTCTATTGGAGCTCATCTTACAAGTAATGTAAGTACTCCTCTTTTCATTTGTCCCAGATATTCTGCTGAATAACCATCCTGAAAACCTTTCTTTATCAAATTCACACATTCAGTTATTTCCAAGTGTGTCTCATATAACATAGCTACAGTATTTTCACTCTACATTTTTAATATAGTTCAGTATTCTTTCTTTTTTGCATTTATCTGTGAGACCATTGACATTTAAAAGTATTACAGGAAGCATCATTGTATTAAAAAGTTACTATTCCCACCTTTTTTGTGTAACACCATTTTGTTGAATGTCTAGTTCCAGCTTTTGTATTACATGCATACACTGTTTAGCAGGTGGAACTTTTATATAGGTGTTTCTTGTCACATCCATTTGAGCCCATGTCATATCTTACAAAAGTGTTTGTTTTATTTGAAGCCCTCAAAAAAAAAAAAAAAAAAAAAAAAAAACCCCAATACCCCCTAAACCTATTAATTTAATGCTAATACACAAAACTATGTACATCTTCAAATATTGAAGTTTTACCCTCCTAACAGGAACAAATGTCCCAAACTGACAGCCACACTCAAAGACTTGAGTTAACCTAAAAGAATAGTTATCCATGCTAAGACGCAGTGTGCAGCCTGTGCTTCTACTAAGTGCTAATTGGTTTTGTCTTATCTTCATAGCTCTCCCAGCTGGGAAAGCCAATCACTCTCCACCAATCTATAACCAATTTCTCTTTATCAGATTGCCTTCATGGAGACATGAGAACCAGACAGACAATTTCTCATTATCAGACTGTTTCCATGGAGGCATGATGGCCAGATACAGAATTGCTACTAAATTCATTCATTTGCTAGAAAAAAGCCTCACAATATTCAATATTCTTTTTTGTGTACTTGATTTCTGTTAAAACTTGTTATTAAATCAGTCTACTGTCCTTAATCCAGTCATTCCCCCATGCAAGAATGAGAAAAAGCAGATTCATTTTTCTTTTGTCATGCTCTTTTAACCAGGCTTTTTTTTACACTGCAGTGCCTACATTTTTAAAACTGAACAAGAAAAAAGAGAGAAGGGAGAAAGAAAGGGAAAAATGACAGCAGCACCTATATACAGTCTCCATTACACTTAAAAATGACTGAGAAAACTTTACTTAGCATGCAAATAAAACCACACACCGCAAAAATAGAACTATTAGAAAAAAAAATTTTTCTTTACTTACAGTTAACTTTCTTCTCCTCCCCAAAGCATTTTTATGAACATTAATGACATGAAGTAGGGCATATACTTTAGAGTCCCCCACAAGTCCAACAAATTCTGAAAAGGTCCAATATTTCCAGCTTTTCTTGTTCTATTTCACAAATGTAATGATTGCATTGTAATCCCACATGAAGTTACTGGTTTTATTACTGTTCATCTCCATCTCCTAAATCCTGTCTCTGCTTAATTTCCAATGTACTCTTGATTCTTGTAGTCAACTCTCATGCTTCCTTCCTTCTCTCCAACATTTTCTGTTGAAACAGTGGAAAAGGTTTCACAGGTGCAGTCTATCTGTGGTCTTTATTGCCAGAAGAAGAAAAAGAAGCAGAATCTCCTTCTGTTTCACAGCTCACTTTTTGTTGGACAAACATTTGTAGTTCCTCCGTCGCATGTACTTCATCAAAAAAATGGTTTTGTCCCTCAAGGAAAGAATAACTTGAAAACATCTGGGTACAGCAGTTTGAATCTCACACCTGCGTTTTGACATTCCCTGAACAGTGAAATGAATTTATTCTTCTTCTGCCTGATGTACAATAAGTAATCATTCTCCACAAACACTCTGCTGCATCCCACTCGGGCATCCACTGAAAATTAGCTTAATTCAAAGTCAGACTTTCCCAGTAAACAAATGTTAAATAAAATAAATAAATAAATATTTTGTCCTTCTGCCACAGTTTTGTCAGAATCAACTCCTTCTGCTGGTAGGACAGCATCTATACTATTAAAGGTTTAGGATACTTTCTGATAGCCAGGTTTGGAGCATACAGGTGATGAGCCCTTTCAACTAACAATTCCTACTGTGGAATACCAGTACAGTTGCTTATTTGTGCTTTCATAAAATTAATGCAGTCCGTTCCTTCACCCTTGTCTGGTATAGCTGAAAATCTTAGGTTTTCCCTACATGCTCTGTTCTCTAATTATATTATTTTTTGAAACATCTATTTCTGAACAGTCTCATATTCAGCCAGCCTTTTCTTCATTTCAGTATCTGAGTTTTGCAGCTTTAGCACCTTACCTGAATATCTGTTTAAAGCTTATTCCATGTTTTCTAGTCTTTTGTTATTTGTGTTGATATAATCCATCAGTGTTTCATTTATTTTAACCAGGTATGTGTGCAGTTGTCTTATATCTTCCTGTAGATTACTGGAAGTCATGTCAGGAGGTTGCATTGTTTTTTTGCTGAACAGTTGCAGAACTTTCCCCAGTCAGTGTTTATTCCTCATTTTTTGTAGCTGATTTTTTCCAGGTGTTCTGTATTTCTTTTTTTTCTGGCATTCAGGCAGTACACTTACTAGCCAGTTACTGAAATGTACCCATAAACACAAAGTTCTACTGGCATTCTCTGTTGAGTTTCTGTTTTCACACTGAGAGAGCTAGAGTTAAGATGTTACTCAATGTACAGCCATCTTGAAAGTATTTTTTCAAAGTTGGATTTATCTTAAATTTAACAGTGCATTCTTCTCTGTTTGGCTTGTTTTTGAAAGACTAGGGAGGAACAGTTAAGCTTCAAGAAATGAGAAAATGCAGTCATAAGATTCCTGTTAGGATCCACTTGATCGTTTTGTAGTATGTCTATAGGTTCAGCATATTTTTTCATCTTGTGATGTTTACTCTTCCTTTGGATCCAGAGCACTGGCAGATCAGTGAAATAAACTTATTGTTAAAGACGTCCTTCCACCAGATCCAGAAAACCAAATGACAAAGGAACCTGAAAAAACAAGCTAAGGCCATGCATTCAGATCCAAAAAAAAGTTAGCCAAACCATCAGCTTCATCCTTGACTACTAAATTTCTAAGGCTAGTGGAAGGGTTCCCTATTAAGTAAGCAAATGCTTAGTATAGTAAACACTGTTTAACTGACAGCTAAATGTTGAAACGGCAAAATCCTGAAGACATGGAACAGCAATTTTTTTTCCCAGGGAAAAAAAATTACTGGGCTGTTTTTGGGACTTTGCTGTTTCCTCTACTGCGGTGCAATCTTGACGTTGGTATATTTAAGGGTCATTCCTTCTCCTTTAGCTCCAAAGGTGGTTGGTTCTGTCCACTTTACTCCTGTCCTGACTCCCTCACTGGTCCAATTATATGGATCCAGTTTCTTCATATCCAGTGTTCTTTCCAGATCCTGTATGCCAGAGGCCTTTGTTCCTTGCTACATTGGTTCTAGACTCCTTGGATCTGACTCATTCATCTCCGGCCTGGTTGGATCTGTCTGAGTCTTGGAGCAGTGATGCTGGATTAGTGCCTTCTGCCTGCTGTTGGTGCCAGGAGCCTCAGTGTCAGTGGTGATGTCAAAGTTCTTGGTCCTTGACTCCTTGGCTGTTATCCCATCAGTGGGCCATCCTCCTTCACTGCTTCAAACTCTTTTAGTTTCAGCCAAAGGAGACATTGATCTGTCCATAGAAGCTATCTCCTTGGATCTGTTGGAGGTTGGCTTGGCTTACTGTGTGCTGGGGAGGATCACTGACTCACCTAAAAGAGTATGTGCACAGGTTTACCAACCTTGGCTCCTTCCTTGGATCCTCTTTCAATCTCGGCTGGTTCTGCTTGAGCATCCACAGGTCAGAGTCACCCTATCTCAAACTTCTTGCCCAGGAGCTAAGGCAGCCCTCAAATGATTTGGGATACACATTAATCAACCCCTAAATAAAGAGATCATATAAGAGGAAGGATCTACTTCAGTAGATCGAATCCACACATAATCAAAATTTTCAAAAGTGAGATGAGATGTCAGAATGTTTTGAAGACTGACAGTGCACAAGTGAGAAAGTTAGCTCATCAAACTAGCTGTATATGTTTAATGCAGATTGCAGTACACTGTGGATCCAAAAATCTACCCTTTTCCTCACCGTAGTGTGATATCAGAGTTGGTATATATAATTTTCAGGGGGTGTGGAGTGCAGGGGAGCTTTCCCCTGAAAAAATGTAAAAACAAGTTTAACATACCTGCAAATTATATATATTTACCACAAGATCGCACCACAGTTAGGAAAAGGGTAGATTTCCAGATCTGCAGTGTACAGCAATCTGCATTATACATATATAACTAGTTTGATGTTCTAACTATCACACTTGTACACTGTCGGTCTTCTAAACAGTCTTCTCGTCTTGCTTTTGAAAATTTCAGTTATGTATGGATTCAATCTACTGAAGAAGATCCAAGAAGAAACACATCAACTCACCCCTCAGAGTCACCTGCTTCAGATATTGGCTCTGAGGATAGAGAGGGATCCCCACGGTCCCCCCAGAGGAATCTCCTTTGGAGATATCCTGGAATTGATGTGTTAAATGGGATCCTTGTCTAAAGACCCTCCCTTTCTGCATGAGGAAGTATTATTTGAGATGTATGTGATAACACCTCTACATCATGCGTGGTCCCCCTCAGTTGACACATCTGTAGAGTTGATGGTCAGGAGATGGTGGCAGGAGCCCAACATGTGAGACAATCCTAGGAAGCCTGGTAAAGATTTATGTTCCCCCAAAGTATAAACCATTTTAGTCCAAGATCCATCCCCCCTTAGACATCTATCACTGTATCAGCAGCTACCAAATACATGTTGTTTGAGGACTCTTTTCTATTCATCCTCCTAATAAGGAATCAAGGGCGATGGATAGATTTGGGAAGCAGACATATACTTTGGGCACTTTCACCCTATGAACTATGCCACTCGTATGAATAGATTCATGAGAGATCTGGCACAACAGACCTTATCTACTCTGAAGATTCCAATGATGGCAGACTCTCTCAAACAACTTCAAGCTACCCTGATGGTGATGTCTACTATTACAAACCTTTATACATGCCTGATGCACAATGCAACAGATGGAACAGGTGCAGCTATTAGATACCATGCTTGGCTGAGGCTATGTGACTTTATGAACAACTTTAAAGCATCCTTTATAAATGTTCCATATGATGGCTCCACCTTATTTGGAACTGCTATCAAAAGAAAAGATGCAGAAGAGTGAAGAACACCTTGTCTGCTGTTGGAGTCAAGTTTGAGACTCCACAACTCCCCTTTAGTAGGAGGCAAAATGGGCTTCGTTTGCACTGTTTTCATGGGTTAAAACACAATTCTGATTTACCTTCTGACAGGGGCAGCTATGGCAGAGGTGAGCCCTTTAATGGATGCAGATCCAGGGGCTGAGTGGGTCTGCAAAACCAGGGGTTTCATGGTCCGTTTTCAGACAGAGGACTGTAGAACCTCTGAAGGTCTGCCTGATTATCCTCTCTGCAGGCAGTTGGGGAACAAATTTCCCACTAGCTAGACTTGCAGTTTGTCATCACACAAGACAAATGGATAACAGGAATAATATCCAGAGGCTGTTTCATTCCATTTTTTGGAAAAAAAAACCCTCAAGGACAATTTCCATTGCTGGATGTTCCATCCAACCAGGCAAAACCCACCTTGAACAAGATCTTTGCTCTTCTCAGAAAAAAATAGCCATTCAGGAAGTCCCACCAGACCAGAAAGGGTCAGTATTTTATTCAAAGTTCTTTTTGGTTCCGAAGAAGACATAGGAATTCAGGCCCAGTTTTGAACCTCAGCTTCTACAACACCTTTGTAAAAAAGACATGCTGAATAAATCTCCTGGATGCTTACCTGCACATCAAGGTAGCAAGGGAGTTCAGGAGATACATTTCTGAATAGGAGTCTGTCACTATCAATTCAGAGCCCCACCATTTGGCCTCATCACAGCCCCCAGAGTATGGCAGTTGCTGCAGCCCATCTTCAGCTTCAGGGATTCAAGGTATTCGCATACTTGGATGACTGGCTCCTACTTGCCCCATTAATGCAGACACTCATGAAAGCCAGAGACTACATGCTTACATTTTTGCAATTTACAGGACATTTCAGTCAACTTGCAGAAATCCATCTCAACAATTGATCTTCTTGTGATGTTACACAGACACCACAATCTCCATTGTTCTCCTTCCTCAGATGAGAATGCAAACTCTAGGCTCAGCAGTGGAAACCTTACTTCAGGACAGCCAGCCTATGATCTGTATAGTATTTAGAGTCCTAGGTCTCATCATGGCTTCTTCTATGTTAATAGTTTAGTATGCTCAATACAACATGAGAATACTGCAGTGGCTACTCCAAGCTCAATAGTCACAATGTCAGCATCCATTCTCTAAGACCATAATTCTTACCCAGTCTTGCAGTTATCATCTGCAGTGCTAGCTCACTTTGCCTTTACTACACCATGCAGATCATTTTGTCCTACATCACCCTCAGCAACAGTGACCACAGATTCTTCCTCCCTGGGGTGGGAGTGGGGTGGCATTACACAAGGAGGATGGTCCAAGGTCTTTGGACTGAGAATTATACCAACATTCACACCAATGTGATTTAATTAAGGACATTCATCTTTGAATGCAGGTACTTTAGGACTGCCTTCCCCAAGGTGTGAGTTCCATCCAGGTGGACAATATGACACTTGTGTGACATATCAAAAAACAAAGGGATCCAGATCCTACACTTTATGTAGCAAGAGCATGACAGTGTGTCAGTCAGCAATGGCCTCTCACCATTTTGTAGTGGCAACATGCTTTTGCAGAAAGCAAATATTCTAGTGGCCAGGTTGAGCAGAAATCTTCTGTAGCCTTATGAATGGTTCCTCAATCCAGCATTTGTCAAAAAGATATTCAGCCATTGGAGTAGGCCATGCTATGACCTATTTGCTATCCATGCCAGCAACAAATGCAGGGGATTCTTTGCCATGATTCCACTCTGGGACAGACACTCAGGAATGCTCTGTCTCAGTAATGGCCAACCAGGCAACTTTGTGTTGATCCCTCACTACTCTAGACCCCAAGATTCCTACAGAAAGATCGTCAATGCATGGCTGCTGTCATCCTTATTGCCCCATATTGGGCAAGACAGATCTGGTTTCATCTCCTTAAGCATCAGATATGCTTAGATGAACTATATGAACATGTTGCTCTGCACAAAAAATGATTGCAGATGGTTAAAATAATTACAGGGTTACCTGAGGGATTTTAAGAATAGAGACATTTTGTCATGGCCAAAAGACAACTCAGTCCGTAATAATGCTGATAATTCTTCTACCCCTTCTTTAGAAGGATCCAATAAGGAAGTGACAGCTACACAGAGTAGTAACACTACAAATAGAGAGACTGGTCCTGTAGCTGTTCTTTCTATTTCATTTTTTACTATGAATACAGCAAGTATAAATACTATATTCACACTTCTGGTCCCTTTACCAATAGAGAAAGACTACAGAAAGAGACGCTCCAAGAGTTGAACAATGAGGGGGTGTTTACAGCAGTTCGACCAATCAGACAGAACAGCTCCAATGATGATGTAGAATAAGCAGCAACAGACAATGGACTGATTTTTAACATTTCATCATTTGCATTAATCAATGAATAAACTTCTTTTCTCAGTAAAGGTCTGCCGTTCATTCTGACTAAACCATCAGATGTGACTGATGTATTAATTGATCTTAGATTGTTTGATAGAAAGGTTTCACTATCGTTATTGTTTCCTGAGCAGAATGTAACAATGACGTATTTATGAAACCTAGTATCTTTTCTCCAATAATCCATCCTTATTTAGAAGCTTTTGTTGGTCTCTGTGAAAATTAAATTTTAGAATCAGAGTAGTAGGCATAAACAGTCTTTTTGTAATTTAAGTATAGAGCAATGATGAACTCTTGCTGAATTATGCATAGCCCCCACCCTAAGATATGCCTAGCAGATAAAGGTGGGGGCATAGTTGTAATAGACAAACAATTTTATCTTGATAGCATGAGACAACAACTTCTGATAATTCAACCTATATGAGTATCACTAAACAACAAACATTAGGGCTGTTAAAGTTCATTTTCTTGTCCATGATTTACTTATGATTGGTTTGATTAATTAAGATTTATTTAAATACTTTATTGTTGAATATCCTGTTGTATCTATACTATATGGTCTGCCTAAAATTCACAAATGTTTGCGTGAACCACCAATGCACCCTGTATTATTAGGTCTATATTATAAAATTGACCGTTTAGCTTGTTGAACACCCAAATGTCAACAGCTAAACAGCGAAATCCTAAAATTGCGAACAGCCACTTCTGCAAAATTTTTCATAGGGAAAAACTTTGCTTGGCTGTTGGACAATAAAACAAACTTTTAAACCCTAATTAAGTGGGGGGCTTTGCCCCCCCCCCCCCAACTAAATATACCAACTCCAAGATTGCTCTACATTGGGGAAAGGGCAAATTCCTGATAACAGAGAAGCAAATTTTTCCCTATGAAAAAATTTGCGGAACTGGCCGTTGATGGTTCTAAGCTTTTGCTGTTTAGCTCTCGACATTTCAGTGTTCGACAAGCTAAACTTTCGCTGTAATAATATAGACTCATATTATCAAGTAGAGGCTGGGTCACTGAACTGCTTTCTATATATATGTGGAAAAAAACTTTGAGATCGGTATTAGATAAAATCAAATTCGTTCTTAGATATACCCTAAAATTTTTTGAAAGATCTATACGATTTATCCAACAATATAGAGATTAGCTAAGATTTGTTCCTAGTGACCCTTGACATAGTATCTTTATTTACTGTGATATCGAATACATTGGGTATAGAATATGTTAGATCTTATGCATGCAAGGATGTGGAGTTTACTCAGAATACGGTTGAACTGATTTGCACATTGTTAGAATTAATACTGAAAAATAATGTTTTTATTTTTGATAAAGATTTCTTTTTGTAAAAAGTGGGCATAGCTATGGGCACAGCTTGTGCCAATAACTACACCAACCTAGTATTAGCTGTTTGGGAAACAGAATACGTTTTGAAGAATAATTGCTATTGTGAATACATTAGCTTTTATAGATGGCTTGTAGAGAGAGCTACTTAGAATTATCAGGTTACATAATGATGATAATGAACTGGAAGGTGTCTTTGCAAAGATGAAAGAGGAATTTCTAGAATGTCATTACAAGATTAGAGATATAGAATATAGTATTACTGAAGTTCACAGTTTGAGAAACATATGGGGGAAATCATATTTTTCAGAGAATTATTCAACAGGCAATAATACACAGCCACTTAAAAGAGATAACAGATTAGTTTTTACTTATTTTAGTGATAACAATATTACATGTGATATTGTAAAAAAGAATTGGCCATTGCTGATGGGAAGCCCTGAACTTAGAAAAATACTCAATAATACACCACAGTTTAGTCTTAGAAATAATCTATTGTTGAAGAGATAGTTATGTTACAAGAATGATTTATATCCTGCAAATGTTGCATCAGATAGAATAGGCACCTTTTGCTGTAGATTGTGCAAAGTCTGTAAATATCTAATACCACCATTGGTTTCTTGTAAAACAAAAAAAAAACTCTTCTTGCAAATGTATTAACTATAGCAAGTTTATTTTCTGTTTTGTTTTTCCTGTATTCATATATATTTTTGTGTATATATTATTGTTTTGTTCTGCACAGCTCTGGAGCTTTTCTGCGCCGGACTCCACTGAAAATGGGCTACTGGCTCAGCTGGACCAACCCGGTTAACAATTGTCAAATAAATAAATAATGTACATTCTTTATACATCCAGCGACAAGTGTTAGGGTAGAATATGGATTTTATGCGGATTGTAGAAGTAGAAATTTGATTTATTATGTAAGTTGCGATGTTTGTAATGCCTTCTACATTGGTAAAACCAATAGTTTGATGGACAGAATACTAGAACATATTAATGACATTAGGCATAATAAAAGTAGTAACGCACCTGCACAACATGTTCTAAGTTACGGAGATCAACACACCTTTAAATTTTTAGTGTTAGAAAAACTATTGGAGAATATGAGAGGGGGTGATCTTAAGAATATAACAGAAAGAAGTGAACTAAAATGTATTCCACAACTATAGGCATATGTCCCTCCAGGACTTAATGCATGGGTTTCTGTAAAACCTGTTTTGAAAGCCCTAGCCCTTAGGCATTGAAATAAATAGAAATTATGTGTAATTAAGGTGTATTTTGATAACTGTATGTGGAATGGTTGAATGATGTATGGGAGTTATGTTAATATTTGTCTACAACCAATGGTTAGTAATGAATTTTCATTTGCAGTATGTTCTGGAAATCAGCACTTCTAACCTATAAGTGGAAGCAAGCGTGTTCCTTTAACTTTTGCACATAACCAGTACCCGGTAATGAATTTTAGTAACTTAATTCACTGTATGTGGGAATAAGGGTGTTCCCTTAGTATCCATTCCTACCAAAGGCCAGTGATAAATTTTTTAACCTGATCTGTTATGTTTGTTGATATGTATTATCTTAGTATTTGTCTTCAACCAATGCCTAGTAATGAATTTCGGTAATTTGATTTGCAGTATGTTCTTGAAATCAGCATTTCACCTGTAATTGGAAGTATGGGTGTTTTCTTAACATCTGTGCTTAACCATTGGCTGGTAAAAAGTTTGTAATCTAATTTGCTGTACGAGGGAATAAGACTGTTCCCTTAGTATCTGATTTTAACCAATGGCTAGTGATGAATTTCTGCAACCTGATTTTCTGCATACTGCAAAACATTTTGTTTTTAGCCTATGAATGAATGGAATTTTGATTTGTTCCTTAATGTGATGTAATGCCATTCTTGATGTTTATAGTTTATAGAGTTTTGAATTGTTTTTATAAATGGTAATAGTTTTACAATATAATTTCATGGTCTGCAGAAGCAGTGTGTATACTGCGAAAATGCTTACCTTTCTATACTTTGTGATTAAAACTTTATTACACAACAGTCTTGGTGGTCAGATTATTTTATCATTTTTATCAATTTCTTAATAGGAGTTAGTTACTATCAGTTCAGAGCCCCACCATTTGGCCTCGCCACAGCCCCCAGGATATGGCAGTTGCTGCAGCCCATCTTCAACTTCAGGGATTCAATTTATTCCCATACTTGGATGACTGGCTCCTAGCTGCCCCCTTAATAGAGTCACTCATGAAAGCCAGAGACTACCTGCTTACATCTTTTCAGTTTACAGACCATTTCAGTCAACCTGCAGAAATCCATCACAACAACTGGTCTTCTTGTGATGTTACACAGACACCACGATCTCCACTGTTTTCCTTCCTCAGAAGAGAATACAAACTCTAGGCTCAGCAGTGGAAACATTACTTCAGGATAGCCAGCCTATGACCTGTCTAGTATTTAGAGTTCTAGGTCTCATGGCTTCTTAATAGTTTAGTATGCTCAGTACAACATGAGAATACTGCAGTGGCTACTCCAGGCTCAATAGTCACAATTTCAACATCCATTCTCTAAGACCATAATTCTTACCCAGTCTTGCAGTTATCATCTGCAGTGGTAGCTCACGTTGTCTTTACTACACCATACAGATCATTTCATCCTGTATCATCATCAACAACGGTGACCATGGATGCTTCCTCCCTGGGGTGGGAGTGGGATGACATTACTCAAGGAGGATAGTCCAAGTTCTTTGGACTGAGAATGATGCCAAAACTCATGCCAATGTGTTTGAATTAAGGGCGTTCATTCTTGAATTGTAAAGTGTGATTTCCATCCAGGTGGACAATATGGCAGTTGTGTGATATATCAACAAACAAGGGGCAACCAGATCTTACACTTTATGTAGCAAGGCCATGACATTGTGGCAATCGGCAATGCCTGTCACCATTTTGTATTGACAACATACTTTCACAGAAAGCAAACATTCTAGTGGCCAGGCTGAGCAGGAATCTTCTGTAGCCTTATGAATGGTTCCTCAATCCAGTATTTGCTCAAAAGATATTCAGCTACTGGGGTAGGCCATGCTGTGACCTATTTGCTACCCATGCCAGCACCAAATGCAACAGATTCTTTGCCATGATTTCCCTCTGGGAGAGACACTCAGGAATGCTCTGTCTCAGTACTGGCCGAACAGGTTACTTTGTGCTTATCCCTCACTACTCTAGACCCCAAGATTCCTACAATAATATCTTCAGTGCATGGCAGGAGTGCATAACCTAGAGAATCTTGGTGCTAATGGTAACATGGGTGATGACAGGGATAACAATGTGTGTATGACCTTTAGATATAGTAACAATATTGGGAGAATATGTGAAATTGTTAGATTTAATTGGAAGGTGCTGTTAATGAATGAGAAAATAGGAAATCTAGTTGGACAGACACCAACTTTTGGTTTCAGAAGAAATAAGAACTCAAAGGATTTACTTTGTCAGGAACATAGTTTGTTTGAGAATAATATCATATCCCAACGGAGAAGTATTTTTGCTTGTAAACATTGCAAGGCTTGTCCTTATATTATGAATCAGAATTTATTTGTTCATCCTTTAACAGGTAGGAAATATTTATTGAATTATTATGCGGACTGTGGAACACAATGTCATCTAGCTGGCCCAGTGCCAGATGTGTAACTCATTTTATGTGGGCATAACAAATTGCAGACTAAAACATAGAATTTTGAAACATCTTTCGGCCATACGGCTAAAAAATATTTATAATGCATTATACCAACATATAGAGGGGAACATGGGCCATACATTTATGTTCATGGTTTTGCAAATTGTTAGATTAAATGTTAATGGTGGTGACATAGTTAACCTTACTCCGTTCAATGAAACCAAATGGATTATTGAAATAGGGGCTGACAGAGCTCCTGGTTTAAATGGAGTTATACCTTTAAAACCATCCTTAAAAAGGCGGAGGATTCAATATTGAATGTTAATTGGTTGACAGTGCTTTTAAAAACCTGTTTTTAAGTTTGGTATGTTATCTGATGAAGGGCTCTGACCCGAAAGTGCTTACTTTGTGACATCTGGATCTTATTAAAGCGTTATTATGGCCTGGTGGTCTGATTGCTTTTTTCTTTTTGTTCAAACCAGGGTACTTTGTGCTTATCCCTCACAACTTTAGACCCCAGGATTCCTATAGAAAGATCTTCAGTGCATGGCTGATGTCATTCTTATTGACCCACATTGGCCAAGACAGATCTGGTTTCATCTACTGAAACCTCACCTAAAGGAGTCCCCTTTGCTCCTACTTCCACTCATGGATGCCATATCTCAGCCCTCTGCAATGTCTCACCTGGACCTTCCCAGTTTGAGATTAGCTGCATGGTTTCTCAAACTCCATTAATGGTGAGGGATTCATCCTTTCCACTAGAAGTAGTTCATATTGTAACAGATTCTCAGAAACCATCTACCAGGATGATCTATTGCAGTAAGTGAAAGATTTGCAGTGAGGACTGCCAGTCAGAATGTTAACCCATTTTTGATCTCTGTCTCAGATGTTTTGCATTTTCTGGCTTCTCATTTACTGGCAGGTTCTAGTTTCTCTATCTTTTCAGTTCAATTGGTGGCAAATTCATCCTTCTATTTCATATTTAAGGAGCATTCCTTGGCTTCCCATATATTATTGCAAGGCCTTTCTCAAAGGCATTTTACTGCTTTCCCCCCAATCAAAGATCCACTCCCACCAGGGGATCTGAATTTCATTCTGAAGACCCTAATGAAGCCTCCCTTTGAATCTGCTTTGACGTCAGAATTAAAATTCTTATCTTGGAAAACCATTTACTTAATAACAATTACATTTGCTCAAAGTGTGTCAGATATGCATGCTTTTTCCATAGTTTTTCCTCACCCTGTTTTTCACAAGTATAGGGCAACCTTGAGAAATAATCCCTCCTTTGTTCTTGATGTAACCTCTGAACATAACATATCTAAACCTATTCATTTTATTTATTTGCATTTGTTTACTGAGATGTTCCAGTTGGGCCAGAAGTGCCCATTTTCAGTGGAGTCCCGGGGAGAAAAGCTCCACATATAAGACATTTCATATACAATACAAAATTTACATTAATTAAGACATTTAGTACATATTATTGGCAGCTTATACAATTGGTGAAAAAAGCAGTACATAAGCAATCATTCTCAAATCAAAGATATTATACAAGCAATACAGAGTATATACATGAGAACATTCCATATGAGTAGTTTTCAGCTAGCAAAATTTATATAGGACACTTCATGCAATGGGTGCAAAGCAGATCTAGGAATTAATTAGGGACTAGGTACTTAAACTTTTCACACATTTAGGAGGTGTAATAGCTGAGTGATAGGCTATACGAGTCCTGTTGCAAGAATCAGCAAAGTCGGTGGATATTGTTGTAGATATAAGTGGTGGTATGATATTAAGTTAGGCTGCAAGAGTACCTGAAAGTCTCATCTGGATCAATGGTAGGTCTATAAGGGTTAGGAAGAGAAGGAAGTAGACAGGAGGGATCAATGGTAGGATAATGAGGGTTAGTAGAAGAGGGAAGTGGACAGGAAGGAGAGGAGGAGGAGTAAGCAAAAAGACAGGTGGATGTGAAAGGAGAATACCAGAGTAGTAGAGTGGGGGTGAGAATAGTTTTGATGGTTGAAGTTAGGTTATATGAGATGTGGTGTTAGCACAAGTGCACAGCCAACATGAGGAGAGGTGTTGTTTCGTAGATGTCTTGAAGAGGGTTACTGAGTGGGTGGATGTAAGTGTTGGGGGAGGGAGTTCCAAAGTTTTACAATGGTAAAGGAGTAAAGGATCTGCCAGCCAAAAGCTTGGGCTTTTATACATTTACGAGCAGTTGGTTGTTGGATTAGAGTTGTCTGTTAGGATGGTATAAAGTAAGTATAGAAGACAGAGCAGGGCACATGGATGGATTATGAATGAGTTTGTCAGCTGTAGTTAGTTGGATAAAGGTGAGATAGTTGGGGAGTTCAAGCCATTTTAGGTTGTGTAATGATAAGCAGTGGTGGGATGAGTAGGAGGCATTAGTTACAAACTTAGCAATTTTTTTGTAGCATGAGTCTAGTTTGGACTTTAGAGAGGACAGAATGTTGGTGAGGAGGGGGGCACCATATAAAAGAGAGGACAATAGAAAAGAAGAGGCAAGGGAAAGTCGGTCTGATACACTGAGTAGATGTTTGTATTGGTAGAGAGTGCCAAGCTTTTGATGTGTGTTTTTGACATTGGACTGGATGTGCAGGTCAAATGTGAGGTTTTCGTCTATGATGACACCTAGGAAATTTGTGCTAGGTACAATGTCGATGGTGGTATCATTTAGGGATTGAATGGTGAAGTTCTCTTTTTGTAGGGGTGTAGATTTTTGGGGGCAAAGATTACTAGATTGGTTTTGTTGGGGTTCAGGGCAAGATGATTATTAGACATCCAAATTTTGGTGGAGGTGAGGGTGTTTTGGGCGAATTGGTGTAGTTCTGCAGAGTTGTTTGCAGTGCAGATGATAGTGGAGTCATCTGTGTATTGGATGACTGAGCCTTGAGAGAGTGTGGTGTGGAAGTTATTGATATATATGCTAAACAGAAGTGGGCCTAAAATGGAGCCTTGAGGAACACCAGTGGTGGTGTTTAGGAAAGGGGAGTAAGAGTTCTGCCATTTAGTTGATTGTTGCCTGTTAGTGAGGTAATTAGTGAACCAGTTTAGATTTTGAGGTGAGGTACCTATGTTAGAGAGTTTTGTTAGAAGAGAGTGGGATATAGTATTGAAAGCTTTAGAAAGATCAAGAAATAGTGAATATATGATTTTACCAGTGTCACGGGCTCAGTTGACAGTGTACATGAAGGATATGAGAGCAATGGTGGTACTATGTCTTGGCCTAAATCAGTGTTGGGTGGGGGAGAGGATGTGATTGTGAGTGAGATGGTGAAGAAGTTGAGAATGAATACATTTTTCCATAATCTTAGAGATGGGTGATAGTATAACAATGGAGCGGAAGTTGGTTGTGTCTATGTTGGGGTCCCCCTTGTGTAGAGGAAGGATATGAGCTTTTTTCCAGATGATGGGCATATAGGTTCTTGGATAGATCTGTTGAGAAGTATGCTGATAGGGTAAGTGATTGAGTTGGCTGAGATTTGCAGGTATTTGGTGGGTATATTGTCAGGGGCATTTGTGCATAGTTTGAGCTTTAGAAGCAATTTTTTTTAATAGTCGAGGTGGGTATAGGTGACAGACTAAAGTTGGGAATAGAAAGAGTACTGGTGTTAGCTGTGGAGAGGTCTGTGGTGGACAAGTTGGTGTTAGGAACGGTAGTGGTTAGATTGGCTATGGTATCTATGATTGCAGCAATTTTAATGGGTATTTTATTTGGGTCTGGGCAAGGATTATTACTAGAGCCTGGGTTTAACAAAAAGTAGAGAGAGCTCCAGAATTTCTTTGGGTTTTGCTTGTGTTGATTTTGTAATGTAAGGTAGTGTTCTTTTTTGTTTTGTAGTACTAGGCGTTTAACCTGGTTTTGGAGCATTTTTTCTTGGGCAAAGTCAGAAGGGTTTTTGTTTTTTTTTGCCAGATTTTCCATGATTTGTCCCTGCATTTCATGATATCCTTAGTGGATCTTGTTAGCCAACTGGCATGGTTGGTCTTTACTCTCTTTTGTCTAAGGGGAGCAAAATTGTTTAGTATGCTGATGAAGGCTGAGTTGAAGAACTCAAATGCCTCATCAAGGGAAAGTGATTTTAGTGCATCCCAGTTGATGCTAAGCAACTTTTGGTTAAAGCTAGATGGACATAACTGGGATTCATCTCTGGCAACCCTGTACTGATGTTTATTAATTGTTGTGGTACATTCATGTTGTATAAAGGCCAGTAAGTGGTCACTTATACTATTGGAAAGTGTACCAGTGGACTTGATCTTATTTGGGTTGGACACTAAAATCCAGTCTAGGATTGAACCATTAGTATTAATTTTATTAGGCCTGGTTATGGTGTTAACTAGCTGGGTGAACTTATATAGATTGATATTGCAGTTAGAGTGGTGTGGGGATATGTCTAACCAGTTGATGTTTACGTCTCCCAGTATGATAGTCTCATTTTTTATGTTTGTAGATGCCCAGGCAAGGATTTCCTCTAGAATTGGGATGTTATTGCTTGGGGGAATGTAAAATGACTATCACACAGAGATTTTTGCAATTATTCATTTTAAGGAAAGAAACTAGAAGTTCAGCTGTGGAGAACTGTGGGATTGGTTTTGTATAGAGAGAAGCACAATTGTCTGTGACCATCTAATAAATGCAAACAGTATTCACCTTTGTTTGAATTGCGAAAAAAATATTGGTAAATTGATAGTCTGACATATTCATTTGACACCATTTTGGTAAAAAAAAGTGTTCTTCTCATGGAAGCTCTGTCTTTGTGAAATGTCAAATATGGTGGTTTACAAGATAAGGCTTGAATTTCTGAAATTCTTCTGGCAGAAGTTGTCACTACCAGAAAAATAGTTTTCCAAGTTAAAAATTTCAGGTCGCAGTCAGCAGCAGGCTCAAATGGAGGATGCACTATCATTTGTGACACTAAGTTCCAAGGTGCAGATGGATCCTTATACAGTGGTTTTAACATCAGGGTTCCTTTTAAAAAAGCTCTGCAAAGTTTTTGAGAAATTAATGAATATGTTTTGAGCCCATTATGAAAATCTGAAATAGTCGCTAGTTGAACCCTGATAGTAGAGGAAGAGGCTCCTGCTTCAAAAAGCAAAGCTAAAAATTCTAAGACTTTGTCGACAGTTGCAGAAAAGGGGTCAATATTATTATCTAGAGCCCAGAAGGAAAATCTTTTCCATTTACTATTGTAGAGTTTTCTGGTGGAAGGCTTATGGGAAGCTAAAAGAATCCCACGAACTGGGGAAGACAGATGATTACACTTGGCAATCAATGGAAATGGAGAAGCCAAGCTGTGAGCTTGAGATTTTGAAGGCTTGGGTGAACTAATCCCTCTGGATGGGATAGGAGATCTGGATCTGAGTCCAGAGTCTATGGTCGGTGAATCACATAAGGCCAAAGAAAGGAGAGCCAAATCTGTCGAGGTCAGAAGTGGGCAACCAGAATTACCTTTCTTTAGAAATTGAGAAATTAAAGGGAACAGGGCAAAGATGTACAAGAGTCTGGAGGGCCTATTGTGCAGAAGAGTGTCCCTCAGAGACTTTCTCTTGGAGGGTGGACCAGGGCAAAGTAGCTGCTGCACTTGTTGTTCAGGAGAGATGCAAATAGGTCGCAGCAAGACTGGCCACAGTGACAAAAAATCTTTTCTACCACTTTGGGATTGAGAGACCACTCATGAGACATGAGAATGCATCTGCTCAGTTTGTCTTCCATCACACTGGAACTCCCCAGAATATGCATTGCTATTAGAAAATGGTAGGAAGAGATTGCCCACTGCCAAAGTCAGGGCTTCTCGATAAAGTGGGTAAGACTTGGCTCCTGTTTATTGATGTACTAAACCACCAACATATTGCCTATTTAAATTTCAAACTGCTTTTCCCCTTGGAAATGACTGCAAGGCCTGCAGCACTAATAGCACTGCCCTCACCTCTAGAACAGTGATGTGCAAGTTGGCCTCCATGGGATACCAAGTGTCTTGGACAGTCTTGCCCAGGTAATGCCCCCCACCCGATCTGGGAGGTGTTCATGGTTACTGTGGCTTGGGATTGACACAGGACAAAGGGGCAGCCCAAGAGAATTTCCTCTGAATGAATCCACCAAGGTAAGTCTTTCTTGCAATGATTGGTAATCAAAATCTGATCTGACATTGGTTGATACATTATAGACAACTGAGATGCTAGAAACCACTGTAGAATTCTCATGTGAAACCTTGCTAGGGGAACTAATGGCATGGTCGCTGTCATCAAACCTAAGGATTGTAAGACTAGTCATAGGTTGGTACTGGTCTATCTGCCCGAAGGCATATATTAGCCCAGCCACATTGTGCGGTATTCACCGCCCCTTTAGTAGTTCCCTAGACCCTTGTACTAGCAGCTAGTACCCTTGGCCCCTATCTAGTACTGCTGTTGGTGTGATCCCCAGTGTGAACTTTCTGTTACCCATCCACTCATCAAGGTTCCTCTTGAAGAGTGATAGTGAGGGGCTCTGTCTTATGTAGATCGGGACCCTGTTCCATAGTAAGGGAAGTCTCTGCGAAGGGAGTCTATCCCTCCAGCATGTTCTATTCATTGTTGTGTTGAGGTTTATATCCCTAGAGTATGTAGCTCGAGTAGATTTGGTTTTGCTAAGATGGAGCATATTCAACAATTCTGGGTTGGACATGGCTCTGTACGTTAGAGATCACCTCTGAGAAAATGGTATGCAACAGAGAATAGTCTTAGCTTTTTCAATTGTGCTGCATAGGGCAACTGTTTGAGGCCAGTAATCCTCTTGGTTACGTACCTCTGTGGTCTCTCCAGCTGCTGGAGATGTCTAGCCAGGTACATTCCAATTGGTGCATTGTACTCAATAATGGGTCTGATGAGGGAAGAGTAGAGGGGCACCATTACATCCTTAGATGTTGATGCAAACCTTTTCGTGATCAGATGGGTCACATAGAAGGATTTTATAACCACTTTGGCAACATGGTTATCAAAGGAAAGATGACTATCTACTTGGGTCCCTAGAATCCTTATTTCTTCTTCAGATATCAGGGGATTACCTCCTATGTTGTAGTTTGCGGGTACTCTGTTTTTTCCAAAGGGGATTACTACGCATTTTTTTGCATTTAGCTTGAGACCATGGCTTTGACACCATGCATCAGTCTCATTTAGGCCTTTCTGGAGGATCTCCATGTCGGCTGGAGACTCTATTATAGCACCCAGTTTGCAGTCGTCCGCAAACTTAGTCAGCCACAGCCCTTCCTTGCTTGCCCATACTTCTGAGAAGTATATGCCAAACAGGAGGGGCCCCAGAACAGAGCCCTGAGGCACACCACTCGTTACTGGTCTGGATTCGGACATAGATCCCGCTACTCTTACTTTATGGGATCTGTCTGAGATCCAGTTTGCGATCCATCTTGTGACATAAGGGTTTATGCCCGGGCTGGTGAGCTTATCAATAATACCTGAATGAGGAATGGTGTCAAATGCTTTAGCAAGGTCAAGGTAAGCTGTGTGTACCTCCTTTCCCTTATCTATAGCCTGAGTAACTGTCTCAAAGAAATCCACCAGGTTCAGGAGGCATGTTGACGAAGCCGAACTGTGTGGGGTCCAGCGACTGGAGGTTCCCAATCTCTCCATTTATGAGTTCCATAATGATTTGCTCCATAGCCTTACAGATCAGACTGGTCAGGCTTATTGGTCGGTAGTTCCCAGCGTCAGTTGTGGCCCCACCCTTGTGTAGCAGGACCACCGTTGCCGTGCACCATTCTGTGGGCACATATCCTGTGGAGAGGCTGAGACTGAACAGGGTATTAAGATGCGGGGTTAATTCCTTTTGGAGCTCACGTATGACACAGCCTGGGACACCATCTGGTCCCATGGAGGCAGTGTTTTTAGCTTTAGATAGAGTCTTGTTAACCAATGTATCAGTAATAATAGTTGTACGGCTACTCTCTTGTTTCTAACAGTGTTTTGCACCTGGGCCTTGATCTTCTGCAGTCTTAGATAAGGTAGGCAGATTATGTAAGTACTGGTATTTTGAACTGCTAATATGAACTCTAAACAAGGATATAGGGAATCTCCAAACTCTGGATCCCATACAGTTTGGTTTTGTGAAGGGTAGATCAGGCCTGCTTAACTTTTTTGACTTCTTTGAGTCAGTCACCAGAGCTGTGGATGAAAGCAAGGTGGTTCATACAGCCTACCTTGAATTGGCCAAGGCCTTTGATACCATTCCCCACTCAGGAATCATAGAAAAACTCACTAAGCTAGGCATCAACCCCTATATCACTAGGTGGATTGCAAACTGGCTCACAGATAGACCCCACAGTGTGAAAGTAGCTGACTCCAAGTCAGACTGCTGACTAGTCATGAGTGGAGTCCCACAGGGTTCGGTCCTGGGTCCTCTCCTGTTTGGTATCTACATCCCTGAAGTCCAGGCCAACATGAAGGGACTCTGGCTGATAAAGTTCACAGACGATTGCAAATTGGGAGCTATTATTAACTCCCCAAGTGATGTTGACATCCTACAGAAGGGCCTCACTGAGACAAACGACTGGTGTCAGAACCATGGCCTTAAGCTCAATGTCATAAAATGTGTCATCATCCCCTTTGGGAAAAACCCTGTTCCCATGAATTACCACATCAATGGTAGTCCATTCAACACAGAAGGCGTTATAAGAGATCTGGGAACACAGGTTGACAGCAACCTCTCTTTTGATCACCACATTGCCACTGTGGTCAGAAAGTCCTTCTATGTGGCACATCTCATTACTAAGGGTTTTGCATCCAGGGAGAAAGAGGTCATTGTCTCCCTGTACTCTTCCCTCATTAGGCCAATCATAGAGTACAATGCCCCATTTGGCATGTACCTCACTAGACACCTGCAACAACTGGAGAGGCCGCAAAATGTACCTCACAAAGAGGATCCTAGGCCTTAAACACTTGTCCTATATGGACAGACTCAAGCAATTCCAACATTCTCTGTCTCATATCGCCTACTTAGAGGCGATCTCTGCTTGACTTACAAAGCCATGTCTGACCCAGATCTGTTAGAAATGCTACATCTAAAGAAATACCAATCCCTCCGCACCACATGCTCCAGAGACCTCAACCTCATTACCACAATCAACAGAATGTACTGGAGAGACAGGTTCATAACTCAGAGACTGTCCAAGCTATGGAATAGACTTCCCATACATGTCAAACAAAGCACCTTGCTGACCCTCTTCAAGAGAAATCTTGATGTGTGGATGGGAAATAGAAAATTCATCCCGGGGTTAACTCCAGTGGCTGTACTCAACAGAGGCACTGGGAACTAAGGTCAGGTAACACCTACGGCTAGGTTTGGAAAGACCCCAGGGTCATTAGCCTATTGCGCACCTATGAATCTATGTGCCTAAAGTCTGAGTCGGAGTCAACTTGTAATTTACAGTAATCCCCAGGTTGGCACAGGTCTGGAGAATGTAGTCTCTTGCATGTTCTAGAAGATGCCTGGTGGGAGCAGTAATGAGCCAGTCATCTAAGTATGGAAATACCCAGAATCCTTGCAATCTCAAGTGAGTTGCTGCTACTGCCATGCATTTGATGAACACCCTGGGGGCTGTGGGTGAGACCAAAGGGCACAGCTCTGAACTGATAATGACTGGCTCCCAGCTGAAAGTGGAGAAATCTCCTAGAGAGCTTGTCCATTTTTATGTGGTAATACGCATCCTAGAGATCTATCGAGCACATCCAATCATCTATCCCTAAAAATGGGAGAATAGACTGAACTGTGACCATCTAGAATATTTGTCTGTCGAACAGATTTGTTCAAAATGCTTAGATGCAAAACTGATCTCCAGTCCCCTGTCTCTTTTGGCACTGAAAAGAATCTTGAGTAAACTCTGGATTCTATCTGGTCTGGTGGGACCTCTTGGATGACTCTTTCTAGCAGTTTTTGTATTTCTAATACTACTGGTTCCCGCTGACTTGGGTGTAATGTTGGGATTTTATTTTATTTATTTTATTTTTATTTTACATTTGTTGACCGGGATAGTCCGACTGGATATATGTCCATTTTCAGCGGAGGCCCAGGGAGAAAAGCTCCATACATTAAAAACAATTACAAAGAGAATTAACTGTAGCTACTAAGAATATAGTTATTATCTGACATAGCTAAAACATATTATATACAGATCAATTATACAGTGCCATGACAGAACATACCAGAAATGGCTGGTGATTCAAATGAAGAAATAGTACAGAGTAAAAGTTTTCAGGTTAAATAATTAATGGGGTTTTTTTTGTCCATAAAGGTACCATAGGAAGTGTAGAAATCAATATAGAATAACAAAGCAACTGAAAATAAATGTTATAGACAGTAAGGGTGGTCATGCAAGAGGAGAAAGTGTCAGTCAGGATTTGCACATGGGCATAGCCATTGGGATTTTAGTAAGATTCTTAGTTGCTTCTTGAAAATTGGGGTAGATGAAAGGGATGCTAGTTCACGTGGAAGTTTGTTCCAAGTGTTACCAACAGCATTAGTAAACAGGCAATCTCCAGATTTGTTGTTGGATTTTAGGGTAGCAACTAGTGCCCTATTTGCTGATCGTAGGGTTGTAAGATTTTTATATGGGTTGATAAGGTTACAGAGTACGGGAGTGTCTGTGAGATGATGCAAGATCTTGTGAACAATAGTAAGTTGCTGGATAAGAATCTGGTTTTGCATTTCCAGCCATCCTAGCAGCTTAAGATTTTGGCAGCGGTGGGTTCGAAAAGGGGCACCAGTGACAAATCTCGCTATGTTATTATAAGATGTTGCTAAAAGATTGTTTTTGGATAGGTTTGTATAAATTGGTGAGGCGTAGAGAAGGGTGGAGATTAAGTGAGTTCGGGCAATAGCATTTCTGGCTGAAGCTGTGAGAAAGGGTTTAAGTCTGTAGAGGAAACCAAGTTTTCTATTAACCGATTTAATGGTTAGGTTAATATGTGTGATGAAGTTGAGATTATGATCAATTGTTACACCTAAAAGTTTAGTGGTTGTGTCAGGAGTTATTACAGTACCATTATTGGATGTAACTGTGAAGTTAATAACAGGGGACTTCTGAGTGGGAGAGAACAATAACAATTTAGTTTTTTTGGGTTAAGGAGGAGACAGCATTGATAGAACCAGTTTTCAACTAAGGTAAATACTTTTTGGGTACTGGATTGATGTTCTGCAGACGAGGAGGCTGCACATATTAATGTTGAGTCATCAGCATATTGTATGCAGGTGGTTTGCGGAAGGGAGGTTTTCAGATCATTTATGATCATCACTCCCACAGTTTCTGGGCTTGCTCTCAAGGTGTTGGAATTGGCTGAGGCTCTGGACGATGAGAAGGGCCGAAAAACTGTTCTGACTAGGGTGGAGGTGACTGAATGCTCACAGTGGGCACAGCGCTCTCCACTTATCCAAATAAAGGGGAACTTCTGCATACCCCAGATGTTCACAGACAATTATGTTTTTACCTTCACAGGACTACTGCTTTTTGAAAGGATGATAAGCTGTTTATCTCTTTTGCACAGAATAACTTGAACAAGAAAGTGTCTAAAGTCACCCTTTCAAAATGGCTATCAAATTGCATTTTCTTTATCTATAAACTTAACAATAAGCATTTATCAGACAGACCCAGAGACTAAGGCAAAATGCAGAAGAACAACAAGCAAAAGGATAAAAAACTGGAATCACCCTTTATTAACCAAGTTAGTGGTTCATGTTCTTCAGACACAGTCTACTCTACTAGAGCAATGGTAACTCCCACACTGACATCAGATTGGACTGCATTTCCAGGACTACAGCCTCCTTCACTGCTTCCTCATTTCTGAAAGGGTCCTGTCATGATTCCACCCAGGGATATATTTAGCTAGGGATTCTGACCCCTACATCAGATCAGACAGACAGAATGCCTGGATCCAAATCAAGGCAAATCATGCAGACTTCTGTCAAGATAGCATCAAACAAGATCTGAGGTAGCTAAGGGGTCAGAGATTATGGGAAAGAAAATGTTTTAAAGGGGCAAGAGGCTGGAGCACTCTCTCTGCTGAATCGGATCCAAGTGGTGTTTCGAGGACCCATACCTCAAATCTGATGGACTGGAATGAAAGGATCTATTGTTGTGGTAATTGCATAACTTTTGTTTACACCACATTGACTGTTGCACTCACAGGCACTACTTATTCTAAAATTAATGGGACCCATGCTACAAAGCATGTTAGAGTCAATGTTTCCACATACAGTGATTGCTATGTGTTCTTTTCTTATCTCTATTCCTCTTACAAATGTGAAAAATAGCATGTATGTTTTCTGTAATTATTAACTTTTAGCCCTAAGAAAAAGTGCACTGTCTACCTTTAAGTAAGTTAAATTCTGCACTGTTATATTAAATGTATTAAAATACTAAGGCAGCTGGGGAAGCAACTACATGTATAACTTATTCACTTCCCACAGTTTCAAACTTCATTTATTTTTCACTGAACTGCTTGCAAATGTACTTTTAAATAATAATTACATTGTAACGTGTACATTTCACTTATCAGACAGTGTTCAGACCTTTCATAATTAATTTATTGCATCTGCAAACTCCTCCAAGTAAAAACGTCAGCAATGAAAAAACAACAGTTAGAAGCTTTGCAGATGTATGAACAAATCTTTGCTCTCAGAACACACTATTCAGACCTCTCATGATTAATTGGTTTCACCTGTATACTTTTTTGTGTCCCACTGAAAACCTTTGCTACTGAAAGAGAAGTAGCTGCTGACTTTGTAGACAGAAGAACTAATTACTACTTTCTATACATTTCATCATTTTATCTTATTTTTCATGCCTATTTGTTACAACACCCTTGACTATAGCTTAAACCAAGGATGTTAATTTAGATATCCACTTGTACAAAAACAAGGGAAATTATTATCTTAATTATACATATAATGTAATCCCACACAAAATAATAATTTAAAAAAAAAATACAACTAAAACTTAAAACCAACCCCAGGCAAGATCACAGCATTCTTCTCTGAAAATGCATCATGATAGTCCATCCAGATTTGCTTAAAGTAGTTTCTACAAAACAGGAAGTGGTGCTGCGGTAGCGTTGTCGCCTCACAGCAAGACGTTGTCGCGTTCGATTCTCAGCTAGAGCGTCTTCTGTGTGGAGGCATGCGTGAATGGGCGTGCCTTTGTTGAAGGTTGTGCGTCAGGGCTGGTAACTCGGCATGTAAAAATCCACTACCAAACATTAGTGGACCGGAGTTCCGCTGTAGCGACCCCTAACTGAGATAAGCCGAAAGACACAACATACATATAATGTAATCCATACATTTTACTCTCCAGGAGCCCAAGATCACAAAATTCTACCAACTTTAAATTGCTTCTCTCCAGCCTTTCTTACCTTGTTACACTGTAAAGCCTGGTTATCTTAAAACTAAGAAAAAATACGTTCTTGCTTTAATAGAAAAAAATATTTTCTTGCTTTAATATACTTAACATGTACAGCAGCCACTGCTAAAACATCCCTCACCTCACATTTAAAATACTCTGGGCTATTCACTATATAAAACTGCTTTAGAATATAATATGCAATTTGTATCATGAAATCTTTATACAAATATGAAAGCAATTGTTTTGCTTACAGTTACTTAATCAGTCCTGTCAGTGTTCTTTTAGATATTAATGACATAAAGTGGGGTGTATGCTTTACAGTTCACCCACCAGTTTAACACAAACAACTAAAGTCCAGTCTTTCATCTTGAAAAACACATTTTCATGTACATTCCTATATGCAATGAAATCGATGTTTTAGAGTCTCCCATTTGTTCACTGATTTCACAATTTTGCCAGTCCTCTTGTTCATTTGCTATCTACCAGCACCAATGCCTGGTTTAAAATCCAGTGATTCTTCTACTCTTATCCTGTGCTTTTTTCTGTCTCTCAAGCATTTTCCTTTGGAACAATGAAAACAGTTTCCCTGTCAAATTTTTTCTCTCTCTCTGAGCATTGGAATTGTCAGAAGATTGAGAATTAAGAGTCACTTACTGCTTGCTGCCTGGATCTTTGTTGGATTTTTTTACAGCATCATGAATTTCATACCTGCCTCTCGACATTCCCTGGTTGCTGGGATAAACTTGCATTTTTTTTGCCTGGAGTACAGTTGAAAAACATTTCCCACAAACGTTCTTCTGTCCCAAATTTTAGTACTTTCTCTTATGCCACAAATTTGCCAGGAACAACTCTTTCTACTGGTATGATTGCACCTTTACTAATACAGGTCTTAGCTGCTTTCTCATGGTCAGATTTACAAAATACATGGGATGTGTCCTCTCAGTTAATTCATCCTGCTGTGGAACACCAGCATGATAACTTATTTGTACTTTCATAAAATGAATGCAGTCTGTTTCTTCCAGTTTCTCTGGTACATCAGAAAATATCAGGTTGTCTCTGTGTGCTCTGTCTTCTAACTGTACTATTTTTTGAAACAGCCCTTCTTGACAAGCCTCATGCTCAGCCAACCTTTTCTTCATTTAGCCTCTGGTTTTTGTAGTTTTATCAGTTAATCTGAACAGCTATAAAAGCTTCTATTTTCCATCCTTTTGTTACTTGACTTTATATATCCCTTTAGCGTTTCACTTATTTTGAGTATCTCTATAAATGCCTTTGATTTTGTTCACATTATAGATTACTAGAAGCCATCTCCTGTACCAAAGATGTAACTTGAACTGCTTCTGTCTGTGTTCCTAATATTGACTTCAAATCTTCCATACCAAATACTCTCTTTTTTTTCAGAATCCTACCCAGGAGTCTTCCCAGCCATCTTTTTTTTCTGGTTGATTTTCTCTTATTTTCTCCAAATGTCTTAATTGCTGGCATCCAGGCATATAATTACTGGCCATTAACAAAATTTTACCCACATGGAAAGCTTTTAATGGCTTTATTTCACAGTTGCTTCTTTAATACTGTGAGAGCTCTAATGAAGTTGTTGATAAGTATGCAGCCATCTTGGAAATCCTTACATTATTTGTTTTTATCAGCTAATCTGATTTGATGACCACAGGTTACTCTTCACTTTCAGTATTTTTCCCGTTTCCCCCAACTTTGTGATTATTTTCTAAATTACTGCATAATTTTAAGCTGGCACATTTTAGAGTATGCCTCCTTTCTTGACAAGTCCCTCTTCATTCTTTTTGTGCCTTCTGGAGTATTAAACATATGTATTCTGACATCAAAAAGACATTTTTATTTGCAAATCTTCTATGTGACTTACAAAAGCTCTCAAAAGGACCAGATTCCATTCTGAACCTTGTGTGCACTCCAGTGGTAACAACCATCCTTTCATCAGAAGTGTCTTCATTTTTCTACCCTCTGTGCCATTTCTTCACGCCAGTATTTTACCCATACTGCCACACTACATTAACTGAGCATACCTCTCAAATGTCCATGATTTTGAAAAATATCTCTGATTTTGCCTCATATTTTCCTACTGTCCCTTGTAAAATGTTTGATTTTTCCTGTAAATTATTATGGATTATGACCCATACAACACTCCACTGGTAACAACTACCCTTTTGTTAGAGAAGACTTCATTTTTTTCTAGTCTGTGTCATGTATTCAAGCCATTTTATTATCCATAATACCACACTACTAAGTATACCTCTCCACTGTCAATAATGCTCAAACTAAAGTGTAAAAAGGTCACACAGGCAAACTATTAAGAAAGAAAATACATGAAAGACCCAGCCAAGATGGAGTTTTCATTGAGCAATTCTTAAAACCTATTGTAGTAGAGGCTTGTGGGATATATGCAACTGATCCCTTAAAGACATACCAGTGTTTCAGCTACATGGCTTCTGAATGCTCATGGCATTTTACTTTTTTAAATTTACCAGACATTAGAGTTTCATACTATTATTATCTTGTTCAGAAGATGTTAATATAAAATATGTTGTTCTATTAACATTTTAAGTGAATTAGAGTAATATCTAAAAATTTACCCTGATTGTGGGCCTTTGTTCCCCCATTATTTTTGGCTTTATCATGAATTCTGAGAAAAGAAGTTGAGTTGGGTGCATCTGGGTCCAAGCTCGTCTGAACTGTTTCAAAAAACTTGTGTGAAATACCACCCCTCATTGACTTGCTAAAGTATATGTAAGGACAAATAAATGTAATAAGAGTATTGGCAGATGAAATGGACTTTTAAACTAAACACATAGGTTCACAACCAAAACATAAATAGGCCACATCTTCAGCATCTTTCATGTCTACTACTTTGGTAAGCCACTCAGATTCTGTTTGCTTGCATAGTTTCCTACTAAAGATGATGTATCATGTTTGATTATTATTTATTTAATTTCTTATACTTAGGCATTTCACAATAATAAATTGAAAAACCAGTGTCAATAAGAAAATATCAAAGCTGAAAATATATTTTTATACTCTGTGTCTGTATACCTCCACACACATGCACACAAATATGTAATAAGCATGTATTTGTAAGTGTGCATATATATATATATATATATATATATATATATATATATACACGTGTCCACTTCTTAAATTTGAAATACTGAAATCATGAATTTCAGTATTTCGAGCCGAAAATATCAAACCCTCACAAACACAGAACACCAAAATTATGAACACTCACAACATCGAATCTAAGAAAACACAAATAAATACATAACCCTCCCCCCACAACAACACAAACACTACAAAAAATAAATTGATAACACCACCATACACCCCCACACCCCTGCTATTTATATATACCAAATCCGAGGTTGCACTAACGTGAAAATAAAGGAACACACACCTTCCCTGACTTGCCCTACACTGCCACTACAGGCAGTCATATTTAAACTCACTAATAACACACACACACACGCTACACATGTACAAAAATCATCGCATGCAGCACTCACACACATACACGAGTCTATATCAGGTTATCGAAAGCTGATAAGAGTGAATGCTCTTAGATCGATCCCTTAACGTCGAACACACTAAATAGCGAAGACACGGAACAGCGATTTTTCCTAGGGAAAAAAAATTGCTGTTCTGCAAAAAAAAAAAAAACAATAAAAATGCACCCCCCGCCACTTACAAATGTCAACTCCAAGATCGCACCACAGTGGAGAAAATGGAAAACTCCTGAAAATGGCCAAGCGATTTTTTTCCCTGGGAAAAAAAATTGCTGTTCCGTGTCTTTGCTATATAGTACGTTAGACGTTTATGGTTCAATCAAAGAGCATTTGCTCTTAGCTTTTGATAAGCTGATATAGACCCCACATACACTCTCACCCATCTACCACACCCTACCTCTAACTCCCCACAGCAACTAAACATTACTACATTAACACTGTGACACTTTCTGTGATGCCACTTATTTTGGAATACTTCTAACACTTTGTTACAACTACCTATAAAATTAAAGTAACTGACTTGTTCAAGTACAGATAAATTAATTTGAACATCTACCTGAATCTCTGTACAGAAACGAACATTGCCGACCATACCACACAAACCTTAAAGTGACAGGACACACTAAATTACACACCATAGTAAATGCAAAACAGATTCGGTAAACAAAGATTCAACATAGTCCAGTTTTGAAAAACTGCACTTTCAACATTCTCGGCTCGAAATACTAAAATTTGAGATTTCAGTATTTCAAGTTTATATGTATGTGTGTATGTAAAAGAAGATAAAATCAACCAAAAACAAGGAACTCAAATGAAATTCAAAAACCACCTTACTGACAGCTACAAATGAAACTCAGGAGGAAAAGACGGAAGGCAATGCAAGAACCACAAACATTTTGTGCTTTTGTTCTGTTTATTTAACACCAAGGAACTTCATCAGAAATAAAATAAAAGGCACTAGAATACCTTTAAAGATCCCTCTTTGAACAATAATTAACCACTCAATGAATAGCACAATGACACTTCCTGTGATATCACTCATTCAAAATAGGAAATGCAATATTTAAAAACTAAAAATCAATGTAAACTTACTATCATTTAAAAAATGCATAATGAATAGAATGAAATCAATGAAAGTAAAATACTTTAATGCACTGTTTGAACATTTATGAAGTTTTTAACTATGATATTATTTATATTAATATGTTCATTAAGACCTAGAAACCTATCAGCCCTAAGGGCAATTTGCCATTTCAGGCAATACTATTTCTGAAGGTAACAATGTTATTCAATTGGATACTTTTTCCACCAATGAGAACAGTACAAACAACTCCATCAATGTGAATAAAGACAATGGGCATACTAGTTCTATCAGTATAAATGGAAATGTTCATTTAACTTCACGAGTTCCAGCCCCTTATTTTTTGTTGGGGGCTTTTCCCAAGATGACTGTCATGGCAAAGAATCACGTGAACAACAGAGGAAAGAAAAGAGGCAGGGGGAGAGGACGGTAAACAACTTCAGACCTATTTTTAATTTATCTGGTCATGAATTTACGCAATGTGAAATGGAACTTTTGGCAAAAAGTTTTTAATTTATACCATTGAAATGTGTTAAACATACAGATTTCATTGTTGACTTCAAATTATATGTCAGGAAATTAAACCTCAAATACATATTACGTAATGTCACAGGTAAAAACAATGAGTCAACTAATAGTTTGAAAAAAATAACACATTTAACCCTGCTTTAAATGCTACAGTTAATGTTTTTTCTAAACCTTGTGAGGCTGATTTTGATAGTTTGAGTAAAAATAAGCCTGCTGTCAAACAGTTTACATTTAATAATTAACAGCAGCAAGCTTTAAACCAGCTAAGAAATTATAGGCATTTACAGTACATGAAGGCAGACAAAGGGTATGGAATAGTGAATTTTTCATCAAAAACTTGTGGTCTTTTTTTAATCAGTTAAAGCAATATGAGTTTTCAGGCAATGAAAGGTTCTTATGCACTGTCAACATTGTTTCACTGTGTACAGATATTGATCCAACTGAAGGTATTAAATTTATGAAATGTTATCTTAGTCAAATATGTCAAGTAGATAACATTACAATCAATATTTGTCAAACTTTGATGGAGTTAGTTCTCCAAAATAATTTTTTTACTTTCAAAAAGAGGATTTTACAGCAACTAACTGGCATAGCAATGGGAGCAAAGTAGCTCCCTCATTCGCCAACATTGTCTTATGTTGGTGGGAAATTGCATGTCTTACTTCCTTACCTTCATTTAAATATGTGACATTTTATCGTAGATACATCGACAATTTGTTTTTTATATGGAGTTGTAGTAAGGAAGATTTTAGTTTGTTTTTAGATGAAATTAACAATAGTATTTCTTGGTTAAAATTTACTTCAAGTTCTGTTAATACAAAGATCAATTTCTTGGACTATTCAGATGTATTACAGAAATTGATGTTTTGTTAAGTCAAATTCACAGAAAAGAGACTTTTACGAACAGTTATCTTCATTTTCATAGAGGTCATCCGAAAATGATGAAATTAAATATTTCATTGAAAACTCATACGAGCTAGTTGTATTATCAGTGATGACACTAATTTTGTTAAAGAAGTTGACTTTATTACCAGTCTGTTCCTTAACAGAGGGTATCTGTTAGCCAAGCTTATACCAATTAAAGATGAAATACTTCATCGCACTGACAAATTTCCTTCCATTCTTACTTATGGCAGTAATATTGACTTAAACGTAGAAAACGTTTAAAGAGACACACAGTGATGATAATAAGGCATATCCGCTGCCTGTTGCCATTTCCACAGGTATTCCATCTATATGTAAAATAATTTTCTGTAACTGGAAAATTATCACTGGTAATACTGAGCTGACAAATATTGTTGGTAGCAAACCGCAATTTGTATATAAGAAGCCCACTAATTTTAAAGCACTTTTAGAGTTTCAGCCCAACAGTGATAGTAGGTTATTTTTTCAGAAAAATTTGTATGTTTTCTTGTGGATCATGCAGACAATGCAAGTATATCAGTAATTCTAATACATTGTACTTTATACATTGAGGGAAATTCTTTGAAGCACGAGGATATTTTAAGCTTTACACACACTTGACTAATATTGTAACAGCAAGAATATAGTTTATTTTGTAGTTTGTAGTACCTGCAATCTATTTTATTATGGAAAAAGTGCTTGTGAACTCAGGATTAGAATAAGAGAATATTTGGAAGCTATAAATGATAAAGATAGTACTAATTCATTAAGTAAACATAGTTTAGTATGCCATAATTTTAGAAAATTTTATTTCTCTGTACTTGAACAAGTCAGTGACTTTAATTTTATAGGCACTTGTAACAAAGTGTTAGAAGTATTCCAAAATGAGTGGCATCACAGAAAGTGTCATTGTGTTATTCATTGATTGGTTAATTATTGTTCAAAGAGGGATATTTAAATGTATTGTAGTACCTTTTATGTTACTTTTGATGACATTCCTTGGTGTTAAATAAATGGAATGAAAGCACTAAATTGTTGTGGTTTTTGCACTGTCTTCCATCTTTTCCTCCTGTGTTTCGTTTGTAGTTGTCAGCAAAGTGTTTTTTGAATATATATATATATATATATATATATATATATATATATATATATATATATATATATATACATATTATTTTTTCACAAAATAGTGTAGTTCATTCTAAACAACAAAAATAAGATAGGCTATTTCAAGCAAGACAGTCTTATGTTTTTAAATAAAACACATAGCTGTTACATGTAGCTTGGATTTTTGCTGCTGGGAAACTTTGTCTGGATTTCTCTGGTAGGAATAATTTCCAGCTTCTTCTCTACAGTTATTCTTCACATTGGTTGGTTCTTTCTCTCCAAGAGCTGCTTCCCTGGACACTAGTTTTCATTAATAAAGGGCAACCACTCTCTGTATGGGTCAATTCCTGGCTCTTTTCAACCCCCTGCTATAAAGCCCACTTTTGCGCGCTTTTTCACTTGTAACAAACTCAGCACAGCTCCTCGTGGTGTCCTGCAGAGTTCTACAAGCAGCAGAGAGTGAAAGAGTGACTTTCCTGGATTTATAAGTATTTTTTCTGGTTTTCGCTTAAATTACTGCATCTCAACTGCATTTTGCTTAAAAAACAGCTCTGCATACTGTTTTTACTGTACTTGTGTTGAAATTATACTGTTAGCACTTTAAAAAGTTATTTTTGTTTAATTTAATTGTTAGGCTAACACACTAAAGTGCTAGCCATTTTATAGCATTTACTGTTGTTTCTGTATCTTTTTCTCTTTTCTCTGTAAAAAAAAACAAAAAATATCCTTGTTTTCCCGCTTTTCTGAACTAGAATAGTCCAGTCTTCAGATTTTGCTGATCCCTGGGCTTTGTCTTAGTTCCTGTGCTATCCATATCCTTATTTGGATAAGAGGAAGCTTCTTTGTTCACCAGTGGGAGTGGGGAGCACTGAGCAACCTATTTGTCCCTAGAGGATTGGTTCCAGCCCAGCAACTTGTAGTTTATTGGCCATTTTGGGTCAATTCCTGGCTCTTTTCAACCCCTGCTATAAAGCCCGCTTTTGCACGCTTTTTTACTTGCAAAAACTCAGCACAGCTCCTCGTGGTGTCCTGCAGAGTTCTACAAGCAGCAGAGAGTGAAAGAGTGACTTTCCTGGATCTATAAGTATTTTTCTGGTTTTCGCTAAATTACTGCATCTCGACTGCATTTCGCTTAAAAAACAGCTCTGCATACTGTTTTTACTGTACTTGTGTTGAAATTATACTGTTAGCACTTTAAAAAGTTATTTTTGTTTAATTTAATTGTTAGGCTAACACACTAAAGTGCGCTAGCCGTTTTATAGCATTTACTGTTGTTTCTGTATCTTTTTCTCCTTTCTCTGTAAAAAAAAAAAAAAAAAATATCCTTGTTTTCCCGCTTTTCTGAACTAGAATAGTCCAGTCTTCAGATTTTGCTGATCCCTGGGCTTTGTCTTAGTTCCTGTGCTATCCATATCCTTATTTGGATAAGAGGAAGCTTCTTTGTTCACCAGTGGGAGTGGGGAGCACTGAGCAACCTATTTGTCCCTAGAGGATTGGTTCCAGCCCAGCAACTTGTAGTTTATTGGCCATTTTGGGTCAATTCCTGGCTCTTTTCAACCCCCTGCTATAAAGCCCGCTTTTGCACACTTTTTCACTTGTAAAAAACTCAGCACAGCTCCTCGTGGTGTCCTGCAGAGTTCTACAAGCAGCAGAGAGTGAAAGAGTGACTTTCCTGGATTTATAAGTATTTTTTCTGGTTTTCGCTTAAATTACTGCATCTCGACTGCATTTCGCTTAAAAAACAGCTCTGCATACTGTTTTTACTGTACTTGTGTTGAAATTATACTGTTAGCACTTTAAAAAGTTATTTTTGTTTAATTTAATTGTTAGGCTAACACACTAAAGTGCGCTAGCCGTTTTATAGCATTTACTGTTGTTTCTGTATCTTTTTCTCCTTTCTCTGTAAAAAAAGAAAAAAAAAACAAAAAAAATCCTTGTTTTCCTGCTTTTCTGAACTAGAATAGTCCAGTCTTCAGATTTTGCTGATCTCTGGGCTTTGTCTTAGTTCCTGTGCTATCCATATCCTTATTTGGATAAGAGGAAGCTTCTTTGTTCACCAGTGGGAGTGGGGAGCACTGAGCAACCTATTTGTCCCTAGAGGATTGGTTCCAGCCCAGCAACTTGTAGTTTATTGGCCATTTTGGGTCAATTCCTGGCTCTTTTCAACCCCCTGCTATAAAGCCCGCTTTTGCACACTTTTTCACTTGTAAAAGACTCAGCACAGCTCCTCATGGTGTCCTGCAGAGTTCTACAAGCAGCAGAGAGTGAAAGAGTGACTTTCCTGGATTTATAAGTATTTTTCTGGTTTTCGCTTAAATTACTGCATCTCGACTGCATTTTGCTTAAAAAACAGCTCTGCATACTGTTTTTACTGTACTTGTGTTGAAATTATACTGTTAGCACTTTAAAAAGTTATTTTTGTTTAATTTAATTGTTAGGCTAACACACTAAAGTGCGCTAGCCGTTTTATAGCATTTACTGTTGTTTCTGTATCTTTTTCTCCTTTCTCTGTAAAAAAAAAAAAAAAAAATATCCTTGTTTTCCCGCTTTTCTGAACTAGAATAGTCCAGTCTTCAGATTTTGCTGATCCCTGGGCTTTGTCTTAGTTCCTGTGCTATCCATATCCTTATTTGGATAAGAGGAAGCTTCTTTGTTCACCAGTGGGAGTGGGGAGCACTGAGCAACCTATTTGTCCCTAGAGGATTGGTTCCAGCCCAGCAACTTGTAGTTTATTGGCCATTTTGGGTCAATTCCTGGCTCTTTTCAACCCCCTGCTATAAAGCCCTTTTGCTGCTTTTCACTTCTAAAATACTCAGCACAGCTCCTCGTGGGGTCCTGCAGAGTTCTACAAGCAGCAGAGAGTGAAAGAGTGACTTTCCTGGATTTATAAGTATTGTTTCTGGTTTTCGCTTAAATTACTGCATCTCGACTGCATTTCGCTTAAAAAACAGCTCTGCATACTGTTTTTACTGTACTTGTCTTGAAATTATACTGTTAGCACTTTAAAAAGTTATTTTTGTTTAATTTAATTGTTAGGCTAACACACTAAAGTGCGCTAGCCGGTTTATAGCATTTACTGTTGTTTTTGTATCTTTTTCTCCTTTCTCTGTAAAAAAAGAAAAAAAATATATATCCTTGTTTTCCCGCTTTTCTGAACTAGAATAGTCCAGTCTTCAGATTTTGCTGATCTCTGGGCTTTGTCTTAGTTCCTATGCTATCCATATCCTTATTTGGATAAGAGGAAGCTTCTTTGTTCACCAGTGGGAGTGGGGAGCACTGAGCAACCTATTTGTCCCTAGAGGATTGGTTCCAGCCCAGCAATTTGTAGTTTATTGGCCATTTTGGGTCAATTCCTGGCTCTTTTCAACCCCCTGCTATAAAGCCCGCTTTTGCATGCTTTAGCACATTTTAGCACGAAGTTGCTCATAGAGCAGCATCGGGCAGCGCCGGTTAATCAAGTTTAAACTATTTCTGGCTCTGTAAAGTCTGCTCTTCAATTTTTCCCTTAGAACTGTTCTACTTGCAATCTAAACAGCCTATACTCTATCTGAAAAGCTCAGCACTTGCTCCTAAAGCATTTTTTATACAGGTAAAGCACTCTTAAACAAAAGAAAGTACTTCATTCACCTAAATTCCCTTGAGTACCCATTTCCCTATAGGTCCTTTCTGACTCAGTTACACAGCAATCTTTTTCACTATTTCTAGCATGTCGAAGGGTCAGTTGCTGGCGTCCTCTCTTGTTCAGCTGGTGAATCTGGGAATCTTGATACAATGTTACAATTGCCTCATGTACACAGACAACCCTCTCCTCCTCCCAACAAATACAAATATATGCGAGAGATGCAACTACATAGCCAAACTGGAGGCTGAGCGCTCTCAATTCAGTACTGGCAAGACCAGTCAGGAGGAGAGGGTAACCACGCACACCACAAACCCAGTCTCACATAGAACTATCACAACTGCAAACCAAACACATAAATACACAAAAACATACTCGGAGGCGCTGATTAAAAATCTACCAAAACAACAGAGGCCTCCAAAGCAGACACCCAAGCAACCGCCACCTCAAGACATAGCACATGCAACACATAGTTCACAAAGTCAGTGTGCTAAACAGTCACAGCCCTTAAGGCCAAACAACATGCCAGACACACTTGTAATAGGTGACTCCATAGTCAGACACACTGACGTCCCGCTCACCAGACTGAACAAGGAAAAGGTTTCAGTAAGCTGCCTGTCGGGAGCTAGAATCCGCCACATAACACAAGCACTCAGGTTACTCCACAGCAAGTACAAATATGACTCAGTCATTGTACATGCCGGTGTGAATGACCTGAGATGTACCTCCCTGGACTACATGAAAAAAGACATAGAGGAGCTCTCTGATTATGTAGCCCAGGCCGGTATGACCCTGACCCTGAGCAGCATCTTACCCTCACCAAGAATGATGCCACAGTACAAAGACAAAATTATCAGTTTCAACAATTGGCTTAATTAATGGTGTCATTCTAAGGGGATCCAATGTCTGTCTGCTTGGGATGACATGCTTGACAAGCCACGCTGCTTCACAAGGGATGGCTTGCACCTGTCACCCCTGAGCTTCCAGATATTGGCCAAGGCTCTTGCCACCCCCATAGTGCCTTTTTTAGGCAAAGCTCAAATGACAAACCTACCTCCCTAGAAAACACAAGTGGAAAAAAACTAAGGGCAATGCTGCTCAATGCCAGAAGTCTAAACCTCAAGATGCACACCCTCAAAGCCCTCCTCAGTATGGAGAACATCGATGACTGTGCAGTGACTGAAACCTGGTTCAAGGCTCCTGAGAGCACCCCAGCACTATCAGGTTTTACCTCATATCATGCTTTCCGGCCCCAAAACTTGGACCGAACCACAAAAGAAGGGGGAGTATCCATATTCATCAAAGATACCCACACCTCCAGGTTAGTGGCAACGCACGAAGCATCGGAGACCATCCAGGTGCAACTAACCATAGGCAAAACTGCCTTACAGTTTGTAGCATGCTACAGACCACCCTCTCAAACTCAGGAACCCCACACAGCCTTCCTGAAGACACTGGAGAGTATGAATGTCTCTCCAAATACTATCATATTGGGAGACTTCAACTACCCAAACATAGACTGGGAACATTACTCAAGCCCCAACACCCTAGCCCAAAGGTTCCTAGAATTCATAAACTCAAATGCAATGGAACAACTAGTCACCATTCCCACAAGAGGAGACAATATACTAGACCTGATCATCGCAAACATGGGGACAAAATGCTCCACACCGGAAGTATATCCCTCTTTGGTAAGATCAGACCATAAATTAATCTCACTGGAAATCCGCATCCCGCCCCCACCCCCTGCACAAAAGACCACAGTGAAGAACTTCTCAAAAGCCAACTTCACACTTCTTAAGACTGAAGTGGTATCCTTCAAGGTCCCTGGGCCAGTGGAAACCACAACCCACACTGCTGAATCCTTTGCAAATGCCTTCTACGGGCACCTTCAAGAATGCATGGATCATGCAATCCCAAATAAAACCAAGACCCATTCCCCCAAAGGCAGGCGCCCGGTCTGGTGGACCTCAGCCATAAACAAACTTTACAACAGAAGGAGGAAGCTACTACATGACAGAGCAAAATCCCTAAAAGGGAAGGCATCTCTGATCAGTACTAGCAAAAAACTACGATCACTCATAAAATCATCCAAGGCCAACTTTGAGAGAAAAATCGCAAAAGACACAAAAGACAATCACAAGGCCTTCTTTAGCTATGTTAGAAACCTGGGTGGAAACTCCCAGATATGCTCAGAGTTAGTCCAAAATGACACAAAATACACTGAACCCACTGACATTGCCAACATTCTGGCAGACAGGTTCAGTGCAAATTTCTCCTCCCTCCCCCCCAAAAGGAGAAATAACTATCCCAGCAGAGTGTAGCCTCCCTAACATCTCAGATGCCCAGGTGAGAGCCGCCCTCTCTAAAGCTAAAAACACAGCATCAATGGGACCGGACGGTGTCCCGGGCTGTGTGCTACATGAACACCAAGAGGAACTAAACCCACACATAAGGCTGCTGTTTAATCTTAGCCTTACTACAGGATACGTACCCAAAGAGTGGCGTATGGCAACAGTGGTCCCACTTCACAAAGGCGGTGCTTCTATGGACCCTGGAAATTACCGCCCCATAAGCTTGATGAGCTTGGTCTGCAAAACTATGGAAAGGATCATTATGGAACTCATAAACAAAGATATTGGGGACCTTCAGACATTGGATCCTACCCAATTTGGCTTTGTCAAGGGCAGATCCTGCCTTTTGAACTTGGTCGACTTTTTTGAAACAGTCACTAAGGCCATTGATGAGGGTAAGGCAGTTCACACAGCCTACCTTGATCTTGCAAAAGCCTTTGACACAATACCCCACTCGGGCATCATAGACAAACTCACCAGCTTAAATGTAAACCCATATGTCACAAGATGGGTTGCAAACTGGCTCAAGGACAGAACCCACAGGGTCAGAGTTGCTGGAGCTATGTCAGACTCTAAGCCAGTCACAAGCGGTGTCCCACAGGGCTCAGTCCTGGGACCCCTCTTGTTCGGCATCTATTTTTCCGAGGTACAGGCAAACATAGGAGGATTGTGGCTGACTAAGTTTGCAGATGACTGCAAACTGGGAGCCATAATTGATACTCCAGCAGTCACAAACATCCTTCAGTGAGGCCTCATAGAAATGGATAATTGGTGCCAGAGCCATGGCCTTAAACTGAACGCCAAAAAATGTATAGTCATACCCTTTGGGAAAAACAAGGTACCCACAAATTACCACATAGGTGGTAATCCACTAAGTACGGAAGAGGTAATCAGGGACCTAGGGACCCAGGTCGACACAGTAACCTCTCATTTGACACTTACATTGCCAAAGTGGTTAGGAAGACCTTCTATATTGCCCACCTTATCATGAAGGGTTTCACATCTAGATCAGGAGAGGTCATTGTGCCCCTGTACTCTTCTCTTATCAGGCCAATGATTGAGTACAATACCCCATTTGGGATGTATCTTACCCAACACCTGCAGCAGTTGGAAAGACCCCAAAAGTTCCTCACCAAGAGGATAAAGGGTCTTAAACATATGTCATATGCTGCCCGACTGAAAAAACTCCAGCTCTATTCAGTCGTTTACCGCCTACTCAGAGGTGATCTGTGCCTGACATACAAGGCCATGTCCAATCCAGAATTAATGGACATGCTCCACCTCAGAAAATCCAAATCCATTAGAGCCACGAGAGCAACAGACTTAAACCTCAACACAGAAATAAATAGGACATGCTGGAGGGACAGATTCATAACCCAGAGGATCCCTACACTCTGGAACAGGATCCCAGTCCATGTTAGGCAGAGCCCCTCACTAACTCTGTTCAAGAGAAATCTTGACAAATGGATGGGAGATCGTAGGTTTACCCCGGGGGTCATCTCTGTGTCACTACTAGACAGAGGCACAGTAAACTAAACACTAAAAAGGGCATAGTATTCTCATCCTAAGGGGTAGTGAAAGCCACACACACTCTGGCTAGGCTTATAAATGCCCTAGGGCAGATAGCCTAGTACGAACCTATGAACCTATGAACCTATGTCTCAGCAGTCTTTTTATATTATCTCCAAATGCTCATTCAACAAACCTGTTCTTACTAATGCAGGCAGAAATGTTACAATTCTTAAGTCAACAGGCAAAACTGAACAAAACACTGTATTTAAAGAAACAACACTCTGGTTACATGTTTTGGCTTATCAGCATAAGTCATACCACTATGTACACATTCCTGGGTCACAAACATTATTAACACCACTATTTCTTCTGATTTTTCACCAGATATCAGTCATAAGCTCCCTCCTGGCCAGTCGGTCCATTTGCTCTCCATCACCAGGGCAGTGGTTATATGGGGACATCTTTTTGACAGCCATTGGGGGTGGTTTGAGGATTTCTGCTTTATGGTCCTATGCTTTACACACACTTGACTAAGCACTGAGCAAGGAACAGGTAGTAGGCTAACTATGCAGGGGACATCCCCTCACTTGGGTAAGGGATATTCCCTCCAGTTAACCCTTCCCCTCTTCAGAAACAGAAGTGGTGGCTTCCTCGGTCTCCACCAATGAAATCACATCAACTCCATGTGCTCTTGTTTGGACCCCCCCCCCCATGTTAGGAGGGGTGAATGGGACACACCTTTTCATTCCTTCTCCTCTGTGTTTGGTTCCTCTAGTTCTGAGGCCACTAACTGAGCTTACGTCACCTTGTTCACAGTCAGGACTCTGTCCATCTATGCCACAGAGGCAGCCTTACTTGCACCACTATTTACATATTTTTGGGTCACTTCTACTTTTTTGTTAGGTGAGAACCATTATGTTATGCTACAACTGACCCTCCCCAGCTTGAAATTGTCATTTTGTATGCCTAATGGATGTTGTTTGCCTGTGACAGGTCAAATGCATTGTGATTGGTTGAGCTGACCTGGGTTAGACTCAGAATTTTAATGGCTCCAGTGACTGACCTCACCTACACAGCTGAGTATTTCCATTCTGTTGTTAATGTTACCTTACTGGAAATGGCATAATCCATTACTTAAGTGAATTCTCTCCCAAGCAAATAATACGTTAGGGGAACCAAGTGCTCCTTGAAGACTAGGTATCATCTTTTGAACATAGAATAATTTGTCTCTGCTTTGAAGGGATGTTCTTCTGCAATATTTTTTTCATACTTTGCCCCTACTGCCTGCATATCATCGGTTTGCTCCTGGCCAACAGCCCATTCATTCTTCATCACAGTGGTAGGGGTTGACTCGGAGGGGAAATCACTAAGGCAGACATCAAGTGTGGCTCATGGTTTTCCTGTTTCTTTGCCCTGAAATACTCATGCATACTTAACTAAGAGTAAGGGAAGGGGATATAGAATAGGCTCACTGTGAAGGATGTTCATCCTACTTCCAGACTTGTCCTTCATGCAGTCCTACCCTAAACACAACCCCAAAACATGGGAGATAGTTTTCCTGGTCTCCATCATGGAAATCTCACTTACGCAGCATGCTTCTCAGTTCATGTATCCCTCTTCACCTCATGGGTAAGGTGTGTATGTGTGTCATGCCCCTTCACTGCTATTCCTCCCTGCCTCTCTCTTCTACTGGGGTCACTAATAAAACCCCATTCAGCTGAGTCACAGACAAGACTCCTTTCCTCTGGGTTGTGGAGCCTGGCTAAACGTTTGTGAGATCATTGCTTCTTATGATACCTCAATGGATCTATATGTACTGTGAGCGGCTTATTTAAGTAAGGAAATGTAAAGACAAGCTCTGAGCATATTTCATTTAGCTTCCTTAAACCAGTGTCTACTTCTACTTTACACTGTGCTTTGAAGGGCATCTTCTTCTTCTTGGTTAGCTCTGTGAGGGGCATGCTATTTTGGCAAAATTAAGCATGAACTTCCAATAATTTGCTAGCCCTAAAATGCCCTCACCTGTTTTCTTTCCTTATTTTCTTTTTCTGGGATAGGCCATTTTCTTATTGCTGCTGCCTTTTCTTTTTGAGGTTTAACCATTAGTCTTCCCTTAACATACCTACCTTGATCCTGGGGCATTCACTGTTGGTCCTGTTTGTCTTGGAAAGTCTAGCATGGCCTGAATCTTAGCTTGATGTGAGTCTCTGCCTTGAAAAGTGTAATAAAAATGTCTAAGTAAGCTGCTAAATAGTTGTTGTGACTCTGTTCTATGTTTGATATGTTGCTGGAGTACCATGTAACCTGAAAGGAAGAAAGAACCGTTGTGTAAATAAACTTACCATAACAGTAGATGTTGGAATGATCACTGCTGCAGTAGCCTTAGCTATATGGGGGTTATGTCTTGCCAAGGATACAACAGCTGGCCAGCTTCCAAAGCTTCAAGGCACCTTCCACACACCCAAACTGTCAGGCAGTTCGAGCTGAGCTGACTAAAAGACATACACTGTAAACAATAAGAAGTGACCTGTGCACTAGAAGAAACTAAATTATTTAAAGTAGATTTTACCTCACAAGAAGAACCTGCAGATAATACAGTACTCATACATTCACAACTAGTCAGAACAAACTTTAACATATGAGCCTGACAATTCAAAATTCTGAAAATCAAAGTTGCAGGAGTATAAACTTTTTCCCATACCTATCAATTATATTTGCATACTTGTCAGAAAGAATAGGACTGGAGTTGACTAGGTACTTAGCAGCAGTGGGATCAACTAGAACTGTAGCTGCTGGGTCAGGTTTTGGAATAATGTAGACATTTTTAAAAGGCTGAGAAACCTTATACACTCTATTCACTTTTTTAGGGACAGGGTGGACTATCAGGAAAATTGCAAGCAGTAATACACATATCCTGCAAAGCAGATAGAACAGGAAGAATGGATGCAGGATCTGGAAAATCCTTCTGTAGCAAGTCAGTATTTTTTGAGGGACTGAAAAACCTCAGTGCTCTCTCACTGAAAACATTATCACATTCTAGCAATAGACTCAGAGAAAGAAAATCCCCACAGGGAGAATCAGAAACTGAGCCTTTCTCTGAGTCTGAATCAGAAATCTGAAGAAAAGACAATATATCAGTCCCTGTACCTTTCTGTTCTAATTCAGAATCTTGAATATCTTCAGGAAAAACGGTATCCTTTCTTTTACCAGAAACTACTTAATAAGGATCAATAGCTTGAATTAAACCTTGAGCCAGACCCTGTAAATTACTCCTATTCAAAGCAAGTTGAGGAGGAGTGGAGAAGACTTGCTTATTTATCCATTTCTTTTTCACAGATGTAATGGGGCCAGCAGTATTACTAATGGTATCAGTAGCTTCCCCAGGGATGGGTACAATAAGATGCATACAGCATTCTCACACAACAGGGAAACCTTCCCTTTTCCCTCTCCCTGGACTGACAAGAGTTGCTCTCCCTTGCCCATTGAGGGTATCTCAACAGCCATAGAGGATGTGGCTAACCCCCTGGTCCATAGAGGTTGAAAGCGCTGCATCAGAGGGTTCTAGAGTAAACATGAATGGTCTGAGGTACAACAAATAGCCACAGCAGAGTCACCCATCTGCATCTGAGGTACATTGCTAGCCTGCTGTGGTGGCAAAGGCTGTTTGCTTAATTTTTTGCTTTTAGTGGATGGAAGAAGGACAGACAGTGGGGCTGGTAATTTGTTCCATGGGGCAATCTGAAAATGGTGCGTCTTTCCTGGGGTAGACAAACAGCAAATGTCAGTAAACACTACCAGTCTACAAAAGTTACTCTTTCACAGAAAAACACAGTAAAGAATACTTTAAAATGCTATGCCAATGCCACAAAAGTAAAATGGGCATGATTTCTCCACAGAAAACATATTTTCAGTTATTTTACATCACTTTTGAACTGACAAGTAAAACAGGTGCTCCGTTTTAACGTATGTTACAGTCTCATGGCAGTCTGTTAAAACACAACACTTCTAGCTTTAAAATAACTTTCCTGAAGAAGAAAGTGAAAAAAAAAACAGCAACTCAAATAAGAAAACTGAAGTTTTTTTCCCTACAAAGGGAACTTATCTTCACAGCAAAGGAACAACACAAGCCAACAGTCAGTCTTCAAGAACCTCAGAAGATCATACTCCTCAGCAGAAATAAAGCTCTGAAGGGCTTTGTGCCCAAACTTGTCTTTCTGTCAGCTCAGCTCGAGCTGCCTGACAGTTTAGGCACATGGAAGATGTCCTGAAGCTTTGGAAGCTGGCCGTCTGTTATGTCCTTGGCAGGATATAACCCCATACAGCAAAGGCTACTGTAGCAGTTATAGATATGATACTGGAAAAGTCCCTCTCACAATGAGAAGGCTGTATTTTCCTCAGCCTTAGTTATGAAAGGGATTTGTCAGTAATCTTTTAGCATGGCTAATGTATTAGAGAGCCTTTCCTTCCCTAATTGTTCCATTAACTCTTATTAGTTCTAGTCAAAGGATTACCGACAATTTTTAAAATATTGCTCAGCTTCTGAAAATTATTACATAATCTTACTGTTCCCTCATGTTTTTGGACTAACACCGTGAGGGTGTTCCACTCACTTTTAGGCTTCTCAATTACCCTGAGATTATGCATTTTTCTCATTTCCTCTTGTATGGCCTTTCTTTATGACTCTGGTATTCAATAAGCTTCAAGTTAACATTTTCTCCTGGATTATTTTCATTATGGTGCCAAATCAAATTGTTCTGCTAGACAGGTCTACATAAATTATTTTATTTCTTATTTTTTTCTTGGACAGTCTATCATCTATCTATGTAGGTATAACATATTATTTTTCTTTTCTTACCAGATTCTCTAACCTCTACTGCTAAACTAACTGCCAAAGTTTGTACTTCCATCCATGGTTTCAAAACATTTATATGGGGTATCAGTTCTGGTCTTCTCTTATCTGCCTAACTCTGTTGTTTATCTCAGTTGTGTTCTCTGTCATTTCAAATGGATCCTGCCATTTATTCAAAAACTTCTTTGTTGTTGGAAACCTGGGGTGGTATTTGTAGTCATTGCACTTAGGCATAAAAGCATTTTGCGCTGGTCACACCTAAATGTAGCCTCAGAGTGATTCATAGAGGCCAGTTGTACTTGAGTGACAGCTTACAGTAAACTTGTGCAAATAAAGAGTTAATGATTTAAATGAGAAATGGTGAATGTCATGCTAATGAGCCCTCTTCCTGCCTGTTTGCAATCCGTAGTACTTTTTCACTTTTTGCACAGAGGTGTTAGAAAAGGTGAAATTGTGTCTTTTATATCTACTTTGTATTTGGTGAAGATCCCTACGACTGTAGCTATTTCTAAGTGTGAGGTACCAGTGGTGCTTGCCAGCCAAGAAGGCAAAGATATAGGTAAAAAATAACCCATTATAACTTTGATAATCATGAAATTCTTGATAGATTCAGAGTCAACAGGGATATTGTAAGGGCTTTAGTGAGTTTTTATGTCCTACAGATGGGCGTGCATGGCCTTCCTATACCTGTGGATACTAATATATGTATAGCTCTCACTATACTTGCCATGGGGACCTTCCAAGGACAGACTAGGGACATACTGCATATTTTTCAGGCTTTTGCCTTGTGAATATTTCACAGTTCCTCGACATACTCTTGGCATGTTTGAATCCGTATATTTATCTGATAATGTTACCAGAGGATTGAGCCAGAACTGTGTGTGCCTTCTGTGGGATGGCATGTTTCCCTGAGGTTCTTGGTGTAATAGATTGTACCTGAGTTGCATTAGGACCCTGTCAGGACCACAGGGGACTGGTATTGAAATAAGAAAGGCTACCTTTCCATCAACTGCCAGGTAGTTTGTGATGCATGGGGGTGCATAACCAATGTGTCAAATCAGCATCCTGGGAGTGTCCATGATTCTCATATCTGGCACACAAGCTCACTCTTTTGCCTGTTCCTGAATGGTAGGACACCCATGGTCACCTTGTTGGTAAGTGGAAATTTTTACAAGAATTATGTAATTAGTTATAGCTTGGTAATGTATTGCTTAGTACTAAACCTCCCTTCCCTTGTTATGTCTCCTTCTCTTTTCTTTTCTTGTGTTTTATAGATGATGCAGGCTACCTACTCAAGCCTTGACACTTGTATGGAACCCTACAGCAGCTGCTGAAGAAAGGTACAATACCACCATGTCCAAAATACGGACCATCGTCAAGTGAGTGTGTGGCCTGCTGAAAGCCTGTTTCTGTTGTCTGGATGAGTCTGAGGATGCCCTTCAGTATGACCTTGCTACTGCATGCAGGAAGTTTATTGAGAGTTGCATTCTGTACAATATGATTATATGCCAGTCTGGTGGTGAACTGCCCCATGCTAGCATTGCAGCTCCAAGTACTGGCCCTTCCACGACTGACAACAGTATTGGTGGCCAGCGGCAGCAGTATTAAAGGACTCCATGTGGCTGACTCGCTCATGGTATATGGCTGCACAGACAAGAAGGAGGCATCCATTCCACTAGTAAGGACCATGGCATTCAGGTTAGTATTACCTTCTTTATAAAAAAAAGAAAAAAATAGTATAAGTGATGCATGCTGTGGTATGTGTGAGCTATTTTCTGTGGTGCAAGGCCTAATATCACTTTTCATCAGACAGTCCCTCTTATGTTTAAAGAAATTTGTCTTTTTTTAAGTATAGTTATTTATATGGCTTATATATTTTTTCCTATTTCCACCATATAGTCACAGTCATGCCTGACTCTTCATTGAGATTTATGCAGTTAATGGCACTGGCAGCTTATAAGAAATATGTAATTTTGTACTGCTGCACATGTTTTGTTTAGGGACTGTGGGAAGTATGCAGGAACTTCTTCTACTGGAATGCTCATTACATGGTAATTGCTATTGCACTTCTTGACAGAATACCTTGAAGAGATGTGTGTATTTCACCATGTTTTGTTCCTTTATTCCACCTTACATTTTTCATGAGGTGTTCCCTTCCAGTGGCAAGGAAAACTACAACATTTTTGGCGGTGTGTTCTAATGTTTCTGCACTTCTTTTCTAAGTAAAAAATATATTTTTTATTAAGGCATTCTATATCAGATTAATTCATTCTGTCATAGACACCAGCATTTGTGTTATCAGAAGTAATAGCAATCATTGTTTGTGCAATGCCCAGAGTGAAGTGGCAATGGTACTATTGTTGCTGTCAGGATTTATGTTACTCCTGCAATCTTTCATTTCTCCTGTGTGTTAGACTCTTAGTGTTGTTCTGTATTACAGTCTGCTGTACCTTCTCTCCCTTTTTTAACTTTTTTGTATTATCTTTCCTCTTGTTGTAAGCATTAGCATTACTCAAGGTCAAACACATGCTGCTGAATGGACCCTTGTTACTAGTCTACACTGCAATTTGCAATCTTACCTTTTTTACCCTTCTTTTTATTTAAACCAGTGACATTACTCTGTTAAAACATGTGCTGATGAATTGTCACGTGATATTTTCAGTAGCTGCACTCTGCGCTCTAACCTACAGTAGGTTCGACAATGTCCATTAAGGATAACGTGGGTGATGGCACCCATGATCATGAGAAAGTGCTTGATGTGATTTGCTGTGATAACATGCCCTACTGGATGCATGTGATCCTATAGATAGTGATCTCACAGTGCTGCGTGACTAAAACCTGGAATGTGAGGTTCCACTATGTGTAGATGAATGCTGATGAGACCTATGACTTCTTTTGTGTTACATTATAGAATCATAGGAGATTACTAAGCTATTGGCCCTGAGGCCCTTATAAGCCTAGCCAAGAGTTTAGCCCATGTTTAGACATGTCAGCACCCAAAGCCCCTGCCCAGCAGGGACACAGGTGGAACCCCAGGGGTGTATTTTCTGTTTCCCATCCAGTTATCCAGGTTGCACTTGAAAAGGGATAATGAGGTACTCTGCTTGATGTGGAGAGGGAGTCTGTCCCACAGATGGGAGAGTCTCTGGCACACAAATCTGTCCCACCAACAAGTCCTATTGATGTAACAGACCAGGTTGAGGTCATACGTGCGGGTTACTCGAGTGGAGCTTGACTTGCGGACATGCAGCAGTTCCATCAAAGCGGGGTCTGAGATTGCTTTGTATGCCAGACAGAGGTCACCTCTGAGGAGTCTGTATGAGACTGAGTAGAGGGTCAGGGCATTTAGCCTATCTTTGTAGGGTAGATGTTTGAGGCCCTGGCTTCTTCTGATGAGGAACCTCTATGGTCTCTCCAGCTGCTGCATGTACTATGTGAGGTACATGCCGAAGGGGGCATTGTACTCAATAGTTGGACTTATAAGGGAGGAATACAGGGATGTTCTGTCCTCCTTGTCCCTGGATGACATACCTTTACTTTTGAGGTGGGCCATGTAGAAAGCTTTCCGTACAACAGAAGCAACATGGAGGTCCCCCCGACTTTTCCAATACTTTCCTGAGAATCACATGGTATGCAATCTACTATGCCTCATGTGTCCTGACAGTACCCTGCTATTGACCCATTCCACCACTGTTTTCCTATTTGAGTCTGGTAGTTCCTAACTAGTGTATACATGGAAGCAGAGATTACTGCTGTGTGCGCCACCATACTGCATAAGTGTGGTCATGGCATTATCCCTTATCACTAGCATTACCATGTACTGGTGGAAATCCTCACATACACTCAGCAGTACTCCGACCATTTCTAGCTGACGCTTTGTGACAGTGGACAGAGATGAACAATGTTCCAGTACATCTGCAGTCAATGCTTTTTGTGTGTCTGGAGGTAGCTGTGACATGTGCCTGGCACCCCTTTGCACATATTAATTTGAAACTGCTACTTCTAAGATTATACTTCCTTCTGAAGGTGTTCCCGTGGTTGAAGAAACACTGGTGTTGAGGTACACGGGGTCTCTCTTTTTACCACCTGCAATGCAATGTCCTCATCTACTGGCCTGTTATCCTGTGTCACTTCTTGCTGAGTTATGTACCTTTTGTGGTGTGTGTGATCTTGCCATTTTACTTGGTGACTGTTTGCCACTATCCTTAAGGTTGTGTCATAATATAACAGTTATGTTATCATCATCAACAGCCATTCTGCTGTTGACATCTTCCATCTGTGGTGGTAGTGTGGAGCTGCTCATTTCTCCTGCAGACCCTGTGAAGGAATAATTGATGTGATTGCTAATGAGATCTTGAAATACAGTAGTGAATGTTGTCTAATAAGGTGTGGAGTACACTTATGCCTACAGACCATGTTCCTGATGGGTGGAAATGGAGGGTTTGTCTGCTGATAAGAACTGTCATGTGTTATAGGTAACCATTTAACCTGTGAAATAATTTCATTATGTGAATTTTCCATGACGGATGCAGTAACCTTCCTGACTAAATGTCTGTGGTTACTGCTGAGGTGGGTAATTGCCAGTGTCCACTCCCCTTTGATTATGTTGGTGGCATCCTCACTGGTGTCATAATCATCTTCCTATATGGAGAGAAGGTATTCCTCATTGGGTGTTAAAGGGATAAGTGTAGGAGGTCCCCCACCTGTACTACTATGGGTGACTATGTTCTGCCTAGCCTTTGCTCTAATATGCCCCACCATGTTGTTGGCCGTTTTTCTGCACTGAGTTAATGTGTGGTTTCTCCCCAACTACATTTATATTCAAAACATTTCCAGTAGCAGCATGTCATAACCTGATTAACACACTCTTAACACTGCACAGTTACAACTCTTGTCATTACCACTTCTCTCATGGACATCAACATGCAGCAGTTGCATATTAACTTATCTTTATCCTAAAATAAATGATTTTCTGCATATCAGTATTGCCCACTGAATTGAATTTCCATGGTTTTCCATTAATTCTTAAGTTTAAAGTATATGTTAGCTTACTGTAATAATTTTGAACTTTCCAACATCATTTGCCACCAAGCTTGGCTGAGTGCAGTTAAATATGGTGGCTGCATATTTACTAGCAAGAATTGTGGCAGTTCTTATGCAAATGAAGCTCGGATGAACTGATCTCTGTGAACTGCAGTCTTAGGTGTTGGTGTATGTGGTTTTATAGGCATTAAATGACTTTGGATAGTAATGCACATATGCTGTGTGGTAGTGAGTGCTGGAATGACAGTGGTGCATAGAATGTCTCCATCAAATATAAGTATGACAGAGCACCGGAATACATACTTGTAGTAACTTAAAATTTAGACTGGAGTGTACTGAAGTGTTATGGATTGTGCTGAAAAGGACAACATGCAGCCCTCAAACTATGCTACACATCATTTCCTAACAGTCATGCTATTTGTACTACAAAACTGTACTAAAAAAAACTGTCAGCTTCTGTAATTTGTTCTTATTGTCTGTATGATAAACAGAGTTGCTGTATTTTTCTTCAGTGTTTACATTTTCAGGGTATGGTATTTTTGGAGCTTTTTTCCCCCAGGCCTGTGCTGAAAAGGGACTAATTCATAGCTCAGTCAGACTTCCCTGGTTTTCAAAGAACACAATTTGAGAAAAGCAGTAGCTGTGCCATTTGGCTGATTTACACTGCGGTGGTGGTGCTGCGGTATCATTGTCACCTCATAGCAAGACGTTGTCCCGTTCGATTCTCAGCTAGAGTGTCTTCTGTGTGGAGGCATACGTGAATGGGGCGTGCCTTCGTTGAAGGTTGTGCGTCAGGGCTGGTAACCCAGTACGTAAAAATCAACTACCAATCATTAGCGGACCGGAGTTCCGCTGTGGCGACCCCTAACCGGGAAAAGCCGAAAGACACAAACTAAGAAGCACATTTTGTGGTATACTGAATTGCCTGGGTTCTTTCCATATCATATAAAATTGTGCATGGCCTGTCTGTGTTTACAACCTTTTAAATGTTAAGGTCCCATTTTTATTAAGGGTTATCAGAAAAGTGATCTACCAAGGGTACTTATTGGATCTTGGCTCAGAAGAGAAATTGTTCTAAATAAGAAGATGGTAATGAAAAAGTATTTCATTGGTTGGTGTTAGATTTCTAGTTAAGCCAGCTTTTAGCTTGAAGAGGTGATAAAGGGCCCAATATGTTTTTTTGCATAGAATGTAAAATGTGGTGTGTGTGTGTATTTATGGGGGGAATTTGATTTTGTTAATTGGGGGTATTACACATTGATTCAGTTGGACCATTTCTAGACTCAGACCTTGGTGTGCATGACATACATTCAAAGAAATGCAAAATGAAATAGAACATGTCTCAGAAGATCCCCATGCTCTGGAACAAGCTCCCCATTCATGTGAATCAGAGTCCATCCCTAACTCTATTTAAGGGTAACCTTGACCAATGGATGGGAAATTGGAAATTCACCCCAGTTGTGGCCCCATGTCTCTGATAGAGACAGACAGTAATGCCCAAACTAAGTCCCCCAACATAACATCTAGAAACTTCCTAACATACCCCCTCCTAATAAATGCCCATGATACATACAGACAAATTGGGTTGGGTTGCACAGCTTGGCTTATAAAGGCCCTGGTGATTATTAGCCTAGTATGTATCTATGAACCTATATATATGTACACATATGTATGGGTCTACTTCTAATAAACGAAAGCCGACTTACCCGAAGATGACTTTACCGAGATGACAACACCGAACCATTACTTTACCAAACTATCACACTACCAAATTTTTTAACAGGGTAAGTATGCACATCAGCCAGAAGTTAGCTACTGCATCTGGGCCTGGGGTTTTCCATTTAGGAACTTTTCTTAACTTTGTTTCAATCTCTCTGGCCGTTACTTCATCCCATTTCATATCCTGTACATTTGAACTTCTTATTCTTACTTTTCTTCTTCTATCCATTTAGCATCTTTGTTATGTTCTACAAGGTCTTCATAGATATTTCTCCAAAATGTATCTAGTTTTTCTTTTTTGGTGGCGTTTCAATTCCTTTTGCCTTTTTTCCCAATTTTCTATAAAACTTTTTTGGGTCATCAATAAATTGTTTATTTTGTACTTTTCCTTTATATTTGTCTGCATATTTATTTATTTAACATTTGTTTACCGGGAAAGTCCGACTTGGAATGAGCCAATTTTCAGCAGAGGCTCAGGGAGAAATGCTCCAGAACACATGACTTTGTAATGAGGGAGGAAACCAGAGCACCCAGAGGAGACCCACATGAATGCAGGGGGGGCATGCAGACTCCACACAGAAGGCACCCCAGCCGAAAATTGAACCAGAAAACATCTTGCTGTGAGGTGACAATGCAAACCACTGCACCATATCTTCTAAAATTTTGTGCCTGTGCTGATATTTTAAGTTTATTATTTGCGATACTGCACAATAGATCCTGATTTTTCCTGATACTGTACATTACTTTTATCACATTTATCTTTCTGAGTATTTTTGTTGATCTATTTCCTCTTCTAACAGTGACACCTCTTGTCTTAATTGCTTTATAGTTTTCTCTATTTGATGGTATTTTATTTCTCGCCTTCCTTTCCCTTACTAACCTGCATTTTTGTGGTAAGACTTTATCTGTTATTAATTTAGCTGCACAGTAATATGTCCTACTTACTTCTGTTATAGCACATGAATCTCTATGAATAGTCCTAATTACTGTGTTCATTTGTTTAATCAAACTTCTTTTTGGGTTTTATTGACTTTCTGTAGTCTAGTTCTTTCATTGATTTTAATATGTCTGTCCATCTCTATTAAATCAAGCAATTCTTCTGTTAGATCATTTTCTTCTAAACTGGGACACATTCTTTGTTCTTCATTTTCTGCAGGTATTCTATAGAAAGTTCCACAGCATCTTTGCGTGCCATATTCTCTTCAGTTTCAACCTGTGTCATCAATTGCTCTTTCATATGAGAACTTACTGGCCTATCACTCCAGAACATTGACTGTGCCAGAGGTGCCACAGTTTCCTGTTCCTTCCCTAGCTGCGCAACTCCAGCTGAACTTTTGTACTGGTTTCCTAAGGAAGACTCGAAAGTATCTTCATATGGCAACTGATCAGATGTTTTCTGCTCTACTGGTTTCTCCTTAATTTGGGAATCCATTACTCTAGCCTGTTGTGATGTTATCAAAGTTAGATTTTCTATACTTAATCCTTTACTTTGCAGGTAATCTATAACCTCACTTTCTACTTCTTTAACTTCTCCATTACTAATCCTATTTTCAACTTTGCCTCTTTGTTTTCTTATTTTTTGAATTGTAAAATGTTCCATATTTGGAAGCCTTTGCCTATATTTCTCTTTAGATATCTTTGGTGCTGCTCTCTTTGTATTGATTAGTTTTGCTTTCTACTTTGCATAAATATTGCACCATATTAAATCTCTTTCTCTTTTTTCTTTCCCATGTCTATATTTTTTCTCTAGATGTCTCCTGCTCCTCCTGTTTCTCCCAACTTGGGGGACTTGCTGTTCCATCATGCTGTGATATAACCTGTGTTAGACTTTCTATGGTATATCCATATACTTTCTACACTATAGCCTTCACTTTGCAGGTACTCCATTACTTCAACTTCTATTTTTTTACTTCTACTTTAGTATAAAATCTTCTGTTCTGTCTTCCCTCTTTGTGAGCGTATTATTTGCACTGTAAAATTTTCCATATCTGGATGTCTTTACCTGTATTTCTCTGCCCCTTTCATCACATTTTTTGATCACCTCTCTGCAGTAGCCACTCTCTCCCTCCATCCCTCTTGTTTTTTTGGTGTGTTTTTATGGCAGGATGTGGAGATTTATTTTTTTGTTATTCCTAGTCTTGTCCTTTCAGGGCTCAGCCTCCCTCTCCCTGCTGACAAGAAAGGTCTGAAGGCCTTCACACCCAGACTTGTCTTTTAGTCTGCTGAGCTTGAGCTGCTTGACAGTTTGGGTGTGTGGAATGTGCTCTGATGCTTTGGAAGCTGGACGTCTGTTATATCCTTGACAGGATAACCCATATAGCTAAGGCCACTTCAGCAATGATCATTCCAGCATCTGTTATTATGGTAAGTTCAACTTACACAACTGTACTTTCCTGGTTTCCTTCTTTAATTGGAGTTGTCATCCTTCCTCTGTGTTTCATTGTACTTCCTAATCCCTGTATGTCTGTCCAAATGATTTCACACCATTTATCTGATTTGCATGTTTCCAGCAGCTTGTTGCTTTTGTTGTGGCAGATTTTATAGGTTATATACATATCTCTCAACCTGGAAACATCAAAAATCTGGACGAATGCCCATGAAAAGTAGGTACAACTGGCCAAAATTGGGATGATGATTAATATAACATTAGCAAACATAATCATGTAACCCTGAACACACCGAGGGAATTGTGGGATACCAACATGAAGATCAAAGTCACTAAATAACAAATAATAGCAGAGATTTGAATTTTAGACTTCATATCCCTCAGAAAATACATAATAATGCAAAAACTGTCATTCTAGCAACTATCTGAGTTTACAGGAGTAATATTTAAAATATGTCCCTATTTATGGGCCTTTGTCCTGCCATTATTTTTGGCTTTGTCCAGATTTCGTGCTCTGAGAGATTGAGAGGTATCAGATACGATTTTAAATAAATGACCCACAATTTTTAAGACATTTAAAAAAATAATGCCTGGGATGAATGGGGTCTGCCTGCCTGACATTCTATTTGTCACCTGTAAGTAACTCATTTTTGATGACTGCATCGATCCCTTCCACTTGGTCTGGTAAATCCAAAATCCTCAGACTATTAAGCCTCACTCTATTCACCACTGCACCCATTTTAGCTTCTAAGTGTAATATTTTTAGCATGAGTGATCATAAATCTTCCATCATTTTTGCAGCATAATCAGTACAGAATCTAGGAATGATCAGATGGCACATACATCTTCCTGCAACAACAACATAGTGTTCACAATTGTGCAACACTACCCTCCAACATTCCAACTTGCAAATTAGACCAACCTCCCAGATGACATGACTATGCCACTGTAATAGGAAAGTGGAACAGCTGTATACCACTAACGGCAAGTCTGTATTGTTGAAATTATTGGAAAACTGGACTGCCATGAAAATACAAAAAAGGGGGCAGTATATCACAGAATCTCATAGAGCATGAGCAACCAATTCAGCACCTAAATCATGTAATACACCAAAAAAGACAACTGCACTTGTTTGTATGTATTTGTTACAGTGCTATCTTTTCTAATTAAATACTATTAATATACGCTTTAGTAAATGTGACTTACTTGTAAACACACATAGATATACACAGGTTAGGTACACACAGTAAAGTGTTGATTTGCTTTCCATTCAGTTTTCATAAGCGATGACCCCCATCCTTTTACCAGGTCTATGAATAAACAAACACACATACATTTACCACCATTCTCCTTAAATAATCCAAACCACCACTGCACAGTTTCTAGTTTGTGATTTTCTGACAGAAGAAATAGTAGAAAAATGTACACAAACACATTTCAGGATCAGCACTTGAAATATGAATTATTATTAAACACTGAACCAACTGCCTTTTTTCCAACACTCCCAAAAAATTAACTGAGCTTGTACAAAATAATGCAGTCTAGAAAATGTACAGGTTCTACTAAATACCTGTCCCAGTTGTCCATTACTTGCCATGGAGTGTCCGAGTTAAATGCCAGGGATGACTGCTTTGCTTCCTCTGAGACAGCCCACTGCTCTGTCACACTGTGGGCCAGGCCAGGTTTAGCAAATAGGCTATCGTATGCTGGGACTGATCCAGGGATGACAGTGGCTATATCATAGAGTGTGTATTAGCCTGATACACTAGCAACATCCTCCGTAATTTGAAACTCAACGTCCTCCATGGTTTGAAAGTCCCACCCCAGTCTCTGAGTCCAACAGGGAGTCAGGCACTGCCTCACAAAGCTGATGTCATCATGCACATCCCTGCACGTGATGACGTCAGTAACACATTCATCTAAAAACATTTGAAAAAAAATGGGAAATTTGGAAATTAAAGGGGCCACTCTGGAATTCGTGGCACTCCAAATTTTTGCCCTCAAAACTGGTATTTACTGAGGAATTCGGTACAGTTGAGAGGTATGATTCTATAATATGGCTGTAAATAGCATAACTTAGAATTTCTCCTGAATTCAAAAAAGTGTAATAATTAACCCCAAGGTTACTATACCTCAGAGAAAGGGTAACTGCCTCTTTCAGTGAAGTCCTTAAAAATTCATTCCCTGGGATTCATTAACACCTACACTAATTGTACATTAAGTGTTCCCTGCTCTGAGTGAACAGGCAATACAAGCATATCTCACACCTTCTTCCTTGTAATTTTAGTTTTCCTATTGATTTTCTTGCAGCCTTAAATATCAAGGGGGATTTATAAAGGTTACCACAAAGTGTAGACTACATGTTCACTTAGTGTAATCTTTCTGGGTGACTAGAAAGTACATAAATGTGGTGTGGATGTTCTTGAATATAGATGATGTACACTTAGTGTAGGCGTTAATGAATCTGGCCCATTGTTTCACTCAACACCATTTAGAAACAAGCATTTAAAGTTAATATATTAATACTTCAGCTTTTATGTATCACCATTCATTTTCCAGATTACCTTTAAGTCTCCCTTTTTAGAAATTTCCTGAGGTGCTGCACATTCTGCCAGAATCGACCATTCTGAAGTTCAGAATTCTCTTTTTGTTTCCCTTTTTGGATCCTGACCATCAGGCCTCTCTCTTAAACATTCAGTTGGACCATTTGTTCAGCCTGAGGATGGAGATTAATCAATAAAAAGGTGTTATCATCCTGTGGGGAAACTGGCTATTTAAGTTTTAAGACTCTACCAATTCACCTTTGAATGCCTACTGCATCCAAAGGGGTTGACATACAATTTGGGTAGGACATGCCACTCATTTTTGCTAAAAGTGTCTCCTCTTTAAGGCTACTCCCTTGAATGCAAAGCACCTCAGATAATTCTCAGTCTCTACCAAGAATTCTAAACAGGGGAACATATTTTCTGGGAGTATAATGAGTTGGCAGACTAAAGTTTCCCTGCAGATTACTCTTTCAGAGATACTGGGTGAGCAAATTGGTGTAACTAAGGAAATGATTTTTGAGCTATGATACAGAATCTGAAGTGCCTAAGCAGAGTAAGGCCTTGCTGAGTCTAATTATGGTGGCTGCCAAAAAAAGCAATTAATAGAAAATGGAAATCAAAAGTCTAAACCAACTGTACTAGAAGTCATGAATATAGTAACAGATAAAACAACCGGAATTGAGATCTTTAGAAAAAGGTAGGAGCAAATTACATAGAAAAAAATTGGAATTGTGGGAACAATACATGCAGAGGAGGAATGAGGTTTAAAAGGAGGCAGGATTTGAATTAACTGTGTAATGTTTGACTGACAATGACTGATTATAAGTGATATATAATGTCTGCAATGAAAATTATGTCAATATGGTGTGCGATGAATAATTTTTGCAACTATAATTGTCAGTATGGTTTGTTTTCATTTATATAAAGGTATGATTGCCTATGTCATACATGATAATTTAATAAAGATGTCTAGATAATTTACTAAGATGTTTCTTGTTAAAAAAAAAGATTCTTAACAGAATCCGCACTCCCAATCATGTTTCTGAGCCCTCATGAAGAGGCAGTAGGCTGTGCTTCATAGCCTCTATCTCTCCATACTAGCTCCTCTAGTGCCAAGGCTACAGACTGAACCCAGATTATCTGAGTTGTAACCAAGGGTTTTTTAAAACCTTTATTGAATTGTCACTTGTGACATAGGCAAATTTACATTTATGCAAAAGTAATCAAACTGTATTAACAAATTAACATTGATAAACATTATATTTCAAATATATTGCTATGTATCATATAACCTAAGCAACATTACATAAATTATCAATTTCTGCCCCCTTTTTTTTAAACAAGAAACATCTTTATTAAACCATCACTTATGACATGAGGAATCATACATTTATATAAATGAAAACAAACCACACCGACACTGGTTACAAGCATTTTATATCACAAACCATACTGAGAAACTCCCAGTTGCAAACATTATATATCACTTATAATCTACTCAATCATTTTCAGTCAAACATTACAGAGCTCATTTAAGTCCTGCATTCTTTTAAACCTCATTCCTTCCCTGTATGTATTGTTCCCACAATTCCCATTTTTCCTATGTAGTTTTCTCCTGCCCTTTTCCAAAGATCTCAATTCCAGTTCTTTTATCTCTGTTACTATATTCACTACTTCTAATATAGCTGATTTAGATTTTAATTTTGATTTTCCAGTAATTGCTTATTTGGTAGCCACCATAATTAGACACGGCAAGGCCTTACCATGTGTAGACAAATCCGATTCTGTATCATAGCTCAGAAAAATAATTTCCCTTGTCACACCAATCTGCCCACCCAGCATCTCCAACAGTGCATCAGGCAGGAAATCCTTAAAGTCTGCCAACCCACCATACTCCAGGAAAATAAGTTCCCAAGTACCTCTTTCTTCCCTGTCACACCTCCAGCATTTGCTGTCTACCTAAGTAAAAATTATCTGGCATCTACTTGGGGTTTAAAAATGTCTATGTAAATATTTCCAAGCACAAAATCCTAAATCTTCTAGATTTTGTTGCATATTTGGGATATATATATATATATATATATATATATATATATATATATATATATATATATCTTCCCATTATCCAGTCTATCTTCTCAATTTTTTCTAACCTCCTCTGACTGATTCTTATAGTTATCATTGCAATATGTTTTATTCACCACTAATTATTCCTTTTTTAATGGCAGCTTCTGTTCTAGATTCTACTAAAAAGTCTACCAGTGCTGATCTTTCATTTAGGACCCTCCTATTTCTTTCTCTTTGCCTATAATCTGATATCAATCCTTGATAGGGAAGACAATCTGTAACCTGAAGTCCAAATAAATTCTTGGCCCCTTCCCATTCTATTATCTTTCCCTTTCTAGTTATTTACTACCAGTACCTTGGTTCCTTTGCCAGGTTTCTCCAATAAATTCCAGCCCCCTCTTGACTGTAGTCTATATCCCTAATTGCAGTCATCCCTATCGGCAGAATCTCCTTTCTCCATTCCCATGTTGGCTTAGTTCTTAGAATACTTTCTAGGGTAGTAACCAGAGTATTGTCCCTCTAGTCCATTGGCCCAACTTTGAAACTGTCAAGTTACGAAAAACTTTTACACAATGCAGTTCAACAGAATAATAATGTCCTTTAGGGCAAAGAGAAACACGTAAGTGAGAGACTAGGAAATCAAGGTGCTGTCTCTCCAAACAACAGATTCATTAATTTTTTTTTAGGCCTTCTTTGATTAAAAGGATCATTACTGTAATATTCTTAGAACAACCACTGAACAAGATCTCCTGACTCTTTGTGTATGACTTTCTACATTAGGCATGAGTTGCAAATTCCATAATCGAACTGTCTGTGAACAAAAGAACTTTCTGCATTTCTGCCCTGTCAGCAATTACTAATATTAGGCAGGAAGTAAATCATCAGATACATACTGAAAAACAATCAGAAATCCATCTTGTAATGAAAGCACATTAGAAATTAAATACATACATACTAACAATCTGTATGCCTCATCATTCACATTTCTCCATCTGATGCCATAAAGTGTCACCCAAACCATGATTTTTTATGATCGAACAATGATTATAAATCTTCAAATGAACAGACGCTTTTTTAATTGCTATCAGACATTCTTCACATGCTGTTTACTTCTGTTCTGGACATGAACAGTTTTTAGTTATTGCAAAAATATAGTCTTATTAGCAATAAACACATGCCTATGTCTTGAGGTAACAAAATACAATCTGAATACTGTAAATAATCTTCATTAATGCAGTCTCTTTCTCTACTATATTTATTTTCTACTCCCTGATCATTTGTATATATTATTGTATATTTTACTAAAATCTTGCAACATTTTATTTTCATCTTCTACTGTACCTTTGTCAAGATCCTTGAATTCATGAAGCAGAGGATAGCCCTTCTCCAGATGAGTGCATGTTCCTGGAAGCTTTTGGGTCTGGCTCATCTTTGTCCTGGGTGGTACCACCTGTTGTCTCACTCATTAATTTGATAGATCAGTGGGAATGGAAGGACTCTGATGTGATGGAAACTGTTCCTAAGAAGTGCAACATGGTTCTAGTAGCACAAACAGACTGGAAACACTGGAGCAGAAGGTCCACCAGTGGACACAATGGTAGTTCTCAGTACATCCCCCAAATGGAGAGTCTAGTTTTATGGACCATTTTGGAAAATGGATGTATGCTTCAGCAGCCTTTGCCCTTAGAGTGCTGAATTATTTAGTCCATGTTACCAGATTTCATAGAGACCTGACCAAGGATATTTCCAAGTCTCTCATGTATCTTGCCTGTGGATGTGCAGACAGTGGACACCTAGTTTTCCACCCTCCAGTCTACTTCCTACTTAGCCATGTGTCTGCTTTCTAATGCAGCTGATAGCATGCTGAGAGCAGCAGGCACCGGCATTACCATTCATCGGCATGCCTGGATGTGTATATGTGATTTTATGGAAAGCTTCAAGACATCTTTTGCTAATGCCCCCTTCAATGGGTTCATCTTATTTGGACCTAAAGTGAAAGAAACACTGACTAGGAGTCAACAGTATGGAAAGACTCTTTCTGCAGTAGGAATCTGCTTCTCCATTCCCCAGAAATAAATTATTCTACGAATCGGCAGGCTGGGAAGATGATGTTGTTCAGAAAATCACAGAGCTCTTACCAAGACACTTCTGGTGATAGAACTCCTCATGGCAGAGGAGGAAGTAATCATAATGAACAACACGCTAGAGGCAGACTGCCTTAGCAGCACGTCTTCGCCTGCTAGGGTTCCATGCTTTCCCATACCTAGATGATTGGTCCAGCAGCCTGTTGTCACACAATCGAGACCTTTTGCTCCAGCTCATGCAAGACCTAGGGATCACTGTTAATCTAACCAAAAGACATCTTACACCTTCTCAACAGACAGAATTTATCAAAATGCCACCTGGACACAAGGTTGCAGACCACCTGACTTCCCATCTGCAAGGTGCTCTCCCTGCACCGCAATACCATTCAAGTTTTCCATCAGCCTTGCCCACCAGAGAGACTAATTATTTACCCTCTGGGTCTAATGGCATCCACTCTCATTGTTCCATTGGCTAGATTTTACATGAGAGTGTCAGTGGACTGTAGCAATGCAGTGGTCCCAAATATGTCATCCACTGCATGCCAAAATACAGCTCACTCAGATTTGCAGGCAACACATATTCTGGTGGATAATGTCTCATTTAGTGGAAGAATGTTGTTTATTCCTACAGACCCCCCCTGTGGTGATAGAGACAATGAATGCATCCCATCTACGGTGGGGGGGGGCATTTCAAAGGAAGACAGTCCAGGGTGGCACTTAGTCACATTTAGAGGTCAGCCTTCACATAAATGTTCTGGAGATGAGGAAAGTCCTCCTAGTGATGCAGGGCTTTCAGAACATCCTCCATGGGGGTGTGATATCAGTAGAGACTGAGAATATGTTGGTGGTTTGGTACATCAACAAACAGGGAGAAAGATGCTGTTATCCCTTGTGTCAAGAAGCCATGAGAGTCTTGCAATGGCTGATGTCTTCTCAAAGCTTTCTGATAGCAATGCACACCCTAATGTACTGGCAGACAATTTGAGCATATCTATTTTGATGCTTCATGAGTGACCCCTCAATCCAACAATGACAACTTTAATTTTCAGTCGCTGGGGCTAACCTTGCTGCAATCTTTGCCCTGATCCCCCTGCAAGGACAGTCACTGAGGGATGCTCTAATCTACAGTTAGCCCCCAGGTCTCCTCTATGCCTTTTTCTTGTTGCCTTTAATAAACAAGTTCATACAGAAAGTAAGAATGTACAAGGCCAACGTGATCCTCATTGCCCCTTTCTGACTCGACAAATGTGGTTTCCCTTCCTGTGGCCTGTACTATTACATCCTCTGTGGATACTGGATCACTATCCAGATCTATGAACACACCCATCTGGACTGCCTCCACTAGACCAGAAATCCATGAAGTTAACCACTTGGTTCCTCCAGTTTTAACCTTAGCCAGAGATGCCAGGCTTCCCTCTTCAGATGTTCAGATCATATCAGCATTCCAAAAATGGACCACTACAAAAGTAGACCTTAGCAAATGGAAGAGAGTCTCCATTTGGACTATATCCAGGGGCTTAGATCCCTTTTCTGTCCCACTCCTTCCATTTTAGAATTCCTATCAGAACTTTTTTACACCGGTTCCAGTTATTCAACTATCAAAGTGCAAATGTCAGCTATCTCTAGTTTTCATATAGGTCAGAATGACAACTCTATAGTATCTTTGAGAATCTCTAAGGCCTTTCTGAAAGGAACATTTCTCCTAATGCTACCTATCAGAGACCTGGTACCTCCCTGGGATATTGCTATCATGTGACAAACATTGATTCAGCCACCCTTTGAACTGGCAGCATATACTGATTTGAAATTCCTCTCTTGGAAAACAGTTTTTCTGGTGGCAGTTACTTGAGCCAAATGAATTTTAGAGATACAAGCACTTTCCTGCAAGCCACCTATTTGGTCTTCCACAAAGATGGAGTTTCCTTAAGGACTAATGCATCTTTCCTTCTTAAGGTGGAATCCAAAGCTGATTTAAATCAGTCAAAAAACCTACCAGTCTTGTGGCTCTTTGTTTTCCCATTAAAGATGAACAGGTAGGGTAGTTTGTTTACATGCTTTGTTACACAGAAACACATCAGGAAGGACAGCAGCAGTACAAAATATAAACAAACTGATTAACTGACAGACTACACAGACATACATGCTTACATCTCAACAGCTTACTACAAAATGGCAGTCTGGCTCGCATGTGCTCAGTATTTATACACTTGTGCAAGCCCTTGGATAGCTTCTTAAAGGTGTACATACATACATCCTCCCTCTTTAATGAATTGCCACAATATAATGACATTTGAAAAGAAACATGCAATGGTATAGACCAGGGTTGTCCAACCTTTTGGCTTGCTGGGGCCGCATTGAGTGAACAGAAATTGTCTTGGGGCTGCATATAAAATATATCATATAGTTAACTCTTTCGCTGCCACAGGAGACCAAATTCGACCTCCTGGCTGTACTGTAGGTGCATTTGAACAATTAATAAATGTAATAAATGCCTAATATTTGCCTTAAAATTCTAATTCTCATTCTGATTTTAATTCTCTAATCTAACAGTTAACTTTAAGATCTTAGTTAATATATAGATTTTTTTTTTTTTTTACAAATAAACAGATATTCACTATAGCACTAGCATTTCTCACTGGGAAAACCACTCCAGCAGTCCATCTACATACAATGTCAACATTAGCAGTCCTACAATACTATAATCCACAAAAATAAGCCAACAAATTTGCAATAAAGTAAAGAATTCACATTACTGACTTAATAAAACAATTCTGAATAAGCTACAAGAGGGTCTCACCCAAACAAATGACTGGTGCCAGAAACATGGCCTCAAGCTAAATGCCAAAAAATGCACAAACATCCCCTTTGAGGAGAGTGATGTCCCCACAAATTATCACATTAATAACAATGTTGTAAGCACGCAATCAGTCGTGAGGTGCTTGGGCACCCAGGTTGATAGAAACCTGACTTTTGACCACCACGTTTTCACCATTGTGTGGAAAGCTTTTTACATGGCCCACCTCATTAGTAAGGGTATCTCATCCAGGGACAAGGAGGTCATAACATCCCTGTATTCTTCCTTTACAAGAGCAATTATTGAGCGCAACACCCCTTTTGGCATGTGCCTCAGCAAAACACCATGCCAAAAGAAGACTACAACCATTTCTGACAAAAAAAGGTCAAAGGACTGAGTTCACTTAGTTATCCAAACAGACTAAAAAGCTTCTTGCTTTCCTCTGTCTCTCACTGGCCACTATAAATGTCATCACTGGCTTGCTTTCCAGGGTAAGAAAGATCCTGCCTTAAGAGACTTTCTCCACCTCAGAAATACTGGTTATATTTAAAACACTCACTACAAAGAACACAGCCTTCACTGCAACATAAACAAGCCACTTTGTATGGACAGGTTCTTGACACCAAAACGTTCAACTTCTGTAAAAAGCTCATCTCATTATCAAACAATGTAGTTCAACAAGACTACAACTGGATGGATAGCCATGAATGTACTCCTTAAGTAAGTAGAATAGCCTTCATCAAACCGGAAGGAAAATCAACATACTAAACTTTCCCAGCTGGACAGGGGCGGCCCGTGCTATTGGACTACCGGACTGCAGCCCCCTCAACTTTAAAATAAAGAAATAAAAAGAAATAAATAGAAAAAACAATTTTAAAAATCGCGGACTTCGTGCATATGCACTAGTCCGGACTGCTGCTGAGACAGTCTGGAGCATGCACAGATTGTCTCAGCAGCAGTCCTGACTGGGAAACATGAAGAACAGAGCTCCCAGAAGTCTATGCAGTTTTAAACTGCATAGACTGTCCTGGGAACTCGCTGGGGAAATGCTTCATGGTCGGACTGCAACGTCAGCAGTTTAGGATCTCGCGACGGGCAGGATTGGAGTTTGCTGCAGTCTTGGGGGAAGATCTCGCGATGGGCATGGTTGGATTTGCGCGGGTTTTGGATTTATGGACAGGGATCGGATTTGCGGTGGTTTACTTTGGATTTATGGACAGGGATCGGATTTGCGGTGGTGTACTACAGGTAAGTGTGTGTGTGTGTGTGTGTGTGTGTGTGTGTGTGTGTGTGTGTGTGTGTGTGTGTGTGTGTGTGTGTGTGTGTGAGAAAATGCCCCAGGTGCAATATACTGGTGGTTAGACTCATAGTGGTATGGTAGGGAATACCTCAGGCTTGAACCCTGTACCTTGTATGCAGGTGTTAAAAGACCTGAATTCCCTACCCACCACCATTTGTAAAAAAAAATTGCAGATTTTTGCTTCAGATTTGATCTGATCTGTTCCTCATAATATCTGTGGTTTGTAAATGTTGCAATGCTTGATATTTGATGGTGCAGTGGTAGCATTGTTGCCTCACAGCTGCAGGTTCTCAGGTTTGATTCTTGGCTGGGGTGCCTTCTTTGTGGGGTCTGTATCTTCTCCCTGTGTTTGTGTGGGTTTGCTTTTTGTGTTCTCCCATGTTACAAAGACATGTCTGCATTATTTCTTCCTGGGCCTTTGCTGAAATTTTTTTTTTGTTCCAAGTCAGACTGTCCTGATTGACAAATATTAAATAAAATTGACAGGCATTTGAATTTCAGACTTCAGGTTTCTGAATGTTTAATTCCTTGCATATTTGATGGTGCAGTGGTAGTATTGTTGCCTCACAGCTATAGGTTTTCTGGTTTGATTCTTGGCTGGGGTGCCTTCTGTGTGGAGTCTGCATCTCCTCCCGGTGTTTGTGTGGATTTGCTCTGGTGCCCTGTCATTTTACAAAGACGTGTCTGCAGTATTTCTCCCTGGGTCTCTGCTGAAAATTGTTTTTGTTCTGTCAGTAAAATTGACAGGCATTTGAATTTCAGACTTCATGTTCTTCAGAAAATACATAGTAACACAACCGTAACACAACCTTTTATTCTAGCAATTTTCTAAGTTTATAAGATGAATATTTGAAATTTGTCCCTATTTTTGGGACTGTATTCCCCCATTATTGGCTTTGTCCAGGTTTTTTGTGCTAAGGTTGACAGCTATGGCAAGAACTGAATTCACTGAATATGTTTGAGGGCTGTATTCCCTCGTTACTGGGTTTGTCCAGGTGTTTTGTACTAAGAGGTTGACAGCTATAGTGAGAACTGAATTCACTAAATGATAGCCATTTAAGTTTCAGTCTTCCTCTCTTTTACAAAGCAGCTGATTTGGCATAGTGGTATGTTGCTCTGACTGTTTTGCACAGGGACCTTGGCAGTAAAATGCATGGTGGTAACACAGCATTTTATTCTAGCAACTTTCCAAGATTATACAAGCAATGTTTAATGTGTCCCTGGTTTTTGGGCTTTTGACCCCCCCCCAATACATTTTGGCTTTTTCCAGTTTTCTTGTGCTGCAAAATTGAGATGCAGTTGAGTATTGAGTAGATTTTACAAGGAGCTGAGAGCTGCAGGGGAACAGAAGTTTTTCAACAGGTTGTGTACTTGCTTTTGATGCAGAAGGCTGTGGGTTCTACTCCCACAAGGGGTGGATGCTGCCGTACTGAGAATGTTCTCCTTGGTGAAGATACTAACTATGAGTCTGTTATCAGTTTGCCATCCAGTTCCTCTTGCAATATTACTAGCTTATCATTTTTTTAATGTAATATAGGCAATTTATTCCTGTGGGGCAACAGACACTTTATTTTTCAATGAAACCATGAAATATAAAGATGTTTGCTAGCAGCAACCTCTTCATTAGTTACAGATTTCTTTAATGTGGAATTATTTAGATGACTTTTACTTCTTCAGAGATTGTGCATATTTACTGATAATGGACTTAATTGTGCATATTTACTGATAATGGACTTAATTGTGCATATTTACTGATAATGGTGGACTGCAGAATTGTGCATATTTACTGATAATGGTGGACTGTAGAATTGTGCATATGTTTACAAATAATGGTGGACTGTGGAAGTCTGAGTAGACTTTTATGATAAATGTTCTGAACTGGGCAGTTTTGCCATTATGGGTGCATGCGTTTTGTTTCATGGCTTACTGGAAAAATGTTCAAAACAAATTTAAAACGCCCTCTAACAACTGTACTGTATTGTACAAGGAATATAATTTAGTACAATGAGGAAGGTGTATCAAAGAGCACATGTATGTTTCATATGCAAGGGGCCTATGATTTGAAAACAGCCCAAAATTAATCTTTATCTGCTACTTGCAAAATGTATTTTCTTTGAATGTGGGTTTCAATGCTGTTTCAATGAATGCCAGTTTCAAGGGCACAGAAGTTTTAATGCTAAGTTTTCATTGTGAGACTGCATTGCTTTGTTTAGCAGATGACTTAGTGTTTGTGCTGTAAAATACAAAATAAAACTTTCAAATGAAGTCCAACTCATCATAGAAGTAAAGCATTATGCACATTAGTGTTTATGGTAAATGGAGTGAAATAGCCAAGTAATGGTTCATTGGAATGGCTGCAGAGGCTCCATTCAACCATGATTTTGTCAGGGGGGAAGGGCAGCAAACTCAGACAGGCCCAGCTGAACTATACCTCCCAACTGTCAAGATTTTCAAAGAATGAATAGATTTTTGCTTCTTATTTTTGGTTTGTTCTTCATAAAATTTGTAGTTTTCTGGCAAATCATTTAGGAATTAAGTCACTAAATAATGATACACTGAGTTTCAGACTTCATAACCTTCAGAAAAATGCATGCTAAAGTAAGAACTGTTATTCTATCAACTGTCTCAATTTATACAAGAGCAATTTTTAGTACTGTTTATATGTTCCCCCACTATATTTGGCCTTGTTCAGATTTACTGCATTAACAGGTTGAGAGGTACATGCAAATAAATTGCTTTATAGAATTAGGCATAGCCAACCTCTCAACTGTCCCCCATTTTGGCTCAAAATGTTGCTCTTCCCCCTAATAATCCCGCCGCAAAATAGCAATTTTGGAAGAAAACATGGAGGGTTTACAATTAAGAAATAACTAATAATCAAATTTATAGATTACTTGAAATGCATGTAGATTCTTTTATTTTGTCAGCTGCTCAAGTTAGCAGTACTAATATTAAAGTGTCCCTTCTTTGACAGGTTCCCAGCTGTATTGTGTGGCTATTTTATATTTTTGCATCACATTTCTGGTCCATTTTTCATAAAATTGTGTTTTTTGGCAAATTAGTGACAAATCATTAAAGACTGAAGTTAGAAAATAATGACAGACATTTGAGTTTCAGATTTTATACACCAGAAAATTCATACTAATTTAAGACCTATTCTATTATCTTTCTAAGTTTATTAGAGCAATATTTAAAAATTGTCCTTATTTTTGGGCCTTTGTCGCACTTCTGTGTATGGCTTTGTCCAGATTTCTTGCTCTGAGGTTGAGAGGTATGACAAATGTGTCAGGGTCATCACAGTCAGCCAGAGACATTTCAAATTGTGACATACTTGTTGCACCCCACTGCCCCATGTAGTGACTCTGGATGTGTCCAAGCAAGGTAAGGAATAGTTATGCAGTGTAAATGTGCAGTGTGTCCCCCCATCCAAGGTAGACAGAAGTACTACAGTGGCTTTTCATCTGTCCTTGATTTTGCATAACGGTCTGGTTTCTGTCATATTTTTGTACTGTTGATTTATGCTCATTACTCAGAAAGTGCCTGTTGCTCTGTGTTTAAGTAGCAATGCTTTAATGACCATAAGGTAAGCTTGTCTGAGATCGTAAGATGCAAGTAAGCTTTAATAAGCATACTGTTAAAGAATTGCCAACACTGAAAGCCTTTCTGTTGTTGCCATGCAGAGAATACTTGACTAGATAATGTATAAGCCTTGGGTATTAAATGACAGGATTCCATTATTTTAAAAAGCTCATTACACTTGTTGGAGACTTCCAGTCATCTCTACAGACTTTACCCGTAAACTAAACAGAATGCCAATCATGTGTGGTCCATAACCTGTACAGTAATCCTTTAAGCAATGTATCTTGAGCTTGTTTCTTGTTTGCTTTTCATTTTTTACTTTGATCATGTTTTCCCCATGAAACAAGTAGATAGTAGTCAGGCAGCAGGTCTTTTTGGATAAGAAATATTTTTACAAGTGGGGGCATCACAGAGATTTCTACTTTCAGCATGTTACTTGGTACTTTAATAAAGCTGAATATAAATTATAATTAGAACTGCAGTGCAAGGAGAAGTGGTTTGAGTTGAGTGCTTCTTGTTTTACTTATACTTGATTTTGACTGGCATTCCAGTAATGTATTTAAAAAGTAATTTATTTTTTCATGCCTCACAACCTTTTGTTTCCATCTAGATATTAAGTAAGCTGTTATGCAGCCAATGCATTGAAATGTTTTTATTCTTCTACACTTATTTTTGTCTTGATTGGACTCTCATAATGATGGTTTGGCACCCAGGGCAGCGTATTTAATTAAAGTTAGTTTTTGTGGTTTTGAGCATAGCTCCTCCCCATTCTGATTGGCCACACCCCTTCCCCTTGACCCCACCCATTCAGCTGTCTCCTGCAGCCCCCCTTTAATTTGAAGTCACCAGCCGCCACTGCAGCTGGATGGCTAAGATCTAATATTGTTTTCTCAAGTCTACTTGTCTAAGAAGAGGGGCCTATTTAACTAAGAATTCCATTTGCAAAAATATATTCAGTATACATATTAAATCTCTCTCTCTTATACACACACATACACACACACACACACACACACACACACACACACACACACACACACAGAAAAGGAGCCCCTACTTGTAAAATAGGCAACCTCAGTAATCACATGACACAGTCTCACTGATTGAAATTGTCTGGAAGTCAAAATATCTGAAAAAAAAATTATAATAGAAATGGATTCATCCATGCAATTTCCCACCATCAAAAGGGCCATCAACAAATCAACAAACAACTGCTCAGCAAAAATTAAATCAATAAGAAATCTATAAAGTCTCTAAGATCATACTACATACTGGAGTAAACATATAACTTCCCTCCAATCTAAAGCCATTTGACATTCAGACATTTTAATTTGTGCAGAAGTTATTCACAGACTGACTATTTACTAAACTGTAATGCTGACCATCGCTTTTGAAAAAAACTAATTTCCACACTTTGTCAATAGCTCAAAGTGAAGAAAGGATTACTTTTTTTATTTATATTGTATTTATTTAATTTTGGAAAACATCTTTAAAACTGTTAAATTGATTACACACTCAGAAACACAGAAAAGTTATTGTGATAAGTAAGCCACAGACTGCTGCAAGAAATCAGTCACAGTACACTATGCTTACGTCCGAACCAATGAAGCATACCTGTCAATTCCAAAAGAATTAAAGTAGCGTAATAAGAAAGTTATTTGCAAGGTTACATGGCAGTTTATACTGGAAATAAGTGGAGATATTAAAAACGCCCTGTATCTCATAATTATACTGAAAAGTCTTCCAAGGTAAATACAACCTTCTGATTTAGCATGGAACCATACCTCTCAACCTTAGAGCAAGAATTCTGGACAAAGCGAAAAATAAAATTGGGACACAGGCCCAAAAATAGTTATGCATTACAGACACCATTGAAACAAGTGTAGCTGCAAATATTATACATCACGTATAATGTTTCTATCCCATTATTGTCAGTTAAACATTATATGGCTCATTCAATCCTGCCTTCTTTTGCAACAAAGAAAACCATACTTTGAAAATGACAAATCCATTAAAAATAATAAAACACATTGGCTCCACATCCTGCAAATTCCTACCTGCGAACAACCACAGAGATTTCACTGAAACTAGGTCTGTTTATTTCCACAGAATGACACCTCTCCCTAATTAAGTCTAATGGTATACAATCTACCAGGATCTGGACTACCTGAAATAAATTAAATTATGGCCTGTAAATTGCAAGTGCACTTTGTTTAATTAAACTACATTTCAAAGCCCACTTGCTGTATTTTTTCAGTAACATCCCAATATCCATTTCCAGGTCACTTTACAAGACATTGGCAGTGGTAGACTTAGCATCCTCCAGATCCCTACAGGACCACACTCATACTGTTAACATTGTCCATTAAATGTAAATATCCATCCACTGTAAATGGCAGGAAGCTATGTCTTAAAAAATCTATTTTTGACATTCCTAGTACCCAAGTATCAGGTTTTGAAACAAAGAAACATATTCTCCACAGTTTGTAAGTCTCTGTCTTTAATAATCATCTACTATTGTAGTACTCCCAACACAAACACACACATACACACTAAAACCCCCAACATTTAAAAATGACATTGTGCCCACCTGATTTGCCAGTATTGATGATCCACCAAAGATATGCTTACTGTTGTCCAGTCTACCACTGCTTAGAAACCACAAATGACAAGACAGTACTGAGTGATTTTTTTGTTTGTCAAAAAAAAAACAATAAACTTTATATGCTACAGTCCCACATTAGTCAATCCATTACTGTCCCATTAACCCTAGGCTGCTGTCTCATTCTTAATCCCTGGGACTGCATTACCTTGGATGACTACTTTTATTTCCTAAGCAAAAGACACAAATTGGAAGATGAGGCAAAAACCCAGACATTCTTCGAAAATCCATACAGTTGAGAGGTATGATTTAATATTCAATACAACACTCTCCCTGTCAGAAAAGCTGCAATTTAATGAAAGTGTACTTTTAATGTAGAATGCATTTATGAGCTAACTTTTTTTGTATGTTAGCCTCTTTGTGCATGTGTCTCTCTCTGTCTCTCTGTCATGCACACATAAACACACACACACACACACACACACACACACACACACACACACACACACACACACACACACACACACACACACACTTCTATTTTCACGCATACAAACATTCTGCTTTCATGCATGCACTCACTCACACCATACTCACCTATTAACACAGGTTAAGTGCTGTCTCTTTAAAAGGCAATGGCAGCAAATCCATAGACGAGTCCCTCTTCAGCAAGAACACACACATTGATTCTTTGGCATGAAATAATGGTGAGAACACACAGACCCTTCTTTGGCGGAAAAAAATCAAAACTAGAAGGATGCTTTGGTACATGTGCACACTGATGTTAGAGTTACAGGTCACGGCCGTGAAAAACACAACAAAAAAGTGTTTTGGGGCATGCGTACATCGATGTTGGAGTTAGAGGTAGAAGGCCGCATGGCAGAGCTCTGAGGGCTGCATGCGGCCCGCGGGCCGCAGGGTGGACACATCTAGTCTAAAGGGACTCTGGACAAACCCACATGCAGAATCTTGTGTTTGGAAAGTGGAAGGTGTTCTGAAGTAACCATGGATCTAGTAGCTCCTGTATCAAGAAATAGAATAGATGAATTCTGCACTGTAACAATGACAAAAGGACCATACTAGTCAATTGGTACCAAAGGAAATAAACATGGTTCCTGCTCATGGATGTCCTAATGGTTTTGCTGCCAAGCAGTGTTCCACACAGGAGGGTTTCTTTCAGTCTGCTGTGGTACTTGGACATTTGGTAAACTTGTTTGCTGTCCTGATAATGGACACTTATTTTGCAAATGTCCAGCATGACCATAATTAAAACAAGCATTTAAACATGGTGAATCTTGTGATGACTGTGGTGAGTTAGAGGGATAATAATTTTGCTGATATTGTCCTGGGGTTGCTGAAAGAAATCAGAATCTCCCTCTTCCCCCACAATTTCTTCTTCCCTTGCCACACCTTCTGGAGTTGGTATTGAACTGTTGGAGCTGGATGTCTACTATTTCTTTGTCTTTCTCTAAGTATCTTATTTGTTACACATCCACTGGCTGCTGCACCTTCTATTAGGCTCTGGACGTTCAGACAAGGCTTCAAACGCATCTGTCATGCATTGTAAATATACATCAATAAATTCATTTTCCTTTTGCACAATATATATAATTCTTGTCCAGTTAAGGGTTGGGGACATGCTGTAGTAATGGCTTTTAATAGATTATTTGTGGCAGCGAGAAATCCATCATCTCTATGCTTTAGAAAGTTATCACCTATATTCAATTTATCCCATATCTTTCTAAAAATATCAGGAGGTGTGGAGGCTTTTAATACTTATCTCAGGTCTTCGATAGTAGGGTTTTGCAGTTGCACATGTCTTAACATTTTTGCATATTTTACCAAATGTGTTTGAATGGAAGGAAGTGAATCTGCAATGATGTGAAAATCCCCTGCAGTCCATGTCGTGCTACTCTTATAGTACGTTCAGCCTCAATATATCTAGCAGCTGCTGGATTTGGTACTCCACGTAAAGGGTTCATTTGTTTAAGAGGTATATTGGACTCAGTAGAAGAGTAATAATCTGTCTTTTCTCTTACATTTTGCTTTGCAGGGGATGTCTACTGATATTCTTCCCCAGCTGTAACAGTTGGAAACTGGGTGATAATGTGCTTGATCTTGTTTAAAGTGTTAGTTGTTAATGATGAACTTTTATTAGGAAATATTTTCAATTTCCCCACGTTTAGCATTAGTTCCATATTTATGTCTGTGAGACATCTGTTTCCCTTTATTAGCTATATGCATCTGATGGTGTTACAGTGGGTACTGAATTATGTTACTGATAGAATATAGTGTCCCCAGAGGGATGACTGGAGGTGCCGGAAGTAATCTGGGCTGTATCTGAGGAGTGGTAGTTGTTTCTGCAATATTCACCTTCACCTGCCGACATGGGGAGGGAGAACTGTCAGCTTTTGGAGGTGCGGGTGGGTCATAAGGTGGAGGGAGTGCAAAAAGTAATGGAGACCAGTCATCATCTGATGATTCTGGCTGCATGACTGATAACTTTTCTAACTGTCTTAATGGTACATACCCCAGATATGTTTTTTTTTTTTGTTTCTAGGTTTTTCCCTCCTTTCTCCTTCTCCATTGAAAAACTCCAAACTTAATACTACTATTTACTGAGAAGTATTTTTTATACTCAGAAGGTTCTTGTATTAGTCATCTGACGTTCTTCCTATTTTTTGATTTCTCCAAGTCTTTTGGGTTTCTAATACCATGACGGGAATGGACCCCATTCCTAAATCAGAGTACGATTAAAGTTCATGAAATTAGTATTATTTTACTCTTTGATGTTAGCCAAAAGTGCTCTTCGCAGTACCCACAATGTGCCCAGCAATGACTCCTGCAATTCATATGGTGTTACATGAATTGGTAACATATCTAAATATGATTGTAAATTCTTTTTTATAAGACCAGTTGCTCCTACTACTATTGGAACTGTCTGGGTATCTTTCTTCCACATGGCTCTTGTTTCTGCCAGCAGATCAAGGTATTTTATGATTTTGTGTCTCTCTGTACGCAAGACACTATAGTCACTAGGTGTGGAAATTTCAATGATCAATGCTACTTTTGTCTTCTTTTCTTGGATCACTATGTCCTGTTTTCTAGCATCTATCTTTTGGACTGTTGGTATTGGGTGATCCCATGTGATGTAAACTTCATCATGTTCTATGACTCTCTGTGGCTCATGTTTCCAATGTTTTTCAGCCACTTTGATGCCATAATGTTTGCACAATCTCCAGTGTAACAATCTCGCCACATTATTATGCCTTTCAGTATACAGTCTCTCTGCCATTAGAGCATCACAGCCACCAATAAGGTGTGTAACTGTTTCCAACACGGTTCCACAAAACCTACATATGTCTGTTTCTACCACATGTTCAATGGACTTAGTAAACCAGCGTGTACGCAGCCCACTATCTTGGGCTGCCAATATTAACCTTTCATTTCTTGATGTAAATTCACCTCTCCTTAACCATTCCTGCATTTGTTCTTGATCAACATGAGGCTCTTCCAGAAGTTTTTTATACTTGCAACTATATTTATGTTTATTCCACATTTCTTGCCTTCTCATCTGATCCTTCACCTTATATTCTTTCTTTTCTTTTTTAGCACATTTAGTTGCTGCCTGGTTTTTATCCACTTCTGGTTTGATTTCCATTCCTGCTTGACGTCGATATGCTACTGCTAAATTAAGCAGAGATGTCATCTTAGATTTATTCTCCTCATGTTTCAAAACTTTCACCACATTTGGATCTCGTGAGGTCACTAGATATGTGTGGAGTCCCACGATTGCAGATCTATACATGCAATCAATTTCAAGGAGGCCCATCCCTCCTTCAGAACGGGGGATATATAATCTTGGTATACACTGATTTTTATAAATCATTTGCTGAGCATGAAGCATCCTTCTTGTTTTGATATCCAATCTATCCAACACTTTTTAGGGCCAGTCAATCACTCCAAAACTATAAGTTAGGACAGGAAGAGCAAATTGATTTATAGCTTGGATCTTGTTCCTAGGTGTCAATGCTGTTTTCAGGATTAATTTAAGTCTTCTAAAGTACTCTTTACTAAGCCTTATTCACATTTGTTCATCAATTCCCAAGTATTTATACACCCCCTCTTGCTCAAGTTCTTTTATATCACATTCTTGTCCCAAACTGATGTTTTCCTGGTGCTGCAATTTTCCTTTTTTATAGGTTGCTTTTGCACATTTATCAAGACCAAATGACATTCCAATATCATCTGAAAAAGTTTTGACAACCTGCAGCTGTGCTTTCAGTTCCTCATCTGATGAGCTATACAATTTTAAATCATCAACAAAGAGAAGATGAGAAGTCATTAGACTTTGTTGTTTTCTAGAAGCCAAATTGTAGCCATGGCCTAGGCTGTTAAGTAAGCAGCTTAATGGGTTAATGGCAAGGCAGAATAACAAGGGTGACAGATAGTTGCCCTGGAATAACCCCCTTTGAATTTTTATCCCTGGGATAATAATCTGTCCTTTATCATGGCTTAATTGCAAGGTGGTCTGCCACTGTTTCATGGTTACTGTAATGTAAGCAATCAGTGTAGGGTGTATCTTATACATTTTTAAGCACTATTTTATCCATTATTGTGGGATACTATCAAATGCTTTTTTGTAGTCAATCCATGCCATACTTAGGTTCTTCCCCTTCTTACAATTCTCCACTTTAACTTTGTTTAACAACAAATGGTCCTTTGTTCCATATGACTTTCTTTTATTGCCCTTTTGTTCTACTACCATAATTGAGTTTTCTTCTAAATGACTATAAACTCTGTCAGCGTCAATTCCCGTGTATAGTTTGTATGTTGTCAGAAGACAAGTTATTGGTCTATAATTTTTAGGGTAGCTTGCAGGTTCACTCTTAAGTAAGAGCATTGTTTTTCCTGTTGTTAACCAGTGTGGTGTGTGTTCAGGGTGCATATATAAATAGTTCTTACTCATGGCTAAATCATCGTGCAAAGAAGTTAATACTTTAAGCCAAAAGTTAGGTACTGCATCTGGGCCTGGGGTTTTCCAGTTAGAGGCTTTTCTCAACTTTATTTCAATCTCTCTAGTTGTTGTTTCATCCCATTTCATATCCTGTACCTTTAAACTTCTTATTCTCTCTTTTACTACTTCTATCCATTTAGCATCTTTGGTATGTTCCACAGGATCTTCATAGATACTTCTCCAAAATGTATCTACTTCCTCTTTTTTTGGCGGTCTATCTATTCATTTTACCTTATTTCCCAGTTCTCTATAAAACTTTTTTGGGTCATCAATAATTTGTTTATTTTGTATTTTTCCCTTATATTTATCTTTGTATCTTCTAAGTCTTTCCGCCTGTTTTGTAATTTTTAGTTTGTTATCTCCAATAGTGCATAATAGATCCTGGTCTGTTCTAATACCACGCATTGCTTTTATCACATCTATCTTTTTTAATATTTTCATTGATCTGTTCCTTCTTCTATAATCTTCTAACAATGATACTTCTTGTCTTAGCTGCTTTATAGTTTTCTCTATTTGATATTTCCATGATGGTATTCGCTGTTGCCCCCTCTTTTCCCTCGCTACCCTATGTTCCTCTGGTAGAACTTTAGCAGTTATTAATTTAGTTATTAATTTAGTTATTAATTTAGCAGCACAGTAATATATTCTGTTTACTTCTGTTATAGTGCATGGGTCTCTATGGACAGAGTTAATTACTGTGTTCATTTGTTTTATCAAGCTTCTGACTTTTGGGGTTTTATTAATCTTCTGCAGTCTATCTTGATATATCTATCGTTGTCTATTAAATCAAGCAACTCTTCTCTTAACTCCTTTTCTTCCATACTAAGGGCACATCCCTTGTTTTCCATTTCCTGTGAGCATTCTATAGAAAGTTCTATAGCATCTTCCTGTGGCACATTCTCTTCAATTTCATCCTGTGTCTTCTGTTGTTCTGTCATATGGAAACTCACTGACCTATCATTCCTCAACATTGATTGCATCAGAGTTTCCACAGTTTCCTGTTTTTTTCCTTGCTGTCTAGCTTCAAGTGAACATTTATACTGGTTTCTTGTGGAAGGCTCCAAAATATATTGATTTGGCACCTGACCAGTTACTTCCTGTTCCACTGGTTTCTTCTTAATTTGGATATCCATTGCTCTATCCTGTTGTGGTGCTTTCCGCATTTGATTTTCTACACTGAATCCTTCGCTTTGCAGCTGTTCCGTTACTTCAATTTCTATTTCTTTGACTTCTCCATTACTCATCTCTTTTTCTACTTTTCCTCTTAGTCTTCTTATTTTTTGTATTGTAAAGTTTTCCATATCCAGATTCCTTTGCCTATATTTTTCTTTAAATATCTTTGGTGCTGATCTTTTTGTATTCATTAATTTTGCTTTCTCCTTTGTATAAATATTACACCATATTAATTCTCTTTTCCTTCCCCCTGTCCATATTTCTTCTTCACATGTCTCCTGGTCTTCTTGCTTTTCCTTATTCTCGGGACATACTCCAGCATACTATGATGTAATCTGTCTTAGACCTTCTAGATTAAATCCTTTACTTTGTAGGCACTCCATAACTTCAGCTTCTATTTCTTTAACCTTTACTTTACTAATCATCTTTTCTACATTATGTTTTTGTGTTATTAATCTTTTTATTGTGAAATTTTCCATATCTGGATGCCTTTGCCTGTATTTCTCTTCGAATACTTTTGAGACTGCTTTCTCTATATTAGTTAACTTAGCTTTCTCCTTTGCATAAATATTGCACCATATCAAATCTCTCTTTCTTTCCCATGTCCATAGCTCTTTTTTAGCTTTTTCAAATATCTCTAAGTTTTGTTGTTTACATTTTTCCACTTCCTCAAAGGCTTCTTTTTCCAAAGAGATCAAAGTTTCTTGATCTATATACTGTTTTTAAAAAATCTGTTGTATTAATGAACGCAAATTTTTATCTGAAGCTTCTGACAGTTTTTTCTGCAAAAGTATTTTCCTTTCCTCTAATTTCTCTCTTAATCGTTTTGTATATCTTGTATCCGGAACTTTTGGGCTTCTTGCATAATAATAACAATACATAATTTCTTTCTTAACCTCAATAGTCCACTGTATCATCTTTATGGCTCTTTTTTGGCCAATCAGTTTTTGTCCTTTTTGTGGACTGCTGCTTCCTTCTACAACAGGGGGGGGGGGGCATCCTCCTCCTGAGCCTGGCCTGGCCCCATTGTAGGAATATTTCTGCATTTTGAGGATTCTACACTGTCATTTTTCCAGTCCTGGCACCAGTGCGCCTACCAGGATTGGACACTTTTTTATCCTGGGTCTTGTGCCCCAGTTATCTTTTTTCATTTTTGATTTACTTCTGTCCATGATATATGCTATATAAATACAGTCTATATATCAGTATCGTCTTGGTGAGATTTTGTGAAAAACAGGGTCCACCTCACGAAGGTACTCACCAAGACTTGAGGATGAATTTAATTTCAGCACTACTATGCTCTTTTGCTTGCTGACTTTTCATCTCTCCATCAGGACCCCTACTGTAAGGCATCAATAATGTTCATTCAGTCAGATAAGACAACAGCCAATATATGGCATACTAGTCCCCATTAATAGTGCATACCACTTCCTTGCTTTTTAAAGGACACGTATGTATATTTTTTTATCTCTTTCTTTATCATGAGAAGGGATTCTGTATGTAACCCTTGTGTGGACTGTGCTACCATTCTAAGTTGCTAGAGTGGCCCACAATGACTTCTCTCTTTCTTTGATCTTTTTATTTTTTTTTTGCTGCACTGATCATATTCACTATACAGGACTATACACAGTTCTCTTTTTTAATCTTATCCTTCCTGCCACAGCTATAAATTGTTCATCAATGTATGTTTATCTTTCTTAGCTCCCTGTGATAGTCATTCTCTATTTATATATATGTGTGTTTGTGTGTGTGTGATTGTGTGTATGTATATATGTATATACATATATATATATATATATATATATATATATATATATATATATATATATACACACACACACATATATATATGTATGTGTATGGAGCTAGGACATTTGATCGAAAGATCAAACGTCCGAATCCATAACCACCAAACACACTTTAACGAAAGTGCTTTCATCACATAAGCGCCTTCATTAAAGCGTGTTAAAAAAAAAAACAAAAAAAAAAAAAAAAACACTGCATTAACATTTATGCAGGGGAGCTTCACCCCCCTGCACCCCCCATGTGGGGGGGGCTGTACCCCCCACACCCCCACTTTAATATTCGCTTTCATTAAAGCGTGTTAATAAAAAAAAAAACACTACATTATCGTTTATGCAGTGGAGCTTCACCCCCCTGTGCCCCCCACACCCCCTACTTTAATATTCTCCCTCCAAGACCGCACTACAGTGGAGAAAAGGGAATTTTCCCTTACCCGCACCGTACTACGGCCTCGGCAACAGGCATACTTACGCGAAAGTGCTTCTTCGGTGAAAAGCACTTTCGCGTAAGTATGCTTGCCCTTAATGGATTTGGACGTTTGATCTTTCGATCAAACGTCCTAGATCCGTATGTGTGTGTGTGTGTGTGTGTGTGTGTATATATATATATATATATATATATATATATATATATATACATATGTGTGTGTGTACATACATACATACATACATATACACACACACACACACACATATATACATATATATATATATATATATATATATATATATATATTATATATATATATATATATATATTATATATATAGATTTACTATAAAAATTCTGAAGGGTACTTGTGTGGTTATTCATGTTACCAAATCATATTGCTGAAATGAAAAAATATTTCACGTCCCACTTTCGAACCATGTTAATACTGATGGTTCGAAATTCATTGTTTTGAAACTTTGACTGTTGGCTTTCATTTGCTGTTCGGTGGTCGTTGATACAATTTCGCTAAGTTTCTGTTTTTAAACCACTTTGAAACTGTACTCCGATGTAATGGTAGTCGATGAAGTGCCCTTCAGGATTTTGATAGTCAACTTTATATGTATATATATATATATATATATATATATATATATATATATATATATATATTGGCCAAGGCTCTTGCCACCCCCATAGTGCCTTTTTTAGGCAAGGCTGAAAAGACAAACCCACCTCCCTAGAAAACACAAGTGAAAAAAAACTAAGGGTAATGCTACTCAATGCCAGAAGTCTAAACCTCAAGATGCATGCTCTTGAAGCCCTCCTCAGTATGGAGAACATCGATGTCTGTGCAGTGACTGAAACCTGGTTCAAGGCTCCTGAGAGCACCCCAGCACTACCAGGTTTTACCTCATATCATGCTTTCCGGCCCCAAAACATGGACCGAACCACAAAAGGAGGGGGAGTATCCATATTCATCAAAGATACCCACACCTCCAGGTTAGTGGCAATGCACAAAGCATCGGAGACCATCCAGGTGCAACTAACCATAGGCAAAACTGCCCTACAGTTTGTAGCATGCTACAGACCACCCTCTCAAACTCAGGAACCCCACTCAGCCTTCCTGAAGACACTGGAGAGTATGAATGTCTCTCCAAATACCATCATACTGGGAGACTTCAACTACCCAAACATAGACTGGGAACATTACTCAAGCCCCAACACCCTAGCCCAAAGTTCCTAGAATTCATAAACTCAAATGTGATGGAACAACTAGTCACCACTCCCACAAGAGGAGATAATATACTAGACCTGATTATCACAAACATGGGGACAAAATGCTCCACACCGGTAGTATACCCCTCATTGGTGAGATCAGACCATAAATTAATCTCACTGGAAATCCACATCCCGCCCCCACCCCCCTGCACAAAAGACCACAGTGAAGAACTTCTCAAAAGCCGACTTTACACTTCTTAAGACTGAAGTGGTATCCTTCAAGGTCCCTGGGCCAATGGAAACCACAACCCACACCACTGAATCCTTTATAAATGCCTTCTACGGGCACCTTCAAGAATGCATTGATCATGCAATCCTTAATAAAACCAAGACCTATTCCCCCAAAGGCAGGCTGGTGGACCCCAGCCATTAACAAACTTTACAACAGGAGGAGGAAGCTACTACATGACAGAGCAAAATCCCTAAAAGGGAAGGCATCTCTGATCAGTACTAGCAAAAAACTACGATCACTCATAAAATCATCCAAGGCCAACTTTGAGAGAAAAATCGCAAAAGACAATCACAAGGCCTTCTTTAGCTATGTTAGAAACCTGGGTGGAAACTCCCAGATATGCTCAGAGTTAGTCCAAAATGGCACAAAATACACTGAACCCACAGACATTGCCAACATTCTGGCAGACAGGTTCAGTGCAAATTTCTCCACCCCCTCCCCCCCAAAAGGAGAAATATCTATCCCAGCAGAGTGTAGCCTCCCTAACAGCTCAGATGCCCAGGTGAGAGCTGCCCTCGCCAAAGCTAAAAACACAGCATTAATGGGACCGGACGGTGTCCCGGGCTGCATGTTACATGAACTCCAAGAGGAACTAAACCCGCACATAAGGCTGCTGTTTAATCTTAGCCTTACTACAGGATATGTATCCAAAGAGTGGCGTACAGCAACAGCGGTCCCACTCCACAAAGGCGGTGCTTCTACGGACCCTGGAAATTACTGCCCCATAAGCTTGATGAGCCTGGTCTGCAAAGCTATGGAAAGGATCATAATGGAACTCATAAACAAAGACATTGGGGACCTACAGACATTGGATCCTACCCAATTTGGCTTTGTCAAGGGCAGATCCTGCCTTTTGAACTTGGTCGACTTTTTTGAAACAGTCACTAAGGCCATTGATGAGGGTAAGGCAGTTCACACAGCCTACCTTGACCTTGCAAAAGCCTTCGACACAATACCCCACTCGGGCATCATAGACAAACTCATCAGCTTAAATGTAAACCCATATGTCACAAGATGGGTTGCAAACTGGCTCAAGGACAGAACCCACAAGGTCAGAATTGCTGGAGCCATGTCAGACTCTAAGCCAGTCAAGCGGTGTCCCACAGGGCTCAGTCCTGGGACCCCTCTTGTTCGGCATTTATTTTTCCGAGGTGCAAGCAAACATAGGAGGATTGTGGCTGACAAAGTTTGCCGATGACTGCAAACTGGGCGCCATAATTGATACTCCAGCAGACACAAGCATCCTTCAGAGAGGCCTCATAGAAACGGATAATTGGTGCCAGAGCCATGGCCTTAAACTGAACGCCAAAAAATGTATAGTCATACCCTTTGGGAAAAACAAGGTACCCACAAATTACCACATAGGTGGTAATCCATTGGCACGGAAGAGGTAATCAGGGACCTAGGGACCCAAGTTGACAGTAACCTCTCATTTGACACTCACATTGCCAAGGTGGTTAGGAAGACCTTCTATATTGCCCACCTTATCATGAAGGGATTCACATCTAGATCAAGAGAGGTCATTGTGCCCTGTACTCTTCTCTTATCAGACCCATGATTGAGTACAATGCCCCATTTGGGATGTATCTTACCCGACACCTGCAGCAGTTGGAAAGATCCCAAAAGTTCCTCACCAAGAGGATAAAGGGTCTCAAACATATGTCATATGCTGCCCGGCTGAAGAAACTCCAGCTCTATTCAGTCGCATACCGCCTACTCAGAGGTGATCTATGCCTGACGTACAAGGCCATGTCCAATCCGAATTAATGGACATGCTCCACCTCAGAAAATCCAAATCCATCAGAGCCACGAGAGCAAGAGATTTGAACCTCAACACAGAAATAAATAGGATGTGCTGGAGGGACAGATTCATAACCCAGAGGCTCCCTACACTCTGGAACAGAATCCCAGTCCATGTTAGGCAGAGCCCCTCACTAACTCTCTTCAAGAGAAATCTTGACGAGTGGATGGGAGATCGTAGGTTTACCCCAGGGGTCATCTCTGTGTCACTACTAGACAGAGGCACAGTAAACTAAACCCTAAATGGGCTTAGTATTCCCATCCCAAGGGGTGGCGAAAGCCACACACACTCTGGCTAGGCTTATAAATGCTCTAGGGCAGATAGCCTAGTACGAACCTATGAACCTATATATATATATATGTATATGCATGGGTCTACCTTCTTTCAACAAAATTACAGACTGCCAAAGTCCTTTCCCTGTGAAAGGAACCACTTGGCCAACATGGTGAACTTTCCTCTTTCTTCATTGTAGTGCGATCTTACAGTTGGTATATTTCAGTAGGGGGGGGTGTGTGGGGGCAAAGTCCCGCACTTTGGTGGGTTTACTTTTGGTCCATTTGGGTGTTTTACTGTGGTGGCCAAGTGGTTCCTTTCACAGTTAGTATATTCACTGCTTCTAGTACAGTTGGTTTAGATTTTGATTTCTGTTTTCTAGTAATTGCTTTTTTGACAGCCACCAGAATTAAACTCAGCAAGGCCTTACTTTGTCTAGGTAAATCTGATTCTGTATCACAGCTCAAAAATAATTTCTTTAGCTACACCAGTTTGCTCATCCAGTATTTTTGACAGCATTTCCTGCAGGGAATTTTTAAAAGTCTAAAAATCAACAGCAGTTGAGTGAAAAATACCTTTATAGTAACAACACAAAGCTTTCAGGTTAAAAACCCTTCACTCAACTGCTGTTGATTTTTGGACTTATACTCTTGATATCAGTGCTTTGTTACAATTTTTAAAAGTCTGCCAACTCATTACACTCCCAAAAGAATATGTTTCCAATTACCTCTTTCTTCCTCATTACACTTCCAACATTTGCAATCTACCTAAGGAAAAATTATTTGGAGTTTGCTTAGGGTATAAAAATACCTATGCAAACACTTCCAAGCAAAAATCCTAAATCCTCTAAACTTTGTTGCATATTTGGGAGTCATAGATATATTCTCCCATTGTTTCTTTTGAATTATTTATCCAATCTCTTTGTCCAGTTATTTCTAACCTCCTCTGATTTATTCTTGCAGTTGTCGTGCAATATTTTATATAGTCTACTAATCATCCCTTTTTAACTGAAGCTTCTGTTCTAGATTCTACTAAAAACTCTACCAATGCTGGTCATTCACTTAGGATCCCCCTTTTCCTTTCTCTTTGCATATACATCGATATCAATCCTTGATAGGGAAAGCAATCTTTAGCCAGCAGTCCAAATTTATTCACATCCTCTTCCCATTCTATTACCTTCACCTCTCTAATTATTTTCTCCCAGTACCTTAGCTTCTTTGCTTGTTTCTTCTAGTAAATTTTAGCCCCCTCTTGCCTATTCTTTGTACCCCTAATTGCAGTCATCCTTATTGACAGAATCTCGTTTCTCTATTCATGTGTTGGCTTAGTCCTTAGAATAATGTCAGCTACTTTATAAATATAACATTCAGAATGATTACTATTATAAGGATGTGCATCCAAAATGCAAGTATGTCCTTTTTTCATGAGCTTGTTTCATCATCACTCCTTTCCACTTTAAATTATAGCTTCCTGCTTGTGCTAAGTATAGGAGCCTTAACTGTGTGGCTCTGAAATACCATTTCAAATCAGGTAATCCCAAGCCACCTTGTTATATTGGAAGGTTCAATTAACCAAATTGTCTCTTGCCCTCTTCTCCTCCCAGATAAAATCCTCCAACTCTATTAATTGCTATCCACGACTTCTCTTCTGGTTAATAAAACTAGGCCTGACTGTGTCCTAAAGGGACTAAAAACATGTTACTGCTTGTATCTTGCTATCCATATCCACAAAGAGCTTCCAGTTTCTCAGCTTTTGTATTATCATTTGTTTAGTCTCTTCCCACATATCTTTAGCTGTTGTAACAGAATACTTTTTAACCCATACTCATAAGTACTCCATTTTGTCATGTCCCCATAAATATGGGTATTGCTGAACCAATTTGTGTATGGGTGCATAGCTTACAGCTATTGCCTTTGTTTTATTTTCATTAGTTTTGTATCCCCAAAAGACTTGAAACTGCCTCAGAATGTTAATGTTCCAGAACACTGAAGTAACTTTTTCTGGTTTTATCAGGCTGAAAATATCATCATCTGAGTAAAGACAACTTTTCTTGATTATCATACCAATTATATCCTTGAATTTCTGAGTCCCTTATTTTCTTTCCCAGATGTTATAAATATAATGCAAATAATAAAGAGAAAGAGGACACCCCTGCCTGGTTCGTCTGTTCAAACTGAACTTATCAGAGAGAACCCCCCCCCACTTAATTTTTTGTCTCCATTGCCTCATATATCCTGCTAATATTATTCCTGTTCCCTACTCATAAAATCCCAGCTTACTCTGTTGAATGCTTTTTCTGCATCAAGGCCCAACAACAACAGTGTTATTTTCCTATATTCTGCTTCCCTCTGGATCATCATTGTTCTATTAATGTTGTGAAATGTTTGCCTCCCTTCCACATAACCACATTGATCCATATCTATCAATTTTGGAATCACCTTTGACATTATTTTAGCAATTATAACACTATAATCATGGTTTACAATCAAAACAGGCCTATATGAATCTGGGTCTCATGGGTCTTTACCATCTTTAGGTATTACAGGCACCACAGTTTTCTCCCAGGCTGTTGGTGCTTCTGTTTGTAAATACCGTTAAAAAAACTTCAGATCTTTATCACTTTCTTCCCTGCTAGCTTCCAAACTTCCACAGGAATACTATCTATTCCTGGAGACTTTCCTGTAGATTGGTTATACATCACCATTTTTATCTCATATCCCCCTGTCCTAACTGTTAATATTTGAGCCTCATCTACCTCTAGGCTTGGCATATTTAATTCTTCCACAATTATTTCCATTTGTACTTTTTCTTGATTTCCACATTTCCCTGCTTTATACAGATTTTCAAAAAATTCTGAATATATCTAATTCCTCTACATGATCTTTGATTATTTTCCTTATTATAGGCTCCTTAAGCTTGTCAACATCTTTTTATACTTTCTGTTACCTGATCCATTGTGCTAAAAGCTTTTGCACTCTGGAGATGTTAGCAAAAACAGTTGCTTAACAGCAATCTTTTTCAACTCATATATATTATCAAGGTAGTCCCTTATTTTTTCTTTACCACTCTGCAGCTGTGCCTCTTCTTGTTCTTTGAGATTCCCCCTATTCTGCAATACTTTAACATTTATCAGTAAAATAACTCTTGTTAGTTCTTAACCATAACTTTTCCTTTTATTTCTACCCTATTTTTCAACTCCACTTTCATGTTATCCTACTCTATAGCTATATTTTCTGAAGAAAGTTCTATCTTCCCTAATAACTCCCGAATAATTTCCACTGCCCATTCCTTAAATTTCTCACTGTTTAACAGATAGGCATGGAAGCACCAATGTATCTTTTTATTTCATTACCATGTGTTTTTATTTTAGTTATTATTGGTGTGTAATCTGAAATAGTTATTGGATGTGTATCAAAACTTTCAATTAAATGTACATGTTCCTATGAAATATATTTTTTGTCTAGCTTTGCCCGGTTTTTGTAACTTGGGGAATAATATGTAAAGTCTCTCTGAGCTCCTACTACTGAATTTACAGCTTCTATACCAAATATTTTCATACCTTTCTTCAAACAATCTACCCTCTTTTGTTTTACTTTCCTTTCTAGGCCACCCAAATACATCCTCACTGTTGCAAATCAAATTCCATTCCCCCCCTTTAAGTAATATTCCCTGCAGACAACTAATTATTTCTCCCACAATTTTCTTAAGCCCCATTGCAGCAGTTTTAGGTGGAGTATAAATACATGCCAGGATAATCCTTCTCCCCTGCCTGTAGCACCTTCCTACTACAAATCTACCATTAATATATTTTTCCTCTTCTATTACTACTAGAGCTCCTCTAGCAATTAAAATAAGTACTCCCCTTTTCTTTTGTACCAGACATTCCACTGAATAACCATTCTGACATAATTTCTTTATCAAATTCACATGCTCAGTTCTTTCCACATGTCTCCTCTAGCATAGCTATTTGCACTCTGCATTCTTAATGTAGTTCACTAATCTTAAGACCATTCATGTTTAAAGATAATAAAAAGTGTTGCATTATGATAAGAAGTTATTACTCCCACCTGTTATTTATAACAGCTTTTTTTAATGTCCAGTTTCAGCTTCTGAATTACATGTATACATTAATGTTTGGCAGGTTTATACAGTTTTTTTTCTCATCATATTCATTTGAACCTATGTCGCATCTTACAAGACTTTTTGTTTTAATGAAAACCCTCAAAAAAAAAAAAAAAACAGAACACCCCCATAACCTATTAACTGAATACAAACAAACAAAACTATGTACATCTTCAAATAATGAAGCTTAACCCTCCTAATAGGAACAGTTATCCTAGATTGACAACTGCACTCACAGGCTTTAACTGACCTATAATGAACATTGTCCATGGTAAGATGCATGATACAGCCTATGCTTCTACTTACACTAAGTGCTGTCTATCTTTGCCTTATCTTTATTTCTCTCACATATGTATAAAACAAATAGAATGCTTTCAAAAAGCATTATCTTTTAACTATTGAAAGAAAAAAGTATTCTGCTTTTATTGCCATTATCAGCTTGTCTCCACAGAAACATGAGAACCAGATATATAGTTGCCTTCAGCAACAAGCTTTTCATGTTTTACTGAGAACATTTATGTGCTAAAGTAAAACTTTTCATTACATTCAAAATTTTTAATTCATTTGCTTCACTTAAAATGTGTTGCTAGATCAAGCCATTGGCCTAAATCCAGTCATTCACCTATGCAGAAGTAAGAAAAAGCATATCAGTTTTACTTATATCATACTCTGTATACGTTTGCAATCCATTCACCACCTCAAGAACAGCCTATTATCTTAAACATGCTTTTATCCAGGTTTTCTTCTCTTTTGACATTGCAATGCCTACACTTCTAAAAACCAAAGAAGAAGAAAGAATGGAGAAGGGGGAAAAGGGCACTTGTTTACTTCAGCAACCCTATAACACACAAACGTAACTAAAATATGTTTTATGAAAATATTAAGAAGAAGAATTGTTTTATTTAGTTACCTCTTTCCTTCCTCTACCCCTCTCCTTAATGTTCTTACAAATATTAATGATATGAAGTAAGGCATATGCTTCTGAGTCCCCTACAAGTTTAATAAAGTAAAAAAAGACAAATATTTCCAGGTTTTCTTGTTCCTCAATGTTTCATGTGATTGATGCTTTGTAATACCACATTTATTCATTATTTTCTGTGTTGCTGGTTTTCTTCCTGTTGATCTCCATCTCCCAACTCCAGTCCCTGGTTCATTTCCAAAATACTCCCGGATCTTCAAGTCAACTCCTTTTCTTTTCTTTGTCTTTAAATCATTTTCCTTTGGAACACTGGAACAAGTTTCACTGTCATAGTTTCTCTACGATCTTTAGTGTCAAAAGAATAGCAAGTAGAGTGCCTTTCTGTTTGATAGCTCACATTCTGTTGGACAAACTTTTGTATTTCCTCCTTACCATTTTCTGCATCAAAAAATGACTTTGACCGCCCAGGAAAAAAAATATTCTGAAGATAGTTGGATACAGCAGCTTGAATCTCATACCTGCTTCTCGACATTCCCTGACTGTTAGAATAAATTTACTTCTCTTCTGCCTGATGTACAGTGAGTAATCAGTTTCCAGGAACACTCTACTGTCTCCAACTTTTAGTATTTTGTCCTTCTGTCACAGTTTTGTAAGAATCAGCTCTTTCTGCTGGTAGAATGCATCTTTACTATTAAAGGTATTGGCTGGTTTGTCATGGCCAGTTTTGTACCATACAACAATGTGCCATTTCAATTAGCAACCCCTGCTGTGGAATACCAGTCCAGTTGCTTATGTGTGTTTTCATAAAATTAATAGTGCGTCCTTCCAGTTTCTGTGGTACAGCAGAAAATCTCAGGTCCTCCCTACTTGCTCTGTCTTCTAATGCTACCATTTCTTGAAACACCTCTTCTTGAGTAATGTCGTACTCAGCCAGCATTTTCTTAATTTCTACTTCTGATTTTTGTAGTTTTATCAGCTCATCTGAATCTGTTACTCCTCCATTTTTCCCAACCTTTTGTTATCTGAGTTGAGATACTCCTTCAGTGTTCCATTTACTTTAATCAGCTCTGAGCACATTTGACTTATTTTTCCTCTAGATGACTGGAAGTTATGTCTTGCACCAAAGCTGGAGCTTGAACTGCTTTTTGCTGAACAGCTGCAGGATTCTTCCCAGCAGTGTTTTCTCCTTGCCTTTTGTGGTTTATTTATTTCAGATTCTCTAACTTTCTTCTTTGCTAGTATCCAGGCAGTACACTTACTAGCCAGTAACCAAAATTTACCCAAAAGACAAATTCATTGTCTCTCTTTTTTGAGTTTCTTTTTTCATGCATGGGAGGCATGAAATTTAGTTGTTACTCAATGTGCAGCCATCTTGGAAGACAAGAATTGTTTCACTATCTGTTTCCACACTGTGCCTGTTGACCATAGCTCAGCTCTGTATGAACTCAGTCCACTCATTCTCCCATCCTGGGGATTTCCCAATGAGAATGACAGCAGGCTGCGGTTTGTCATACAGGCAGACCAGGTCCTGTCTTTGTCTTTGCTGGCATCTTGGCAATAAGGTCATGTTTGTAATACCCTAATGCCACCCCTGGTTGCTTATGTTTACACCTCTGTCACTTCAGTGTCATCCTAGGCCCACCACTGTTCACCAAGACTGACAGCAATGTCTTCAAAAATGTTCATCTTATAAGTATGAATTATTATATTTTCAAATGTTCATAATTTTATCTTAATCCTTTAAGGGGGCTACCGCCCCCCAAAAATGTGACTTTTATCTGTCCTGGTACTTCAGACTAGGTTTCATGTTTCAAAATATACACGGCATATAGTGCTGGAGGACTAAATGAGAGACAGACCTTCTTGGACATATGATTTAATAAGTATTCATAACACAAAAACTGCTTATAGCTCAGTGATGGTAGGAGGCGTGCCAGCTGACTAAAATATGTGGTGCAGTGATGTTACCAACGGGGGTGAAAGAGAGCTGTAGACCCTGTTTACAGCTGCATTCCAAAATATGGCTGTTACAATGCTTTAAAATCATTTTACAGCATACACTTAAATGGCTGTTATTAATATATAAATGTGTAGATATTTTTAATTTTAAAATATTTGACTTATGTTTGGGATTCTCTGTATTAGTCAGTGACCATCTCTGGGTGGGACTTGCTGCTACACATCAGCAAGGCAAAAATACATCCAAGTATAACTGCCATATGCATCAATACTAAGCTGTAAACCCAGAGGTGTAAAGCATATATACTATATTGTTTATAAGAAAAAATATACCACTTTCTGAAAATGTCATTTAAAATGATATAAATGGGCCACAGAAATAACCGATGGCAACATTCATAAATATAGTGTGCAGAGCAGGAGGCTGGTGCACATCTGAAATCACATACCAAAAAGCTTTGCAGTTCATAAAAGGTTGCAAACAACGCTACGAACATGGTTCACACACGTATGCAAAAAAAAAATGCTCTGCAAAGAGCAGCTTTAAAGAGTGAACACAATTAATAAAGGATCTTTATGTCCAAGCTATATGCATCTGTGATCAGGTTTTGACTATAACAAGAAATGCACACCAATGTACAAAAATGGACTGCTATCTGGCAGTTATCACAGTATGATGCCCACTAGTGCCTAGACAGTTAGCAATGATGTCAGCTATGCACCATAAACACGTGATTGTACTTTTTGTCCATGACTGCTGTACAGTTCACTCGTCATACAAAGGAAGGATGAAAGTACAGGGGGCTAGAAAGCAATCTGTAACTCTGTAAATAAGGGTCATCATGGAAGTAGCTATTCTGGCCAATGGCATACTCTATAGATCCAGTTAAGATAGCGTAGGCATCAAACAGCTGTATTATCAATAATTTTCTCCACTGCCCAATGCTTATGCAGGAATCTACATTAAGATTCAAATCCTGATGATGCATGATTTCTGTGACTTCATGCCTGCCAGGTATAACATGTGAAAATGCCATTTATTACTTATCCGTGTTCCTGCTTCAGCTGATGATGATGCTTATAACAACAGAAGTGCATATCATTTCATAAACATCCAAATGGTATGTAACCACATGGATTAACTAATGGAAGTGTTTGTCATGGATCGTAGGGCACCCATGATACCCATGTTTGGTTGTCCAGTGTCCTGTACAATGCTGTTGACTGGCAACATCTCTAAAGTTTGTATTGTGGGTGAAGCTATGTATTCATTGGAGCCCTGGCTTTTCACTTTCATCAAAAGGCCCCAAACACCATCTGTGGAAAAACAAATACTATCAACAGGCAAGCCAGCAGCATAAATGAATGTGTGTTCACACACTTAAAGATGTGGTTCTCTTATTTAACTGGCTATGGTGTTGCCTTGCAATACAGATCTAACTAAGGCATGTCAAATATTGCACAACTTCACATTCAGCAGCCTGTCAGCAACATGTGCTGCAGTACTTTTAGGATAGCTAGACAATTCATATGATGATGTACATGAAATATCATGACCCTTGCAACTCAGCCAATAATTATAACAAACCAGTGCACAGCTGATAAGCAGCACATTGATAAAGCAAGACCATGATGTCAGACCCAGTTAAGAATTCCACAATCATTTCAGTCACTGGTGACAAAGGTGCAGAAGAAGGTATCCCCATACACATCAACAGCCTCTGTATTTGAGTATGAAGCACTAGAAGCTGGACTGTTCTCATATATGTCATCCCCTAAACTGTTCTATGCCTGTATGGGTTTTCAATCCAGCCACACCTGCAGTTACTTCTGAAGATGCAACAGACAGATGATGCACAGCTAGATGAACAAAATATGTTTCAGCTGCACTAGGCATATACATCTGACCACCAGCATAATCTTATCTCTATGACCATACTGTCCACACATGGACCTTGTCACTGTGCAGACCACAGAGCTAAACCTCATGTACCAGACTTTGTCAAGATGGCAGTAACAGTAGTATTATCAGACCTGCAGGCAGCAAATGCATCAAACCTATAAGCAGTGGAGCCAGGCTTACTCTCAGCTTGTGAACCATCTGAAGTGTATGCCTTGGTTTGTTGCTATGCATCAGCTGTTTTATGTTCTAGCACCTGGAAGAGATAATTGTTATAATAATTGACTCCCCCTCAATAAATAACATCTACTCAAAGCATACCTGACACAGTTGGCACCAAAGGTATCTGTGCTCTATAATTTGAGGGCTAGGCAAAAAAAAACAGCAGCATGTGTTGCTGTCACAGCAGACAGACACCCATGTTCACCTGTGAAGTCCCTGGCAGACCATGGCAGCTGTGCAGTGAACATATGGATAACAAGATCGAACAAAAAGACAAGTCAACCTGATCTAACATGATGCACTCTCATCTATCCCTCAAGGAATGCCAACGATAGACACTTCTAAGATGCAGCTTAAGGGATGCACATCTGTTTTAATTGTCAATTTTTTGGATGTTCCACCCTATCCACTTTATTCTTGTTGGCATGTCCTGTGCCTTCCTCTTAGTCCTATTTTCTTATAAATGAGCCTCCTCCTTTACTCCTACATGAGTATGCCAGATCCATCATGACAGAAATTGTCTACTATTTCATTCTACCTAAAGTCCCTCAGTTCTTTATTCGCTTCATGCTCCATCATGATGGCATCATCAGTCTTTAGAGCATTAAGAAGAACTTTATTCTTTTTTTGTGAAATTAACTTTTCTCACTTTTCCATACAAATGTAAACTCCTTTTCTTTCTCTTTTCCCCTGCTGCCTGCTGATTATCTCCTCCTGCTTGACCAAGTGTCTCATTCCCCATTTTATCCTAATGTCCACTGGAGGGTCAGTTGAGAGAAGCCATCATGTAGGCAGCCAAGGGGGGGGCAATTCAAGATTTTTTTTATTTTTGTCCTAACTTCTTGTGTATTCTCTCATGACAGCTTATCAGTGGAACAAGCAATGGGTTTCCCTCTCTGCACAATGGGCAGATAGCAGTAGGACTGCCTTGCCCACCCAAGAAGACATCATACAGTTGTTTCCTTTGTCTCCCTCTTGCAGTTTACCAGTGAGTATGTTTCCAACAGTGTTTGCCCGCATGGGTGGGAACTATAACATCAACAAACTTTAAGAAAAATAAGCTCCTGGACTTCACTAGAAGATACCCACTTCTTCCTAATAAGACAGATTTAAAATGAGTTTTCTTTTTTTCATCTGATTCAACATGTGGGTTGTCGGATCTGATCAGATTTGACCTCAGCTCTTCATACCAAAGTATTGGATCCGAGAGCTCTGGACCCTCCCTTACCCACAATTCCCCTCTCCTGCCTGAATTACTTCAGATCTCATTTGCAGCCTGCCAAACCACACATGTAGACCAATAGCTCTATCCTGTTTCACGATAAGTGAAGCTTTTGTTCCTCTCTGTTTGAGATATTCAGGCTTGTTAGTAGAATTTAATAGTTATATTTTTTTCTGACAGTGCAATTATAGACTTGGTGTGTTTTTCCTAGTATTTTGCTTTGCGTTAATGTGTTCTTAACAGCTTAAGATTTAGTCTTTAGGTAGTTAGGATTATATAGGAATAGTTTAAAACAGTTTCATATAGCACGTTGTATTAAGATAGATAGTGAAATTCTTTCTCTAATGTCAGAAAAGTCTACAGGCTTCAAGAAGTGTTCCTCTTTTGGGCATAAAATCCTGCCTCATGACTCAAATTCAGTGTGTATATTGTTTGGGGCCTTTCCACTTGCAGGACTCTTGTTTTATTTGTGCTGCTTTCAGCATTAGTGCCCTCCAAGGAAGGAAAGAGAAGCATATTTTGGAAGGGCTCCTTCCCCTTCAGACAGGATCCAAAATGTCTCCAGATTAAAAGGCACCTGCTACCTCTCCTTCCTCTGACAGCAAAAGGGAAAAAGAGAGAGAAAAAGACAGAGGTGCACCAAAGGATAAACCTAAGGACAAACACCCAGAAAAGAAACCAGAAGACTGTTCTGACAAACCTAAGAAAATGTCTCCAGACTACACAGCTATTGTGGCTCTGGCATGCAAAGTTTCAAGGCAGTTGGATCCTACTTTCTCCAGGATCTGAACTATTTCCCCGAAAATGTCCTTTTCTCTGAGGCTCATTAGCACAAGTCTTCATTCTCCCGTACTTCATAATATCCCTTCAATGCCTGCTTCGATACCGGTAGGTGTACCAGCTGAGGCCAAAGAAAGGAAAACCATATCTGCTGAGGCCAGAAGGGAGCAATGTGGATTAACCTGGTCTTGCACTCCATAGCTTTCTGAATGAACTTGGTGATAAGGGGAATTGGCAGAAAGACAGAAAGGAGACCCGGGGGCCAAAGATGGACTACAGCATATCTTGGTGACTGTTCCAGTGGATGGATGAGGGCAAAGTAACTTTTGCATTTGTTGTTGAGGTACAAAGCAAAAAGGTTGCTGCAAGGTTGGCCCCAGCAGCTGAAAATTTCCATTGCCACTGTTCTGTTGAGAGACCACCCCTGAGGCAATTGAATAGTTCTGCTCAATTTGTCCGCCAGAATATTGGATATCCAAGGTATGTGCATTGCTACCAGAAAGTGGTTTGAAACATGGAACAAGAGATTTTTAATATTCAAACTGAGAAATGTTGCTCTTTTTATTTTATTTTAACCGATTATGGGGGGTAGTACACTGATCACAACTGACTATGTGCAGGTGGTGTTTCATAAAGAAAAGTGAAAAAAGTGGAACAGAGAGGCAGTAAGCTCTAAATATCAAAAACAGAACAAAAAATAGAAATGTAACAAAAACTGTCAGTAGCAATTAACAGATGTAGCAACAATTATAGGAGAAATATACAATTTACATGATTAAATTCCGGGTTCTCAGCATGGTGGAAATACTGTGCAAATCCACTGAGAAGTGCAGCATGCCCTTTCTATCTGAATGTGCTGTTTCTAGATGCTCTGATTTTTCTCACATATCCCACAGACTTTTGTGGCCATCATCCTCCAAATTGCCCTTAGGGTGTTTATTATAATTTCCTACCCCTTCAAGGACACTTTTTAGTAGCAGGCATTATTCACTTTGGAAGCTGTTAAAACTGTGTGGATTTGTATAAGTATCAAGTTTCTGAATAATTAAAAGCTAGCTACATCTAAAAGACACACCACACTGGATGTTCAGTAGTAAACCTTGCCCATGTACCACCCATTTCATTGCATAATATATCTTGACAGTCAAGCATATCCATTGTCACTCAATAAAAATGGAATTGAGACAGCTTACTTGTATTGCAGCTCTGAAATGATAGCTGCTAACATAAAAAGTAAAGCTTTTATTTTGGCAAAAAAGTGAAGTTCTTTCCTTTGCACTGGCCGGGAATATGTTTTGTCCTGCAAAATCTCACATTTCTACAAAAATGTCCCACTTTGGGCACCTGAAAAGGTGGCAACCCTACTATCAACTGTCCCTGATTTTGCATATATTTGTTCTGATCCTCTTAAAAAAATACTTTCCTGGCAAATGGTTGAGGGACTGCAGTCACTAAATAATGACAGACATTTGAGTTTTAGACTTAATAGCCTTCATAAAACTCATGCTAAAGCAAAACCTGTTTTTCTAGCAACCATCTAGCTATGTAAAGCAACTGTTAAAAATCTCTCCTTGATTTCATCCTTTATCTCTTTTTATTTCTTGGCTTTGTTCCCTACTATGTAATTAAAAGGTCGAGAGATGTGAAAGGAAGTATTAGCAATCACACAGCATTATAGAAAACATTATTTGCGTAACTATGTTAAAATTCTAAGCAATCTGACAGCCTGCCCCCCTTTAACCCCCCCCCCCGAGGCAACAATCTTCTTAACCATGTTAATATTCTGAGCAGTCAGACAGCATAGAAGAGGAGTTTGCTGCTGTCTTTGGTGAGCATGAAGATTAGGACACACCATCTTCACTCATGCAGATATGGGCGGGGAATGAGTGGTGATACCTTGAATGGCAGCTTGACGCAGCAGTCAATCAAGCACGCTAGCTGCAAAGCAGTAGTTAAACATTAATTTACCAAATAGCCTCCTTTCATACCAGGTCCTAACTCTAATCCTTCCCCCCGGCTAACACTGCTGCAGTCACTCAGCTCACCACCTGTTGCCTTGTCAGACCCACAGTAGGCACAGCTTGATAATGTGCATCCCAATGTGTCATAATCTACACAATCAATCCCCCTCACCTTGCACACAAAATGTTAGTCTTATTTTATTAAAGTTTAGTATAGGGATGATCCTGCATGTTTGTACAATGGTTATATGACTCAGTTTTAAGCTATTTAAAATTTTACTTTTGCTGCATTCAGTATCAAAATGGCATGTTTAGCTCACAACCTCTTTAACTGCACAAACAGGATTGAATCCAGAAATAATAAGAGTCAAATGAGGACAGCTTTTGAAATATCAGTACTATTAACCTGTGAAGCTGACAGAATTAGTGTGTGAATTAACATGTATTTTCTGAAGTAAAGGAAATCTATAATCATTTTCATTATTTATTAAGTGTAATCCACCACACTTTCTCCCAAAATTGATAGCTTTAGGAGGGACAGAACAAAAATTTAGCCAAAATTGGGACATCCATGAAAATCAGGGACAGTTGAGAGGTACGATAGTATGTGTTTTGGGACCGCCAAGCCTGAATGTCAGTCACAGAAACCATGCCTCAATCTGTGGGAAAAAGAATAGGTACTTACTATTTCATTAGATCCTTTCATTCCTGTCTGTCTGATATGACTGATACGTCTTCAGGCTGCTTATCAGATCTGAGCTGGCAAACTAGTGCTCCACCCTCAATCTTCTCTAACTTTTCCATCCATAATGAACCTGTGCTCACTAGCTATCCTCCCTCAGATTGAGTTTCTGTCTTTAAGTAGGTATAAAAGAAAAACACTTTCAGTTTTCTTAAATCCATGGATGGGGAAAGAGGTAGGATTGTCATATCAGAAGGGCAGGAATGAATGTATCTGACATTATGTTAAGTACATAATTATTCTATCCTATTTGTGGGCTGGCATAATGGCTAAGGAATTTATCTCACAGACACAAGGTACAAGGTTTTTGATTCTCACCTTGGCACACCCAGTAGTGGTCAAGAGACTTGGGAGGGATGTAGTAAAAATGGATTTGAACAACATCTGGTTATTACTTCTCTCTCCCAAAAATCTTGTGTGATGTCCACCCATGCTAGGCAGTAGAAATAGAGAGAGAGGGAGAGAGAGAGAGAACCCCTGACTTCCCCCATAGGGGAACAGTCATGCAGCTCTTCAGAGTTGGGTCTGCTGTCAGTCAGAAAATGCCCCATATCATCTCTGTACCTTTGGGTTTGCATGTATTAAAGGCACCACCCCTATTAGAAGTGGAATTGTATGGCTAATTCTAGGATTTTCAGAACCATAATGACTTGGGCCCTTTTTGGTTCCAACTGGATGATTTTTGGGGACTTTCAAATCTGATTCTGATGGCAGTAAGCAGCTTACCATCTTACTGATACTTCTGCATAAACTCTGACAGTCAGACCAAATAGACAGGATTCATCAAAGGGGACAATGCTAAGAAAGGTTTGACGTTAGCTGCAAAATCACATAAACAGGTGTATCATCACAATTCCTGTTCCTGTTGCTGTAGACGTTCTGTTGCTTGCACTATGCATTAGCAGCATGAAGAGGTTAGAAATGTTATACTAGGTATTCAATGTGGATTCCAGCTGTTTCAACGAATCCATCAAGGGTGACTTTTTCAGAGATTCCACTGCCTGCTTGACAAGGCCCATCTGAAATATGTTCATATCTGTGGCATTGTTCAGGGCCCTGACAGCAAAGATGCCTGAAGCAAAAGCTTGCTTCCCTAAACCGTTTGATGCTCAACCCTCCTTACTGGGTGGGTGGATGGACAATGACTAGGTCCCCTGTCAGCTCTTTGTTGGTGGTAGCTAACACAATGATGGACTCTATCAAGTACCCTTTCACCTAGTGCTGTCTTGTTTTTGGGAGTCTCAAAAATTTTACCTGGTTTTCTTGGAATAAACTCAGAGGAGTCAGGTTCCTGCCATGCCCTTCAGGTAGCCAAGTCAATAAGATCTGCTGGAGGAACCATCCATGAAGTAGAGGGTGTCAAACCACAAGCCTCAGAAAGAAATTCCTTATTCTGAGAGGAGGGAGATATGTTAGTCAATTACCCTCTGGCACTTGTACAAAGGCTTCACCAAAGGTAACTTCCTCTTGGAGGGGACTGTGAAGATCCTTCTCTGTTATCAGAGTCTGAGTACAATGTGATAGACTCAGAAGAGAAGTCAATATGCCCCTTCTTACAAGTCATTTTCCTTGGTACATCAGATGGTGAGTGATCAGAGTCCTCAACAGGACCGAGTCTGCATCTGAGAAGACAGTTTGAGACCTAAAGCTCTACTTTGACTTGCATATGTAACAGTGGGCTGAGTAGTTGAAAAAGTATCCAGGGGCAGAGCTAATACCTAGGCACCCTGAGAATCAGTTCTCTGTGGAGAAGCCATCATCCTCCCTGTGACGTCCCCTCTCTGGGCCAGTTATAAAGTATCCTGAATCCTCACCACTAACATGGGAGAGGGAAGTTCACTTGGAACAAAAATAAATACACACAATGTCCAGATGCAGCTCTCTGCATCAAGCACAATTTCCCTTAAGAGTACACAGGGAACACACTCAGTCCGGGGTCTGGATTTCTCTTTCTGTCTCTCTCCAGGTCCCCAGTAAGAATCCCCATTGGCACAGCTGCAGAGTTGAATCCTCAGCAAAGTGTCCAAGCCAAATCCTCCAGCACCTTCTCTTTGAAACAGTATTTTGTGTCCATGCACCAAACAGCTGATACACACATTCTTTGAGATTTGATTTCCTCACACACACACACACACACACACACACACACACACACACACACACACACACACACACACACACAGGAAAGGTTAGCACAGGTTTACTAGCTATGCCCCTTTCTACTCAGACTATAAGGTAGTTACTGCCACCAGACACTCCAAAGCCAGCAACTCTAAGGCTGTTACAGGTGTACCCAATTATACTGAGTGAAATTAATATTAGTACAAATGGTAGTGTTTTGACTAATGCAGTAAGGCTTTCAGGAGTGGCCAGATAGTGACCAAATAGATATGAGTACTCTCAAAGGTTAAAATATTCTCTAAAGGAACAGCCACAATGAAAAGTTTAAATATATTTAATAATAAAAGAACATGAAAATACTAAATATATATTTACAATAAAAACAGAGTTTCAATCACAGAAAATATTAAAATAACACAGATGAATAGATTCACACAGCTACAGAAAACAGTACTTAACTAATCTCACTATATTTTTCTTACTGATCTAAAGAATTACTATTCCCTGATTACTTACTAGAGCAAGGCAAGATGAAGTAGATGAGGGGTGGGGTTCCTTCTTTGTCAGGTTCCAAAAACCGAATGCAATGATACTTCAGTCTCATCTAGTATTAAAACATAATTTTTTTGTCCTGGATTACAGAATGACATCACACACATCTGGTCCCCATACTACTTCATTGCTTAAATCTGAACCAGAATTTAGCACATATGTGTTACCATACACATGGATAGAGCATTGCTGAGATGCGTTATAGTATCTGGAAACTATGAAACCATAAAACACTTCCACTCTTCCTACAGGAGCTATAAAGCATTCTCTGGCGGAAACATTGTGTCTCTGGCTGCAATCAGAACTGTAAGATATAATATTTATAGCCTAAATTAAGCAATTTAATTTCTTACTATTTTTCAAATTTGGCCGAACCGAGATTAATCTCTTCTCTTCCAGTATCCTTTGTTAAAACATATACATTTAATCAGTTACAATAAAGTCAAGACCCACTGTTGGTACAGTTTTAAAACATGCAGCTTTACAAATATATTTTTCAACACAAGCATATGTACAAATCAGTTTGATATACAAACGACATATAATTCTTTACAAAATTCCAGCTAGCTGTGCTGGCACATGTGACACATTAATTGCCCTACTTCTCATGGCATAGCTGACAATACCTCACATCATCACACTCCTCATAACCTCAAAAGCTATTTCAATCTCCAGTGGATCCTATGACCCTCACCAGTATACAGACCACCCCTCCTGAGGAAGTGACAGCCCGCATCAAAGGAAAAAAATCCAAATCAGTTAGGCGGGAAGGCTCTGAGGAGGAGATCAGCACTGAAACCTAGAAGGTTGAAGTCTCTAATACCAAAACAGGTCCACATGCGAAGGCTCTGTGGACAACACTGAAGACTTGGTGCTGAGTTGGCTAATTGGTTTTTGGGCTGCTTGTCGGATCCGAGCTGCTCAAACACAAATGTCAGAACATAACACCCCCACTTTCTTCATCCCTGGGCAAATCAACAACAGCAGCAAAACCAACCATCTTTTAATGCTAAATATTAATATTAGAAGTATCAAAAATAAAATACCTGAACTCCAGGCCACAATAGCACACTACTCCCCAGACATAGTTGCTTTAACAGAAACCTGGCTAAATAAAAACATAGCTAACTCAGAAGTTCTCCCTACCGGCTACAATATCATTAGACAAGACAGACCACTTCGTAAAGGGGGTGGAACTGCCTTACTCTACAAGTCCAACTTAACTGTCCGTCAATTACCAAACTCCTACCCCTCCCCAATAATTGGGACATACTTATCTCACAACTTCAACTTCACCCTAAAAAGGTCATCACCATAATTGTGATCTATATTCCATCTGGTAATACACCTGCTAGCCTTGAAGACTTCTTATCCTGGTGTTCTTCCACATACTCACAAGAAACCCTTATTCTGGGGGACTTCAACCTAGATTGGTTCACCTGTATATCAGAACCACCAAGTAATCTAATAAATCTCCATGGCTACCAGCAGCTAGTCCAAATTCCAACTAGGTGTGATAAAAAATCTAAAAGGGAATCCATCCTTGACTGGGTCCTAACTAGCAACCCCACATTGTACCCTCACACAGGCAGTCTCCCAGACACCTTAAGTGACCACAACATAATACACTTTATACGTAGTAGAACAAGCATATGCAAAACCACTAACTATATATCCACTAGAAACACAAAAAAAATTCTCTCCTGAGGTCCTCAGCACTTTACTGTGTAACTGTGACTGGACCCCCCTAAAAACCCTCCCACTTGACCAGGCTGTAGCATATTTCAACAAAACATTTCTACAACACCTAGACACTGTTGCTCCATTGTGCAAAATCAAGGTTAGAACCTCTACAAACCCATGGCTCAGTAAAGAAACCAAACAAATCCTCAAGTCCAGAGACACTGCCTGGCGTTACTATCAAAAAAACAAAGAAACACAAAGCCTAACTAAGTACCAAGAACTGCGCAACCGTGCAAAAAAATGCATTAGGCTGGACAAAAAATCCTACTACACATTACAAACTAAATACCAACACAACCCGCAAAAATTTTGGCAAAATGTAAACCAGCTACTAAAATCCACCCAAAAGGCTACCCCCAAACCAACCACCCTGACACTAAAGTTCCCATCGAAACACAATTCAACTCCCACTTTGTGAACTCAATTCTATCCTTAGTATCACAGGACAGTTCCTTCCTCACTATCCCCCCCAACACAAATAACTCTAATACTAGCTTTACCCTCAAAACAGTTTCCACCACTTCAATCAAAGGCATGCTCTCCAAACTAAAAACCTCATCAACAGCAGCCGACCTACTCCCCAGCTATTTCTTGAAACTTACAGCAGATGCTATTGCTATCCCAGTCTCCACTCTCATAAACAGATCAATTCTTGAAAACTATGTGCCCAAACTCTGGAAAATATCCTATGTTACACCCATACATAAAGGCGGGACCTCCACTGAACTTAATAACTACAGACCCATTGCTTTACTCTCCCCCCTGGCCAAAATCCTAGAAAAATGCATCCATACCCAGATGCTAAACTATCTCCTAGACTGCAACATCCTGTCACCTACTCAGCATGGTTTCAGACCTGCCCATAGTACCACTACAGCTCTCCTCTGCTTCACAGACACAGTAAACCGTCTCAAAAATGAAGGCCTGCAAGTGTCAACTCTTTTTTTGGATATGTCCAAAGCATTTGACACAGTCTCGCACCAAATCCTGCTAAACAAACTAAACCAATATCATCTATCTAATTCCACTCTTACCTGGTTCCAAAGCTACTTAACTGACAGGTACCAAGCTGTGAAATGGGAAAATTCTCTCTCTCCTCAGCTGCCCATAACTATAGGAGTCCCACAGGGTTCTATCTTAGGACCACTACTATTCACAGTCTTCACAAATGACCTCCACACCTCCACACAGCATGCATCTATAATTCAGTATGCAGATGACACTACCTTAATCTGTGCTGCACAAAACATTCCCACCCTCCTGCAAACAACTCAACTAGCATTCTCTGACGTTGAAAACTACCTTACCAAAGCCCAACTTATCCTCAATCCAAAGAAAACTCAGCTTATGATTATAATCAGTTCTAACAAAAACACTAACAGTCAATTCACTATCTACTCCACAAATGCTACTCCAATTGCTCCAGTGGCACAGGCTAAGCTATTGGGAATAACCATAGACTCCCACCTAAAATTTGATAGTCATCTGAACTTAACTATTAAAAAGTACATGCCAAACTGGGGTCACTCTACCGTATCAAACCATTTCTTACCAACAACACAAGATCAGCCATTGCTCGCTCCCAACTTCTATCCACCCTACTCTATGCATCTCCCATTCTGACTAATCTCAACAAAACTGAACTAAGCAAAATGGAAGCTTGCTATAACAGAATTGCCCGTTTTGCTGCAAATTGCTCATATAGAACTCATCACTGTACTGCTTTGAGACAGCTCCACTGGCTTGAACTGCCCAACCTCCTAACCTACAATCAGCTCTGCCTCTGTCATTCTATCTATTACCTCCCCAATAAGTGTTCTGCCCTCAAAAACCTAGTACAACATCACTCAGCCAAAAGGCCTCTTAGATCATCAAGCAAACTACTACTAGAAGTCACCAACAGCTACAATAGCTTTGGAGATGCACTATATAGTAGTTCGGTGGCTAAAAATGGAACTCTGTCCCTACTAGCATTCAAAACACATCATCCAAAGCCTCCTTTAAAGACCTCATCAGGCAACATCTCAAGCAAAGTTGGCAGTGCCACGATTGCTCCCCAGGCTAGTGAAAGCGGATAACATATGCATACTAAATCTAGAGCAATTGATAATAGTTTTTCAATCTTACTCACAAACACTGGCTAATCTACAATGTATGTACTGTACCTGTGTACTATGTATGTATTCTACCTACATTCCAAAGTTCAGCTGTACACCACAAATCTATTACTTACCTTTATTTTTAAAATTAATATCTTTTTTGATTGTTCTCTCCACTGTAACTGTTTGTGCAGCATACCACTGTAAAAACATGTCTCTTGTAATTTGTGTGTATACTGATTATGTCTAAATAACTAAATGTGTCTGTAATTTTTCTTTGTGGAGCTTTTCTCCCCGGGCCTCTGCTGAAAAAGGGCCTTTTCGGCTCAGTCAGACACCCCCGGTTAACAAATGTAAAATAAAATAAAATAAATAAAATAAAAATAGTGCTCTAGCCTTGGGATCCCCTATTTTTCCCTCAATTAAGCACCTGTTATTACAAGCCCCACTGAAATCAGAAAATCTCAAGACAAGTGGGACACAATTAGTCCCTCTGGCATCAAGGTTGGAACTCCAGCTGGCAATGAAGATACAGGTCCAGGACAAGTACTAGCTCCAACACCACTAATTCTGAGACATGGACTGGGGAAGGAGCAAAGACAGGGAATGTTAGACCAATCTATTCCATCCTTGATGATGCAGGGGAAGAAAGAACATCCATTTCAATCTGAGTCTTCAAAGACCTTATCATATGATCCAGCACTATCTATGTTCAAAGCACTTCTAAAGGACCTAAGAGATCTTAAGTAGGAAGCAAAAGTTGTCTAGAGGGTAGGCAGATCAACTCCCAATCCAAATGTTTCTAGCTTGCAATCCATTGTGGTGACTTATCAGATATCAATATCAGCTTTGTGAGGGCCAGAAATGACACAGAAGGATTTGCCTGTGACCTAGCTGGAGAGTGGTCATTTGGATGATTTGACTCAGATATCAAAACCTTGACATTTGTTTTCATTTTGTTATAATCATCTTTATCCTTGTCCTACTTCTCTTGGGACTTAGATTTTTCTCCTTGCTTTTTGGAATTATCAGTCATGGAGCTGGGATGCAGAAGTCCATAAATGATGAGCTTAATGCATTTGTCAGACAAAACAATCTGACCAAAGGCTTTGCATAATGTGTAGTCTATATTAAGATGGTCTTCCCCCAAACAGCAAATGTACAGGTCATGGCTATCTTATGCCCACATTTGTGCAACTTTAAGCTTTTTTCATTTTCCATTGCTATCCTTATCTTCCACTTCTACCCAAAAACTAGAAAAAGCAGAGTACAAGCACACAATACACACAAAAAAAATATAAGACAAAACAGCTGAAAGAACAGTAAAACAGCAGATCTAATGTCTACACAGGCCCAATGACAAGGCTGTCAAGTAGAGAAACTGATCAGTAATAAACCATATAAAAAAATAGGTAAACCAGCAAATGTAATCCATAGAAGGGAGTAAAAAGTACCCCCAAGAAAGAGGTAACTATCAAGTAACAGAAGCAAAAGGAGCATTTAGCTCTTGCAACTATGAGGATCACATCCAAATGCTGAAGCAGCAAATGAGATCTGAGGGAAGCTAGCTAGCGAGCACAGGTGCTTTTTATTATAGGTAAAAGTTAGAGGAGCCTGAGACTGAAGCACTAGCTTGCCACTTGGGATCCAACAAGTGGCCCAAAGTTCCATCAGTTGGATTGGACATACAGAATGAACAGGATAAAAGTGTTGTACTTCTCTGAGATATACCCTTAAAAAACTCTAAATGTAATTACTAGTGCTATTTGCTGACTTCATTTCTCACAGTTTTGCTGCAAAAGTCACACTTTTTGATGGAGACCATGACACCCATGCACTGGCCCAGTAATCAAGGAGCCTCAATCCTCACCACTAGCACCAGTGAGGGGCGTCCCCATTGGGAGGATAACAAGTACACACACAGTAAAGTACAATTTTCCTTAAGAGCACACAGAAATCACAGGAAATACTTAAAAAACACTGTAGTACAGTCTGACATAAATATAGAAAACAGCTAGACTAATCTTGCTATATTCCTATCTATCTCTAAGAGAAATACTAAGATCTAAATAACTTTACTTACAGAGCAAGGCACAGTGCTGGTGAACTGTTAACAGGTTTGAAGACAAATACAAAATGCACTTCTTTCTTCCTGAAATATGCCTTAAATTGATAATACACATTACTGCTAAGTAATTTCAGATTACATCATTCTTGTCACTTCTGATTTAGTTCCAAGGCTAACAGAACTCAAAATTTAACATTTCTTTGTGATCTGCAGCTGCCAGGAAGTCACAGAAATAAAAAGACAATTTACATGTGAAACCTAGTTATTATCTCTGTCTTAAGACAATAGAAAGAATTTCCAGCTGCAGACATCCTGTCTCCTAGCTTGAGATCACACACAGTCATACAATTCTTTACTTATTAGCTTTCTTCCAGCAGGGTGCACTGTGGTTACATTGTTGAAGCTCAGCACATAGCACAGTTTTGTTACATTTGTAAAACAAGCCTTTGGATCGTATTAATATTTACAATGACAGAATTATTTACAAAATTCTATCTAGCTTGGCTGGCAGCCTCTCACTTTATCACATTTCTTCCCCACCCTGAAAACTCAAGCTAGTTTTTCAAGTGACCCTTGAGAAACATTGCTTGAGAGGGTTGAGCCTATTTAGGAATACCCTACTCTATTCCTTGTCTTGAGAGCCCATCTGCATTGGCATTGCTAATCCCACTGTGGTGCTGCACTGACATATCATATGCTTGCAACCCTAGGCTCCACCTTAGTAACTTGGCATTTTGCTGGCTGGCTCAATGTAACCATGTTAGGGGATTGTGATCTGTAACTACAGTGAATTTCCTTCCATACAGATAAGGCTGAAGTTTCTGCAGTGCCCACACTATGGCTAGACATTCCTTTTCTGCAGCTTCATAGCATTCCTCCCTGGGTTGGAGCCTATGACTGAGATAAACCACTGGGTGCTCTTCTCCCTCTGAAGAAATCTGGCTAAGTACACGCCCACCTCATTGATTCAAAGCATCCACATGCACAACAAATTTTCTGCTGTAATCTGGACTGGCTAACACAGGGGGTCCTTCCAAAGCTTCTGTAAGCTTCTGGAATGCCTGTTGACATGCTGTGGTCCACACTACCTTACCTGGCCTTTTTTCCTTCTCAGGTCTGTGAGGGGAGTAGCTATGGTGCTATAACTGGGGATGAACTTTCTGTAGTACACTGCTGTTCCGAAAAATGCCCTTGCATACTTTTTGGTAATGTGCAGCCACACCTGAATGGCTTCCATGTTGGCAGGTTCTGGCCTGCTCTTGCCACTCCCCACTCTATGTCCCAGGTAGAAGACCTCTGCCATACCCACCTAACATTTGCTGGGCTTAATGGTCAATCCTGCTCTCTGTAGTCTGCCCAGCACCTCCCTGACATGCTGAAGGTGCTCTTGCCAGGAATGGCTTTAGATGGCAATATCATCTAGCTAAGCAAGGGCAAAATCTCCTGCTCCTGCTAGGATTTGATCTACCAACCTCTGGAGCATCGCTGAGGCATTTTTCATCCCAAAGGGTATCTTTGTGAACTCATACAAGCCAAAAGGAGTCACAAAAGGCTAACCTGTCTCTAGCATTGGGAGTCAAGGGCACCTGCCAGTAACCCTTCGTAAGATCAATGGTGGTAAGATACTTAGCCCCACCCAGCTGCTCTAGGGCTTCATCTGTCCTAGGCATGGGGTAAGAATCTGACTCTGTGTGACTATTTAATTTCCTGTAGTCCACACAGAACCTGGTGCTGCTATCCTTCTTTGGCAACAGCACCACTGAGGAGGCCCAGGGACTGTTGGCCTCTTGAATTACCCCTAGTTCTAACATTTCCTGGATCTCCTCCCTCAGAGTCTGTTTGACTCTCTCAGGCACCCTATACGTGGCCTGCCTAATAGGTCTTTGGGTCCTGTATCCACCTGGTGCTACACCAGGTGGGTGCACCCTGGTTTCCTAGTGAACATGTCCCGAAACTCCTGTAACACTGCTCAGACTTCTAGAACCTGGGTAGGAAATAGCTGCTGGGACATTGCTACCCCTTCCACTGAGGTGTTAGTCTGAGCCTCACTGAGAAGATCAGTCAGCAGATCTCCCTCAGACTCCTCCTGCAATCCACTGCAAATACTCAGCACAAGGACCTCCCTATCATGGTAAGGTTTCATCATGTTAACATGGTACAATTTGTGCTTCTGCATCCTGCCTAGCAGTTCCTCCATGTAGTTAACATCACTGTCCTTCCTTTCCACCTTGTAGGGCCCCTCCCAAGCTGCCTGCAGCTTGTTGTGTCTGACAGGAATAAGAACCATTACACTGCTGCCCTACAGCATATTCTCTAGCTTGAGCATTCCTGTAATACCAGACCTTTTTCAGCTGTTGGGCTTCTGCCATGTTCTCCTGGGCCAAGCCCATGAGTTCCCTGAGCCTTGTCTTGAGATTTAGGACATATGCCACAACAGACTCCTTGTGGGAGTCACAATCACTTTCCCACTCATCACAAAATAATCTAGAGGTCCCCTCACCCTATGCCCATACAGCAACTCAAAGGGTGAAAACCCTGTGGATTCCTGGGGAACCTCTCTGTAAGCAAACAACAGATGGGGAAAATATTTGTCCCACTCCCTCTTAAAATGGTCTGCAAATGCCTGTTACATTCCCTTGAGTTTAGAGTTTAACCTCTCAACAAGACCATTAGTCTGGGGATGGTAGGGATGGTATTTAGGTGCTTTACCCGACAGTACTTCCACAGACAAGTCAGCAGGTCTGACATGAAACTGACACCTCTGTCAGTCAGTATTTCTTGTGGGAAACCTACCATGTGGAAAATCTCTAAAAAACATTTGCCACCTTTTCTGCCTCAGAGGAGGACAGAGCCACTGCCTCAGGGTATTTTGTAGCATAATCTACTACCACTAGGATATACTTTTACCCTGTGGAGCTTGGGGTACTCAGACACCCTACAATATCCATAGCTATGCTCTGAAATGGCTCCTCAATCACAGGCAAAGGCAAAAAAAGGAGCTTTCAACTTGTCTCATGCCTTGCCTACCTTTTGACACTGCTCACAGGTCCTGTGGTATCATGTTGCATCTCTGGAATCCCAGGCCAATAAAAGTTCTGCATAATATGTCTCTTTGTACATTTTATGCCCATATGACCTGCAAAGGGAATATCATGGGCTATGGTTAGAAATGCCAGATGGTAGGCTCTAGGCACTACGAACTGCTGTATTCTCTCACCTTCTACCCCTCCCCCAGGGGTCCACTCTTTATACAGTAACCCTCTGTCCCAGTATACAGATTCCCCCTTCTCTTAAGAATCAGGTGCCTCACTAGCTACCTGCCTCAGGCCTTGTAATGTAGGGTCTGAGAGCTGAGCCTGTCTCAACTCTCTCTTAGTAACCCTTTCCAGTTCTCCTTCCACAGGAAGTCTGGCATCCTCTGACAGCAGTACCTCACTGTTAGCCCGGGTACCACTACTCACCTCTACCTTTGCAGTCACTCTGTCCAAGGGAACATCAGTACTAGCATGCAGCTGTGGCTCACCTTCAGTCTCACTGCTACAGGGTATTTCCCTCCCTGAAGTAACCACCTCACCAGTCCTGGCTGCAAGCATGTAGTTTGTCTGGGTCTCCCCCAGGCTACCAGACCTACATGCTTATCTTCAAGCCTGACTGCATGTAACTGCATAAACACATGGTACTGCCTTATCAAAAACCTTCCCTATCAGGACAACTGCAGGATGGTAGTTTGGTACCCTTGTTGTCTTAAGACAACCTACTATTGGCATTTTGTCATTCCCACTTACTGGCTCTCTCACCTTTTGTTCCCCACCTTGCCTCTATGGACATCTGTATGCTACATGGCCCCATCAAAACATTTAACCCTAGGTCCTGGACATGTACCTGGACTAGTGGCTTCCTCTGCTACTCTCAGATTCTGTTGGGCAGTCTGGGATGCCACCATGGGTTCCTTTAGACCCATGAGCAGCACTGGATGTTCCTTTCCTGTGCAGTGATGCCCTGCTTGCTAGGTATAGGTCTCCCTTCTTCCCCAACTCATCTATAGTAGAGCATTGTCTATCAGCTAACCAGATCCTCATGTCCTGAGGCAAAGTGCTAAGGGCTTGTTCCCTCACCAAAAGGTCTGCCAGCCATTCAAAAGTAGTGACCTGACATCCACTCAACCACCTATGAAAATAAGTGCTTAGTTCAGCAACATATTCACACACACTTTCATTTGCCTTCCGTCTATGCTCACGAAACGTTTTCCTATAAGTTTCAGGGGTTAGCTGAAATAATTCTAGCAAACAATCCTTTACAACATTATAATTTAAAAAGTCAACATCAGATAGTTTGGAAAGAATATTTACAGCTTTACCATGGAGTAAGAGGGTCAGGAACTGTACCCAGAGCCTTTGGTCAGCATCATACTGTTTATATACACTCGTAAATATATGAATGAGACTATCAAAATTATTCCCCTCTGTAAACTGTGGAAGAAATTTACTGTCCTTTGTTGCTTCTGGGATTTGGTTACTCCCTTCTCCATTACCTCCATGACTCTGGCGAAGAGTCAGCATCTCCTTTTCATGTTGCCTCTGCCTCTCCTTTTCCTCAGATTCTATTTCCAAATGCCTGGCCTCCAACTCAAGTTTCTTAAGCTCCAAACAAATTTTTAAGTCCTTTGTAGAAAGGTTGAGCTGGCCATTCTCTGAGTGTTGTGCATCTCCACGACCAGTCTGATCATCCTCCTGGTTGCTATTTTCTGATGTAACTGTGACCAAAGCTGAATCATGTCTGCTTTAGTCAGGTTTCCATGCACCAGTCCTTTAGTCTAGCACATCTCAGCCAACTGACTCCTTGTCAGCTTGCCATACTCTTCTGCCGACTTGCTTGCCTACTCTCCCTGACTAACTAAACTAACAAAAGAAGTAAAACAATTGTGATCTGAACTCTGAATGTTCACTGCGTGGCTGACTTAGAGTACAAAAACACCTTCAGTGATCACTGTACACAAGCTACGGGAATTCACTATCCACACCACTACAAGCCAATTAATATGTGATGTGACTAACTCACCATTATCAAACAATTAATATTTAATGTGGCTATCCCACCACTGGCAAACAATATGTGATGCCCATGCACTGGCCCAGTAATCAAGGAGCCTCAATCCTCACCACTAGCACCAGTGAAGGGCGTCCCCACTGGGAGGATAACAAGTACACACACAGTAAAGTACAATTTCTCATAAGAGCACACAGAGATTACAGGAAATACTTTAAAACAACATTGTAGGACAGTCTGACAAATATAGAAAACAGCTAGACTAATCTTGCTATATTTCAATCTATCTCTAAGTGAAATTTAAAGATCTAAATAACTTTACTTACAGAGCAAGGCATAGTGCTGGTGAGTTGTTAACAGGTCTGAAGGCAAATACAAAATGCACTTCTTTCTTTCTGAGTCCTCAAATTGTTAATACATATTACTGCTGAGTCATTTCAGATTACATCATTGTTGCCACTTCTGATTTTGTTCCGAGGATAACAGAACTCAAAATTTAACATTTCTTTGTGATCTGTAGCTGCCAGGAAGTCACAGAAGTAAAAGACACTTTACATGTGAAACCTAGTAATTATCTCTGTCTTAAGACAATAGAAAGAATTTCCAGCTGCAGACATCCTGTCTCCTAGCTTGAGATCACAAACAGTCATACAATTCTTTACTTATTAGCTTTCTTCCCGCAGGGTGCTCTATGATTACATTTTTTTAAAGCTCAGCACATAACAGTTTTCTTACATTTGTGAAACAAGCCTGTGAGTCATATTAATCTTTACAACGACATAATTATTTATAAAATTCTTTCTAGCTGGGCTGGCAGCCCCTCAATTTATCACAGAGACAGCAACCTTTTTAAGACATCAGAAAGAGCTGAGCATAGCTCTCAAACTTCTATTTCCAAGCTGAGGAGCACTACCTCTCATAATGTGAGACAAATGGGCAAAATGAGGAAGACTTAACAGCTTACTAACAACTTCAATAGGAAACTCACAAAATAGTTCAAATGTGTTATTTTATACTTATAAAACATTTTATGATGAATTAATATAACTCAGTATTACATACCATGGTTATTAGTTATTTATGTATTTGTCTTTGTTGACCTGAAAAGTCTGACTGGGTAAAACCCATTTTCAGTGGAGGCCCAGGGAGAAAAGCTCCACATTTAGGTTACACATGATGCATCTTTATAATTGCTGGTAAAAACATCTATATGTGAGCTTAGTTACATGATTTTTAAATATTTCTTACATGAAAATAGCATTTTAACACAAAAAAAAGAGAAATTAACATAAATTGGCTAATTATTGAATAAAAAACTAAAACACAATAATAGTTAATATATGTTTAGCATGATGACTACAGGGAAAAGATTAAACTGGGGTGTTTTTGAGGTTAGTAATAATTTACTGACAGACAAGTAGTAATGTATCTTAAAACTTGACGATAAGAGACATATGAAAGAAATTATGGAAATGAGCCGGAAGATAAATCGACAGAGGAGGAATAGTAAGTAATGGCAGGGTGTGAGAAAAGGAGGAAGAGTGAGAGTGTAGGAAATTAGTGCAGTATGAGAAGGAATGATAAAGTACAAATAAATGGGAAACACCTTAAACGCTAACTAACATTATGTTTTGTTTAAAGATGCCATGTATGACGGCTGGCATATCTGCATCCTGAAAAGGTTACATAATATTCTTCAGTGTGCAAATGCATGAAGAAGAATTCTGGAGAAAGGCAAATAATGTGGGAAGAAAGGCCTTAAATCAGGACAGCTGTTAAATATTGCTCTTACAAACTTGGAAAGTTGATATAATAACAAGTGTTGTGTTAATGTGATGATTCCTGAAAGATATGAAGTCAGAAACTGAAATGTCTGTCATTAGCAGCTTTAAATTGGAAATTGTACTCAACATTTGCATTTCTTCTCTCCTGTTTTCACTTTGTATGACAGGTATACATTGAATTAGAGGCTTCTTTGGTCAGAGTCTCTTTTGTTAGAAAAAAACTACCCTGGTATTATTATGTAATGTGTTTATAACAGTAGCGTTCTTTAAGGTAACTATAAATACAAGTTTAAGACACCTTGCTGCACTGCAATGGCAACATCCTTTTTTATCACCTCACTTACTTAGCATTTGCACTTTAGGCGACAATGTTGCTTCATTTGTCAATGTAAAAACTTGGTCCACCGAGAATTCCATTCACATATTAAACAACAAAACATTAACTGAAATACAGTCCTGCAGCACTTACAGTCAATCTTGAAAGTCAGCGAAATCACCAGTTTTGTGGCTTAATATATGAATTGCATTGTCAGCGGAAGGTAAGGCTGCATTGCTGCCATTTCTTTTTATTTTGTAATGAAACCTGAAATGGTAAACAGTAACGGCTGCAGTTTGTTAGTGACATTTACCTGAGGTTCCGGCTGCAGTCCGTTATTAACATTTCTTTGTTATCTGTATTTTTCTTTAAAGTATGAATAGTTCACAACTTTGTTACTTTCTAGCATTGCCATCTTCGGCATACTATCAATATTGATGCGGCCAAGCAGCCAGAATGAGTAATTAGTTGGGAGTAGCGACATGGCCGTGATGCTGGGTGTCAGGCAGGGGGTTGGGGGTGGGGCTTGCTACTGCACATTTGGTGGGTTATCGATCCTCAAAATAGCCAGTTTAATTACAATTCCCAAGTAAGGAGCTGACGTGATGCTTAAAGTGTGTTACTTTATACTTATAAACAGTTTCGTGAATTAACACATTTCAGTATTAATCATGGATATCAATTAAAAAAAAATCCCACCCTACTCTTTTAACAGTTTTCATTACATAAATACGTCCTCAGTATTTGCCCCCAAGCACTATGTAGAAACATACAGAAGACTGGACAAGGAGCTGTCAGGTAGCCTATGTTTCACAGAAATGCAGTACTTAATGACAGATGTATTCATTTCATTGCAACCCTGTGACTACCTAAATATCCCCTGAAGATGCTGATAAATGAGGTCAAGTCTGATGGGGTGGGGTCAGACAGCATATACATACAGTATATGTGTGTATCCGCGAATGCATTTACAAGAAAATGCGTTTCAACGAAAATGCACTTTCATGTAAATCCATTAAAAAAAAAAAAAAAAAATAAAAAATTTTTTGGGCAAGCCCCCCTGCATCCCCCACCCCCTACTTTAATATTCTCATTCTGAGATCGCACTACAGCAGGGAAAAGGGAATGTTCCCTCATCCCCACTGTATTACGATATCAACAACAGTCTGCTTAGTTGTACATCAACACTAAACATTGATGTACAACTAAGTTAACATGCAAACCGCATGTTTTTCTTTATTTACCTGCTTTATGTTTTCTTTTATCTACTGATTTACACGAAAGTGCGTTTTCGATAAAACACACTTTCGCATAAATCTACTCCCGAATTTCCCATTTCGGTGAAACGGAATTCACACAAATCAAGTAGAGCCATATATATATATATATATATATATATATATATATATATATATATATATATACATGCAGATACAATTACCACATTTAAAGGATATGTCACACAATCGACAATTTATTGCAAAGCATTTTTAACAATTATTCTCATTAAATAATACTAAATCATAATTTAGCAAAATAATTTGGTAAGTACGGTGGTACACTGGGCAGTTAATCATGCTGTGTGCTTTTTGGGTGAAGCTGTAAGTACACCACATTTTATCTATTTGTTCTACATTGTGAGAAGTAGTAGTGTCCCACATTTTGGAGATGGAGCTGTGCTTTTACAATAACAGGAACGTATTAACTGCAGTAATAATTTGTGTATATATGTATATATATATATATATATATATATATATATATATATATATATATATATATATAGGAACTAGCTAGAATGAAATCTATCACAATACCAATAACACACTGAAAGGTTTTTCAGTAACAGTACACTACACCACCCCCATAAGTTAAAAAGGCAAACGGGCACAGACAAAACCACTGTACCTTATGTGTGTTGAACTAACCCCCTTAATTATTAAAAAGTAACTTGAACTGGAATTTCATCAGTTCACCCAAAATCACCCATATCCTTGAAAAAGGGTCTATCCCTCACCACTATGTAAACATCAGTGTATCACCCTTGAAAATGTTACCCATAAAACAAAGATCTAACCTTCTGTTAGGATCCCAACTCTACAACCTACTCAAACTCCACACATACATTCCCCTTGCAGCTAGACTTGAATAAAAAAAACCTCCCATACAACCTGAGACAATAATCACAGGCCACACCAACTCTCATTACCCCCAAAACTGACCTCCACAGCACTGCACATGTATTCTCCTCTTAGGTTCCTACCTGCACTTTGGCAAGCTCTCCCTATCAACCTTAAGGTAATCAACTTTTACTCCAAATTCAGAATACAACTCAAAAAGTACTTCATCCAAGGCAAATGCTCCTGCTTCAGCACAGGACTTAACATACTGTCCGTGTCACCTTTCCAGGTCTCTTCTACTGTCAGATTTACTGAAGGTTGGCCCACTTTAGAAACAAATTTATATGTTGTACATTACACTTTGCTTGCTCACTTGAATGTATATGTACGTCTTGACTATGCAACTAGTCTCTGTTATTGTTTATTTGTTTATATTTCTGCATTTTTTATTTGTGAAATGTTTTGCATTTCACTCAGGCTGAGACTGAAATTGGTCAGTACTGATCAGTGCACTACTCCAGTAAAAAAAAGCAATGTCTTCCGTCTTTTCCAGTTAGGGGTCGCCACAGTGGATCACTGGTCCAAACAATTATAAATAAATAAATAAACCCATGGTATCAAGACTGTATCTGCAGCAATCACATAAAATGACAACCACACCAAAGAATATGCTAACATTAAAGAGTTGGAAACATTCATTGCCAATGAACTCTGCTTTGACCACCATGTATCAATTATTGTTAAGAAATCATTTTACTTTTTACTTATCTCAGATATTACTAAAGGCATACCCTCCAGGTCAAAAAAAGTAATGTCCCTTCTATACTCCTCTCTAATCAGACCCTTACTAGAATACAATACCCACTTTTGAATGCATGTCCACATCATCGGTAAATATACCCCCTCCTTCATTTGTCTCACACCTTCAAAATATCATTTAGGAAATGTCTAATGACAACATCCCAAAATATGCTACCATTTTAGGAGAGTTTAACATTAATGCCACTGAACCTAAATGTAGTCACTTCAATAAAATGCTACAGCCATACAATTTTGAACAGCGAGTACAAGCCCCTAGTAGAATTAATCTATAAACAAAGAATGATTCCAATTTTGATTAAATAATCACTAACAGATGTAGGAGTACTGACATCCATCCAAATAGTTTTAATGATAATTGCCCAGTCATGTCTTTTTAGTCCTTCAGAGTATCACCTCAAATAGTAGTCAGCTAATCATTCTCCAAGTCTAAACTAGTTCTGGAAACTACCCTCAGTTCAACAGGCCAGTATCCTTCACACACAAGTACAAACCCAACCTTAGCTTTAACTTTTTCACCATTTCTTTAATTCAGAACTCTCTATACCAACTACATAAAGGAAGGCTAAGAGAACAAGTGCGCCTCACTAAATGAGAAAAACATAACAATGATGAAACTTAGAGACAATGCCCAGAAATCATGGAAACAAAACCCTCATGACAATTATTTACATCTCACTCATGGAAAAAAAAAACAGAATATCAAATAATTCACTGAAATCTACCTGTTTAAGACAGAAACAAGATATCAATGCTATCTCACTCAGACTGTTCTGGAAGGAAATAATTAAATTAAATAGACATATCACTGATTTTTCACCTACTTTACTCAGACTGCCTGGTAATTAATTGATTATTGCATTTGCTGATCAGAATGGTCTGTCTGGGAAGACAAGCTTTTCAGCAGAGCCCTGGGAAGAAAAGCTCCACAAAAATAAAATAAACAGTTAAACAACTGATAATACATTCTGGATAATAAGCAGACGTGTATTAGGTCAATATGTTAGTCACATTTTGATAAAGACACGATGCTGATATAGTACACAGTAGAATAAAACATCATATACTGTTACATTTGAGGATAAGAAAATGAAAACAGATTGATTATGACTGGCATGTAATACAGTTTGTTACAAGTCTTTATATTTATGGCCGAACAATTTTTGTAAATTGTGAAGTGGACAATAAGTGTAGGTGGTACTTTGAAATGCAAAGAGCAGTAGACCAGACTGTGGTTAGTGGTTTTACCAGGGGGATTGTGAGGGCCATTTAGTGAGTAGAAAGGCTATATATAGAGGAGAGGCTTAGGAAAGATGTTGAGAGAGAGAGGCAGCATTTAGTTTATCCCAGGAGAAGAGCAACAGCATGGCCAAATACTTTTGACGTGATCCTTTAAGTGTAGTTTGAAAGGCTTACTGTTTTCTCATATTCTAAGAGAGAGGGTATGGAATTCCAAGTTTATAGGGGGGGGGGTATAGGGAGTCTCCAGTGGTACTGTTTAATTTAGTTGCAGTTAGCAACATCTTTTTAGAAAACCACAGTGATATTTTAGGACTGTAAAGGTGGAGAATAATGCTTAGACTTGGGCACTTGTGTGGGTCCAATATGAGCTTATGTGTCATAACAAGTTATGAGTAAGGTAAATAGCGCCTTAATTCCAGCTAAAGATGTTGCTTTAGAGTTCTAATTCCAGCCACTGACGTTGCTTTAGAGTTCTAATTCTACAAACTTTGCTGAAAATTATAAGTTTCTCTTAATTTCCACTGTTTAAAACATAAAAAATTTACTGGGTGGCCATGGTGGTGCAGCGGTTAGCGTTGTCGCCTCACAGCAAGAGGTTCTCTGGTTCGATCCTCAGCTGGGGTGCATTCTGTGTGGAGTCTGCATGTCCTCCCTGTGGTCGTGTGTGTTTCCTCCCACATCCCAAAGACATGCTGTAGGTGGATTGGACACTCTAAATTGGCCCTAGGCATGTGTGTGTGTGTGTGCCTTCCGTGGAAGGTTGGGTGGCAACTCGACACCTTAAAACTCCACTGCCAATCATGAGCGGACAGGTGATCCGTTGTGGCGACCCCTAACTGGGAAAAGCTGAAAGAAGAAGAAAACATAAAAAATTTAAAACCCCAGACAATTCCACTTATTGAACTGTAAGTAATTCTCCAGACCTATTCGCACTGGCTGAATATGCTGCTATATTCCATTGTGATACATTCTTAAGAAAATAAACCAACAATTTACTTAAAAAAAACGTAAATGTTCATTTAGATGTATTGGTCTTGACCCCATGCAACCAGCCAGCTATGCAAAGCTTTAGGCTCCTTCCACTTGCCTCTGAATGAGATCCTGAGAGTTGGTGTGAAACACTTCAAAAGCTTTTTTGCAGCCAAAGACAGTGCACCTTCACTAGTCCAGTGAAACTGTTAGTTAGCTATCAGTCCTGCAGTCCACCGAATTGGTTGGCTACTATCTACCTAAGAAACTGTGAACCTATAAACGAAATTCATTTTCAACAGTTTCAACACATTGATGTATACTGTTCTGTTCTGAATGCATACTGCGCCAGAAACAAAAAAGAACCCTAGAAAAACATATATCAACACATTAGAGTATGTCTAAAGTTATATTATCAGTACTGTCTTACAAATTATTTTTTTTAAATCTAATACTAAACACACGTGTTAGAACACAGAGCTACTCAATTTGTTCTGTAGACCAAATGGGGAAAGGTTAAGGGACAGTAGCTCCCCATTGCATGAAGCACATTTGCTTCATTGAAAGAATAAGTTTATGAGGCATGTAACAGGTGGGTTACTGGCTTTCTAATCCCCTTCTTTATTATTTTATTAAAAATAGCTAAAGTGTATGCTGTAGTATTGCACTGTTTATGTTTTTTACAAATGGGACAAATGTAGTTGTACACATTTTACAGTAAGTCTGCACAGCTGCCACTTTTTTAATTATGTTTGATACCAAGGCAAACTGGCAACTCTTCTATAATGTACAAAGTGGAACAGCTTTAACAATGTATGCCATAATCCTTTTGAGAAGTTTAGTGTCAGCACTTGATATAATGTATAAAGTGGAACTCCTTTGTGTAAGTTGCATAATCTTTGGATCCTTTTTATTCATGAATATCAGTTTGTTATTAATGGCAGATCCTGCAATTTGCCTAATACAGCATTCCTTAGTGGTCCAAACTGAGTTGAGGCAACTCTGTCAAGTTACCACTATGATACATATTTGTGTGCAAACACATACTTGGTCCAATAGATGTATCAGCTGCCAGCTACTGACTAAGGCTGTGCTTGCAAGAATGAGATACAAAAAGGAGACTCACTAAAGGCTATATATATATATATATATATATATATATATATATATATATATATATATATACATAAATATATATATATATATATATATATATATATATATATATATGTATAAGTTGGAGCTGCACAAAACCTCAAGACATAAACAGATTGAGTAAGCCAAACATGCACATGTACCAGAGAAATGTGCATTATAAACAGATCATACTCAACAATTAAATTCATTTCACAATGTACTTGTTATACTTTTAATCTACACTTTTGTGCTTTAATAGATGCATAATACATTTAAGCAGGAATTGGATGACTGTACACCTAAATGAGACTTCACTACAAGTGTTGTTCAAGTTTATTCCAACATATGTAAAACATGTCTTTCTGTGTACTCACCCTAGAGAGTAAAATCTGTGTATTTTTTGTACTTGTGTGATAGAATTACTAACTGTGAGAAACTAACCACTCCTTTTTGGCTGAATTCAGTCATCAAAACGCTCAGTAATCCATAATCAGAAAGTTAGGAGAAAGTTCAGAGTAATAGCAAGTTTTTTTCCAGAGTATTTGAAGTAACCCTAGAAGATAGTACAGTTGTTCAAATACCCACGCTAAGAACAGATGAATGACTTAATTTCCTGACCTACAAACTTACTCAAGCAATAATGCATGACGCAAAATTGTTGTGTTTTACTTGTTTATTTTTTTTTAAGGACTATGTTTTTTTTTTATATATATTTTTAATGTAAAATAGTTCCTCCGCCTACTGTTTCAGACTTGCTGTAGTATATATGTTAATGGTGTTGGAGGAAGCATTTTACATCAAATATTTATAAAAAAAATAATATAGTCCTTAAAAAAAAATAAGTGAAACAATTTTACATACAGCCCATTTTCTCTCCCATTCACACATACACAGTCTCTTCTGCTTTCACACACATACATATATGGACACAAACAGAATCCTCTGCTTTCATTCATACACACATTCACTCACAGAAGATCTGTCTCACCCTCTTTCTCAGTCTTTCAGTCTCCAACTGCTTTCATATACACATTCAGTCTCACTCTCTCTCGATCTGTGTCACACAGTCTCCTCTGCTTACATACATGCACTCAACTCTCACTCATATCACACATCACTCTCACTTTCTCTCTCACTCTCTCACATACACACACGTACACAGTCTCTCTGCTATAATGCACCCATTCACACACACATGCAGGTAGAAACACACATGATCGCTCTCTCTCTCTCTTACATACATACACTCTTACACACACACTGCATTTTTTTTTTCTATTTTACACTTGCTAAACTGCAAAACCGCTGGTTAGTGAGTGTAAGGTGGTCATTCCATTTCTTAAGTCCGAGCTCCACGGTGGCTTGATAAGCAGCCGTGAAGCTGCTGACTCGTTCTTCTCAGCGGGCATTATTTGTACATTAATACCCTGCTGGAGAATGCTCATTCTCCAATCAGGGTATTGATGTACAATTTGCCCATCGTCTAAAAGGTTTTAATTATGCCTCACAGTTTGTGTACAAAGTCTCAGTGTTACTTAGACCAGAGTTTCTTAGTCTCTCAGTCCTAGTTTTTTTAAAACAACTAAATAACTTTATAATTACAAGCATCTCTTACACACACTGTGCTGATGATCTTCAAATGTAGAAACAAAACAAAACAGCAGAACTGATTTATTACACGCTTTCATTCTCCTAAGGAACCAGAACTTCATCACAATAAAAATGCAAAACTTTTCTGAGTTTAAATAAATTAAAATAAGCCAGTGGTGGAATCACAACATATTATATATTTTAAAGATATATTACAATTTAAACCAGGAAGTGAGTCAGTACTCAGTCTGATTCACCACAACAATTATTTGTGCAACAAAACATTTTTCCTAGTTGACACCCCTCACTATCCCTGTTGGACCTTTTCTGAAAAAAGAAAATAATAACATTTTCTAAAAACTTAACATATCATGGAATGTTAGTGAAATGCGTTGGTAACATCACATTTCTTAATACATAATAAATACTCATAGATAAAAAGTTCAGTGGAACAACAAGTAGATCACAGGAAGCAGTGTCCAACTTGAGCTACAAGGAAACAGTGTTAGTGATTGTTGAAAAACACACAACGAAATGGCTTTGCAGTCAGGAAACAAGTTCGAACAAAATTATATCTTTTTGAAACTTTAATGTGAGCGCTTTCGTCAGAGCCAATGCTCTGACTTCTTCAGACAACCAAGTACACTGAAAACAAATTTTAAATAATAGACCCAATTATCTAATTAACTCATTTAAAACCACATTTTACATAGGAAAAACAGAAAGAAAATTAAAACAGCGTATATATGAACATCAGTATAGTATTAATAAAAAAAGCACTACAAATGCATTGGCTAGGCATACTATGGAAAATCCAACACAGATTTCAATTCACAGTGTTGGAACAAATAATACAGGACTGGAGAGGTGGCCAGTGGGAACGTAGATTAGAAGAAAAGGAGCTTATGTGGCAGATTCGGACTGCAGCATATGTCCCACCAGGGCTGAATGAATACACATCTCTAAAATGTATACTAAAATTGAAAGCTCTTGCAAGATAGCATTCATGTATTTTATTTTATTTCATTATTAATATATATTTTCTATTTTTTATTATTTTTTATCTATGTATGTAATTAACGTGCATCTAAGTAATGACAAGTATAAGTCTTTGTTATAAACAATCACATATGGCTTATAAAAGTCTTTTAATTTACACATATATATATATTTTAACAAATGTTTTTAACTAAAGTAAATTCTGTATCTTTAAATAGGTTTTAAATGAGTTAATTAGATAATTGGGTCTATTATTTAAAAATTGTTTTCAGTGTACTTGGTTGTCTGAAGAAGTCAGAGCATTGGCTCTGACGAAAGCGCTCACATTAAAGTTTCAAAAAGATATAATTTTGTTCGAACTTGTTTCCTGACTGCAAAGCCATTTTGTTGTGTGTTTTTCAACTGTTTGGTTTGTTTTATTGGATTTATTTGTAGTGTTAGTGATTGTACCATCTGGGAATGATAAAGTCTTTAACTTTTAAATTATAGTTTGCTTGAAGTTTCTGATGTACATGTGGGATTATTTTAATGTTCTTTTACATTTATAACTACAATGAGGTTAAATTAAAGAGATGCAATTGTTTAAAATGAGTCTTAAGAAGGTGAGTCTTATGTTACTAATAACAATAATTTGAGAAGAAATTCTTTATGGAACCCTCCTTGCAATCCAGCATTTTATATGGTTTAAGAAAATGGTTATGGCTAACATTAGAAATCTGGTCTGGAACCCCTCCCCTTGATACAAAATATTATAATATGTCACAGGTAAAGTGAGCCGCATCTCTGTACGAGTTAAGTAATAGTAAGGATCTTAGGGTAATAAAACCAGTAAAGAGGTGGGTTGTTTTCATAATACTCAACAAAAAGACTAAACTAATGCTACAACATAATATTTCCACCAATCTCCCTAGCAAGACTCACCACTGCATTGTTCTGCATAAAGATGGCTGTGTAGAATTTCCCAGGCATCTTCAATACACCCAAATGAAGGTAATCCACTCTGTTTTACACTAACCATCCAAATGTCCTTCCCTAATCTCACTGATGAATTGGTACTGTCCCACAACAGAACTCCACTTGAAAGACTAATACTTTGCTTACCAGGACAAGGCACATGGTAAAGCCTTGTACTTATGCCATGTTGTCAAACTCTGGAACCAGATAACATCTGCCCTCAGACAATCTCTGATTCAAAACAGTTTCAAGACAAATTTCCACATTAATCTCCTTAACTCAAAAGTGTGGTCCTCCTTTTCCCTTCTCTCAAACTACGGTGTTTCTCCTCTCAGCAGTAACTCTGGAATATTGCTCTTTTCATAACTTTCAATGTGAACCCTTAACCTCTTCTCTTCTGTAAACGTGATCATGCAAATTAGCAAAGCAATCCCCTGACCGACTTTTACACTCAGTCCTCTAGACTTACATTTTGGTATTTTGGATCTCTGCCAGCATTTAACTTTTGATGTCTTTCTCTTCTTTTACTCTTGTCCCCTTGGATCTCTGTCAACATTTAACTTTTGATGTCTTTCTCTTCTTTTACTCTTGTCCCCTTGGATCTCTGTCAACATTTAACTTTTGATGTCTTTCTCTTCTTTTACTCTTGTCCCCTTGGATCTCTGTCAACATTTAACTTTTGATGTCTTTCTCTTCTTTTACTCTTGTCCCCTTGGATCTCTGTCAACATTTAACTTTTGATGTATTTCTCTTCTTTTACTCATGTCCCCTTGGATCTCTGTCAACATTTAACTTTTGATGTCTTTCTCTTCTTTTACTCTTGTCCCCACTCTTGTACTACTAGTTTATCATAACTAATTCCTTTTTCATTGCAATCTCCCTTTATTTTACTTTCCTTCTTTGACAACTGCTATTTGTCTATGTTTAATCTGTAATCACTATACCTCAAGTACTGTTTGTAGTTGCAAAGTGTTTACTATAATCTCTTTGTAAATATTTCTGTCATTAAATATATCTGTAATCTTTTCTCCCCACGCCTCTGCTGAAAAGGGGGTCTTGCATACCCAGTCAGACCTTCCCAGTAATGAAATGCAAACAAATAAATAATTTAACTGATTATTCATGTAAGCTATTGAACATGTTGCATGATGGTGTTTTTATATCGGGTAGCTTCCATCACTGAACCTATTCTTATAAAGTCATTGATTGTGTTTTAAATGATTGGCTATCTAATAATGATATTGATAAATAGGTGCAACAATTCTTATTATTCATTATTAACTTTCTAAATGTCCTGTTATATAAAAACAAGGAATGTTTGAGATATGAGTCAGCTTTGTGTACGAAACCAACATTTTCCAATCACTACTTGGATTTTGAGAGTAGTCACAAATATGGACAACAGAAAGGTATTATTAAGGGACGATCGGTATAACTCTCAGTAATTGTTTCTAATCACAATGTATATAAAAGTGAATGCATTATTTTGAAATGTACTTTCTTTGAGAGAAATTATTCCTGTGGTTTGGTTGAGGATGTTTTGAGTGACATTACTGTTTATAGAACAGATAGGTTTGGACCCATTTTATGTAAAGCTTTACTTTTGATGCAGTTTTGAATTTCAATAAAACTACGGATCTTCATAACTCAAACATATATTGTTAATGGGTCTATATTATGAGATCAAAAACCCGTTTCAGTGAACACCACAACACTGACATGTATAGTGCGAACTATGGTAACGGCAAACGTTTAAAACTGCGAAACACGAAATGTCGAGGTGTCATGGTTGGCCCGTCTGCAGTATAGCTCTGTAAGGTATGTGTGCAATAGTTACAGACCTTAGGGTTAGGGTGTGGGTTAAGGTAAGTGCATAGATATCTAATGTATGTAAGGTTTAGTGTAGAGTTAGAAGTAGGGTTTTGTTAAGTGTATGTGTGTGGATTATTTGTTTTGTTTGAGTATATGTGTGTAGGGTAAGTGTGCGATAGTTATGGACCTTAGGGTTAGGGTGCGGGTTAAGGTAAGTGCATAGATAATAATGTATGTAAGGTTTAGTGTAGGGTTTGGTTAGTGTATGTATGTGTTTTATTTATTATGTTTGGGTATGTAGTATGAGGCACCTGGTGGTGTTGGCCGACTATGACGATTCAAGATTTGAAATTCTGCGGTTTAAGGGGTTCGGCATATTTGCGGTTCGGGCTATGTGTGTCGGTGTTGTGGTGTTCGCTGAAACAGGTTTTCGATTTCGTAATATAGACTCATTCTTAAGTATATTATGGAAATGTATTGGAGGTTAGCCTTTGATGATGAAACTTTACTTAAGAAATTTGACCCTCACCCCAGATGTATTTATAAATCCTCATATAATATACATAGGTTGTTGGAATGAAAGGGTCATTCCACAGTTTTTTATTGGTGAATGTCAAAATATGGGGCATGTAGGCAAGGCAGATTTATCTCTAATAGGCCACATCTGACCATTTGTGATTACCCAAAAGTGATACCATTTTTGCACCATTATAAATGTATAACCACAGGGACAGTTTATATGCCTTTATGCTCAAAATGTGATGGATTTTATGTTGGCAAAATGGAAAGGAGATGAAATGTATATGAGCATTTACTTTGTATTGAAATATATGATGTTACCAATGCACTTTACAAACATTCCTTGGTATGTGAAAGTTTTAGAAAAGTTTTTTTTTTTTGGAAAAACTTTGTTGTACAAAATATTGTTATGGCAAATTAGATTATGAGCTAACTCACTTCCTGGTTTAAATGGTGATATTTGTTTAAAGAGAAGTTATGTACTCACCATAACATACCATCTCTGCTGTCCATTTTCATTCTTCCTCAACTGATGTGTTCAGATCTGATCCTTGGATCCAGCTCGGCCGTTAGTAAAGCTCGTGGTAAATAAAAAGCTCTCAAGCTTCTCCCTTACCCATAACGCACCAAGTGCAAGTTACCTCAGATCTTGTTTGCTGATTTTTACCAGAGAAGGGAATGGTTAACATGCATAAATACAGGAAATGTAAAATTGCATGTGCTCAGTAAAGGAAAACACTATATCTGGAGCTCAATATAAAGGAAAATGATGTCCCTCTTGACAGCTCATTTGTTCAAAAGTTTGTAAGCAGTAGGGATGGAGGCAGGTGGGAAGGAAGTTGGGGAAGAATGAAAAGGGATAATACAGATGGAATGTTATGGTGAGTACATAACTTCTTTGTCTGATGTCAATATTCATTCTATCCTCTACTGATGGGGCAGAGTCCTCAGCTCCCTACAATCATGGGTGGACCCTAAGGAAGGATATTCCAGAGCACAGTTGAACCAAATGATGCTCTACCCCTAGAGACCAGATCCAATTTGTAATGAGTAATAAAGGTATGGAGAGTAGCCCAAACTGCTGCTGCATATATATCATCCATGGATGCTCTGGACAGAAAGACTGAAGAAGCTGCCATGGACCTAGTTGAATGAGCTTGTACCGGTTGTGGTAAGGTAATACCCAATTTGTTATAGGTAAATGAAATACAATCATTCAGCCATCTGGCTAAAGTTACTTTTGCAACAGGTTTACCCAATTTCAGTTCTGCAAAGGAAACAAACAATTGGTCTGTTTTTCCTATTTCTTTTGTTCTATGCAGATAAAAATGTAATTGTCTGTGAAAATCCAATAAATGTAACATGTATACACTCTTGTTTGCAAAATTAAGAAAGAATACTGGGAAATTAATGGAATGATTGATATTAGATTCTGGCACCACCTAGGGAAGGAAGGAAGGAGGCATTTGTTCGTACTGTCACTCTGTCTTTGTGAAAGGTCAGTTATGGAGGTTTTGAAGACAAGGCTTGAATCTCTAAAATTCATCTAGCAGAGGTAATGGCTACTAGAAGAACCATTTTTCCAAGTAAGGTATTTAGGCTCACATTTAGCAGCTGGTTCAAAGGGGGAATGTATTAGTGCCTCAAAAGAAGAGTGCCTCACAAGAAAGCTCTACATAGTTTATGGGAAGCTACTGAAGAATTTTCAAATCCAATTTGAAAACCTGATATTGCTGCTACCTGAATTTTAATGGTTCAGGAACTAGCCCCTTCTTTAAAAAGTTAAGCTAAAACTAATGTTATGTACTGGAGCTGAAAAAGGTTCAACATGATTTTGTTCTGCCCAGTAAAAACAAATCTTTTCCATTTACTTGTGTAGAGTTTTCATGTTGAAAGTTTGTGGGAAGATAAAAGTGTATGTCTGACAGGGAAAAAAAGCATCGGTTGTCTGGCTATTAATGGAATTGAAGAAACCAGGCTGTCAGCCTGAGGTTTGAAATGACTGAATGGATCATGCTCATCAGTTGAGACATGAGGTCTGGAGTCGGATCCAGAATCCAAGGTTGGTGAAGTAAATGAAGCCAAAGGAAGGGAAACCAAACCTGCTGAGGCCAGTAAGGTGCAATGAGGATGATTTTGCTCTTCAAATGACAGCTTTCTGCAGAAATTTCAGAATTAATGGGATCGGTGGGTAGACATAAAGCAGACTGGGGGGGCCAATTGTGAAGTAGAACATCCCTCTGTGATTCTCCCTGTGGGGCAGTAAGGGCAAAGTAGCTGCTGCATTTGTTGTTTAGGGGAGAAGCAAAAAGATTGCAGCAAGACTGGCTCCATTGATGAAAAATCATTTCTGTCACTTTCTTGCTGAGAGACCACTCATGAGGTAGAAGAATGTACCTGCTCAGTTTGTCTGCTATGACACTGGACTTCCCCGGAATGTGTGTTGCTATGAGAAAGCAGTTGGATGAGATCAGCCATTGTTATACTCTGATATGATGTAGTCCCTCCTTGTTTGGTGGTGTACCAAACTACTAACATATTGTCCATTTGAATTGCAATTGTCCCTGAAGGGAGAGCATTCTGAAAGGCCTGCAATGTTAAAAGCACTGCTCTGATCTCTAGGACATTGATAAGCAAGTTGGCGTCTTCAGGGGACCAAGTGCCTTGGACTGTTTTCCCCAGAAATTGCCCCCCCAACTGGGAAGCTTCTGTGGCCTTGGGCTGATGAAGAATAAATGGATGGCCTTGTACAACTTGATTTGATTGAATCCATCACTTGAGATCCCTCTTGCATGTCGGAGTGATTCATATCAGAGTTGACATGGGTTGGCAAAGTAGTGACCATTGCGTTGCTGGCATCCATTGGAGAATCCTAATGTAAAATCTAGCTAAATGTACTAGTGTCATTGCTGCTGACATTGATCCTAGAGCTTGAAGGACCAAGCAGGCTGAAATCTTGGTACTACAGATTATTTTTGTGACCTGTGATCTGATAATTTGTACTCTTAAGGGGGTAGTAAAGCTATCATTGGCTTTGCATTAAATTCTGCTCTTGTGAATTCCTAATTTTGAGTTGGTCCTAGTTGAGACTTGTCATAATTTATGGTTATTCCCAGATGAGAACAAGTCTGGAGAACCTGATGTCTTGCCCTTATCAATTGATGCCTGGTCAGGGTGGTAATAAAACAGTCATCTAGATATGAAAACACCTGGAATCCCTGCAGTCTCAAGTGAACTGCTGCTACTATTGCCATGCATTTGATGAACACCCTAGAGGATGTAATGAGACCAAAGGGCAGAACTCTGAACTGGTAGTGACTGGCTCCCATCCGGAATTATAAATGTCTTCTGGATCATCTGTTCATCTTTATGTGATAGTATGCATCCTGAAGGTCTATCAAGCACATCCAGTTGTCCTTGCCCAGGAAATGGAGAATGGACTGAATGGACTGAACTATGACCATTTGAAACTTGGTATGTTGATCTGAATTGTTCAAGTTGCTGAGATCCAAAATTGGTCTCCAGTCCCCTGTTTTCTTTGGCACTAAAAAGAACCGTGAGTAAGTTCTGGGTTCTGTCTGGTCTGGTGGGACCAATTGGATGACTTGAATTGCTGCTTCTTCCCTTTGACTGGGTGGAACATCAGGAATGTTTCTTGAGATTGGAGGCAGAAGGGAAAAGGTATTATACAGCCTCTGGATATAATCCTCTGCACCCAAGTATCTTTTATGTCTAGCCAAGCTCTCTGTTGTAGGGAAAATTGACCTCCAATTGCCTCCAGAAGTGGACAATTGGGCCTCATTTCAGGAGTGCTAATAGGGTCTGTCCAAAAAACAATCTCTGGACCTTTGGTTTTGCAGGAATCCTCTGCCACGGGGGCGTAGTGAACTATAAGAGTTCCCCCTTCTGCCCCTGGGAGAACTTCCTCCATATGTGTCCTGGAAAGGACCCTGGGATTTCCTGAACCACATCTTTTGAACCTTGTTGATTTTTTTCAGGGGTAGAAAAATGTATGCCCACTGTAGACAGGGTTTTTCCATCCTTCTCACACCTGGATAACGTTTCTTTCACTGTGGGTCCGAACAAGGAAGTGCCGTCAAAGGGAGCACTGATGAATGAAGACTTGAAGGTCTCCACAAAAATCACATAAGTGCATCCAGGTGTGCCTCCTGATGGAAATGCCTGAACCCACTGCGTTTGAGGCTCCTTCAGCTACATGCAAAATAAGTCTCATGGATGAATTTGAAATAGATTGTAGGGTAGCCAACTGAGAAGTCATGGATGACTGGACCTCTGCAGAAATGGATCTTAAGAAGATATTTGAAAGTAATGTAGTAAAATGTGCTAAATAATTCAGCGACCTTAGGCCGAAAGTGGCTGAAGCATAGACATGCTTCCCAAACCTGTGCATCACCCTAGACCCCCTGTTAGGGAGATGAACAGTGGAACTCTGGCAAGTTCCTTTTTGGTGGCCACCATCATGACCTTGGCATTAATGGGCACCCCTTTAGCCCAAAACACTTTCCCCAAAAGTGGTGCCAGAATCTTGTCCAGTCTTCAGGGTATGTGTTTAACTGTGTCAGGTTCCTTCCACACCTGCCAAAAGACCAAATCAATGACCTCATCAGCAGGTGGGATAACCCAGGAGGTAGACCGGGTCAGTTTCAAAAGCCTCCAGGAATACTGACTCCTCAGATGAAGGGTTGCTGGGGGTCCAATCACTTCTCTATTTTAGGATCTCAAGAATGTCTCTAAATGAGGTGTCTTCTGGAGGTGATTGTGGGGATCCTTCACCTTCATCAAAGTCCATATCTTTTGTGACTGACTCTTGTAGAGAGTCCAAGTGCTTCCTTTTGCACTTCTTCTTTCTAGGGACCTCCTCAGTGTGGTGTTCCGGGGAGGTATTGGAAGAAACTATTATGTCCTGCTGGGAAGCATGGAGATCTTGGACTGGCTGTCCCTGTGGTGAAGAAAGATGAGGCTCTAAGCACAGAGACATCAGGGTAGAATGTTGAGGATCCAAGGAGGTTAGATCCATCTGTCCTGTCAGAGCAGAGAACATCCTCTTCATAACCTTGCAGGCCAGTGGTATAAGGGTAAGGGTTGAGAAATATAAGAAAATGTAGTATAATATAAGAAAATATTAGGATTTAGAAGATTTTTAAAAGAAAAAACTATCACTTATCTGTGAAAGTGTGACAGCTAGGCTGACTACATCTTTTCATGAAAAGCGGCAAACGAAATCTGAGGTAACTTAGGGTTAGTACATTATGTGTAAGGGAGAAGCTCAAGAGCTTTTTGGTTTCCATGAGCTTTACTAACAGCTGAGTCGGATCTGAACCCATTAGTTAAGGAAAGAATGAAAATTGACAACATCACATCACCTGTTTTAAGGATATAAAATGTGGTGATTCAACCCTTGGCTGTTTTAATTTATTTAAATTCATTAAAGGTTTGAATTTTTATTCTGATGGAGATTTGGCACTTTGGAAAACAAAAGTGCTTAATACATTGGTTCTGTGTTTACCAGAGTTTCAGAAGTTTCAGATGCATTTGAATCTTCTCAGGCCTGTGACCATACAGTATCTGTTCATCTTTGACATGTTTCTGGATTGTCTCATCACAAAGGCATTCTGTGGTTGTTGCCTTCTGTTCCTATATCTGCTAATCTCAAGCTACAATATATAAATAGAACCATTAGTTTAAATCTCCTGTCTGTAATAAATCTAGATAGCTAACAACCTTGAGTCTTGGGGTCAAATACATTTTGACAATGGGGGTGCTCCACCAGATGTAAAAACGCATCTCTTATGTGGCATAATAGGATCATCTCATTCATAAGGTTCCCAGGCATGTTTATCTTTATCTCTGTAGTGTGTTAACCTACAGACTATCAAAGCTGCCACCTAATTGTTATTTTTTTTCACAGAATATATACCAATTCCAATGCCTGCTTCCACTGGTCGGTTCAGCTACCAGTCACATGTCCAACAGACAGCTGCAACTAACTGGAATGAAGCAGGGAACATCTAATTACATTTTGTTGTAGACAAGACTCTCAACCTCATACCAAATTTATTGATGACACTGGAACTATAGGCTACCACCTGGTTGCATTTTTTTCACAGCAGTGGATAAGTGAGACTTTGAGTCACAAATCTGCAAATCCATATATGTTCTCATTACAAAGCAAAAGTATATGGATTGCTGGGCCAGCATTTTAAATTCTTGGGTCACTATACAACTGCCACAAGGTATTTACGACCAAAAGTTTAATTAGTAAAAACAAAGGCTTTTGCCCTTTGTAAGGGCATAAAACATAATCATACTATTTAAATCCAACAAGCTACAAAATCAATACAATAAAATCCAACCAATCTGGAACCTAAACTCCAAAAAAATGACTATCAAGAACTACCAAAAACATACTTCCACACAGGGATAGGGGATATATATATATATATATATATATATATATATACATATATATATATATATATATATATATATATATATATATATATACACACACATACACACACACACATACATACAGTGGGTATAAAAAAATATTTTTCCCCTAACAGATTTGTTTGTTTTTTAATTGAATTGTACAGGTTATAGGTCACATTTAAGGTGGGAACAGTTTTGAAATGATTTATTGTGTTCTCTTTTTTTATATAATTTTAACAGGGGTGTATACACTTTTTATATCCACTGTGTATATGTGTGTATGTATATGTGTATATATATATATATATATATATATATATATATATGTATATATATATATATATATATATATATATATATATATATATATATATATAGGTGTGCGTGTGTGTATATATATATATATATATATATACACACACACACAGACACACATATGTATCTATAAACAGAGAAAGCCACAGTGAAAATGTACTAGTACAGTGAGCACTTACACAACTGTACTATTTCATTTCTTTCATCTCTATTTCTGCTGCAGTGCTGTATGGATGGAATGGCAAGCTGTACATTCATAAAATAAGAGAAGGCCCCATCCCTCATAACTTGACAGACTGCCATAGCAAATCCCACTTGCCTTGAGACAATCCAGTTTGTAGGTTAGTAAACATATGTATACATAATACACATAGTAAACATAAACATAGTAAACATATGTACAGAAGATAACCCCCCAAGCTGAAATTCTCAAAGAGGCTTGCTAAAGTAAAATGAAGTCTGATAGATCCTTGAAAAGGAATACACACAGAGTCATAACAGAAACCAGAGCAGCAAGTCATTCATTTAGAAAAAGCCAAAGAAGGAGGATATTTTTTTCTTGGGGACTTCAGATACAAAATATGTTTAAGGAAAAGCTTTACTTAAAATCTGGATGCCAGAGAAAGGACTCTGTAGAAAGACCGGCTAATAAGTCAGAACAATGGGCTCAGACAGAGAAATAAATGACACCTGAATCCAGAAAGATTGCAAGACAGAAAAGAATAGAAAATCAGAAAGTTTGCAAATGGGGAAGGATTTCTTTTTTTCGTAGGATTCACAGGAGTTAAGGCAATGTAATCTCACAACCATCAACACCTTGCCAATACCCTCCCTCAGGCTTTACCCCTTTTCTCAAGGTGGGCTAGGCCAGTTCATCCTGGGATTAATTTGAGGGTACCCAACCATGTTCTAGTTGAAGGATGATAATGTATTACACTACTTAACTTGCAGGAGCAAATTATTCTGGGGGGGAGGGGGACTCTGCATAATGAATTTCTCTCTCTCCATTGTGTTCTAATTATTAGCTGGTGAACATTTAGGTCCCTGGTTCTGGTGTTTGCTATGATATTAAACTTGCAGAGATATAGTAGATCAAGGACAATGGTGTTTCTAGTGGTACAACAGATAAGGCACAGATTGCCCTCCAAGAATCTATAAGACACTGAGTAAAAGGAGACCTTTTCACACAGGATTCCAAGTGGCAGAAAGTCTAGCTTCTTAAAGAACTTATAACACTTCCTCAGAAAGCAAGTTCTTATCTATAACTAGAAGGCCAGAAACCACTCTGTAAGAGGTGGACTGTGCTGGGCCAGATAAAGGAACTCTACCATGAAAGACAACCAAAGGAGTAAAGCCTGAGTGTGGGTATTGGCAAGGTGTTGATGGTTGTGAGATTACATTGCGTTGAAACACCTATGAATCCTATGAAAAAAAACAGTACCAGACTGTTCTGTCTAGCAACAAGGAGATCCACGTTTGTCATGGCTACCATCAGAGCACCAAAATCAACCTGTCATTTTCTCTCTGTGCTTACAACAAGACTATTGGCAGTAGATATTTGGGAGGAAATGCATAAATCAATTCACCTAGCTAAACTCTAACAAGAGTGACTGGGTCTGTTGTCCTTCAAAATTTGGTGGATGTGATTGTCCTGCAGAAGAAACACCACTGTGACTCAAACACTGCAGTCTGAATGAGCAAATATGTTTGATTTCAACTGCCACTTGGGATCCACCAAATACTACCCAGGTCTGTCAATCTGTGAGAAAATTTAATTGTCTCTGAAGCTGAAATGCTGACAGAAAAGGGTCCAGGTCAAAAGCCATTTTGCACAAGTGGTAAGAATGAGTACCTTCCTCTTTTTGTCTCCGTGCCAGGTGACCATCAAACATCTCTCAACTACAAAGGGGCAATCACCTAGGCAACCATAGGAATTGCTTGTGCTTTCACCAGCATATTGACAATGTGCACGTTTTTGTTTTATGTCCCTAGCCTCTCTCCTTGAGGAGACATGCAACCCGTATTACCATGGAGTCTACTATGTACATGAACACTTCGTTGCACCTGCCAAAGAAGGCTACAATGTTCAAGAGTTGGTGAGCCAAGGACACACCCCAGGACTACTCAAAGCATTACCCCCCTCCTTCGCATGGCCGCAGCATAGGAATGACCTTTTCTACCCCTCACACCAAAGACAGGCACATCTATTGTCCTCAAACCAGCTTCAGCAGGCACCCATTCCACTACTCAATCATGGGTCACCCGAGTCATAGTCACGACATTATCCTTCTATGCCAATGGAGCTATCTGGTGTTGTCCTCTTGTTAGTGTACCATTTAACAATGGTATTGTCTGTTATAATTATATCATCCTTAGCTAGATTCACTTGTCAAAAGCTGTAAAGTTAGGTTAACTGATAGCATTTCCCTTAGAATGATACCGAGTGGGATCTGAAAAGTATACTGCACATCAAAAAAGTCCAAGCCTGCAAATGCACCCCATATGCTGGCTCATCTGCAGTCAACACCTAGGAAGTTGGCAACTCAGATGGACTGTCTTTGCTGTGTGGAACTGTTGCTGTCCATTGCTAGAGATCCTTGATTACACAGGGAATCTTTATTTCTAGTTTGTCATTTGACATATTTCACATGCCACTCAAATAATGTTGAAAATTCTTGCGTTATGTAATTATAAGAATGCTTGCAGACATATAGCCATGGCCATCAAAGAGGTATGAGAGTTCTCTAAGTGAATCAGAGTCAGCAGTGGTTACCCTAAGGATGTATAACATCAGACTGACATGAGTGAGCAGCAAGTGAAAATATCAGAAACATACCATGTGGGATACACACTGCACTGTGTGTAAAGAAGTCATAATCCATTACTGTGAATTTGCTGCACTTTAATGTGCACACAAGATGATTCCAAAATTATCTTCCGTGCCTGTTAGAAGAAATTTAACAAATTATTGTGTATGCTCCCAAACGTAATTCATACAAACCTACAGAGTAATGCTGCTATATTCTTGTTCATTGTATTTTGCCAGCCATACATATTTTTCATCACAAGACAGAAGGTGTAATCAACTAAAATTGAATGAAATACTTCTGTATACTAGGTTGTGGCTTCCTAAAAGCCACCTCATGTTTCTAAACCATGGTAGCCAATAAATAAAATGAATATGCATGCAAACTGGCAAAGACCTATGTAGCACAAGGAACAGTGGAAATAGCCAGCATTTGGAACTCAGGTGCTACCTATTTGCCTGAAAAGAGCCACACATAAACACATTCATTCCACAGCCCATAACACATTTTCAGATAATATGCACCTGTGCTCTGATATTCTAAGCAGCTGTAGCTCTCTCAGTAGCCACATACTTTGCAGCTAATCATGTTTCTCTTTTCATTTCTTTCAGGGGATACATGGGTATACTCCTCAGGATTGCTTCACACAAGACATCTATGTGGTCTTGCTCCAGTGTTAATGAGGCCTAGAAGTTCTGGCAAAGCAGTCCAGTGACTCTGCATGAGAAGCAGAGCTGCCTATGCCATGCCTCAATATCACTCTGGCTTTTGCAGCATATCTCAGAGCATGAAGTCTGAGATGGACCAGAAGCTGGGGGAATACATTAGCTTCGATATGTCGATCCTTACATTCCTGTTTCCATAAAGTTTGATCCAACCCAGAACAAAGATGTTCACAAAACATCAAAACAACCAGGCAAGGACATATGACTTTGCGGCCTCCAAAACAAGTAATGCCTCATGAATGTTTTAGGCTTGAAAGAATGCCAGAAGTACTAACTGTTTTACTTCCATCTTGTATTTGGGGAAAAAGGAGTACTTTAGACACAAAACTAACTGCTTATTGCTCCTCCAGGGGATTTAGGCAAAGCTAGGTTAACAAATACATTTGAAGTTATACAATGGGTGTTGAGCTGGGTCATTGTCTTCAACCCTTTCAAACTCAAGTAGAATGAAACTAGGTGAAGTTCATCCACCACAGCAATAGCAATGTCCAGCATGATTACAAACAGAACATTGCAGGCTCTCTGTCTCTTTCTTGCCCATGAGATCATACAAGAATGGAGCATACTTGGCATTCTTGGTAGCACTGATGAATTTTCCACTTGAAGTGTACAGCTGCTGATATACAATATTGGGCAAGAAAAGTCCCATCCACAAACCAATAGTCACTTTCAGATTGAATCATCATATTATTCTTGCTGTGATGGTTACCATGGCATTCATAAAGTCACCAAATGCAGTAACCACGTAGAAGAAATGCCGCCAACTCCGTGTAAGGGCTAAAGTTTATTTCATCACAAATCCAAAACCACGTAAAACATGAACGCCTTTATAAAAAATGTGCAAAAGACACAGCGTTTTCGTCTATTACTATGACTTCTTCAGATGACCAGTATATTATCCATATCAGCTCATTTATATACATTCATTTAATTAGCTGTCCAATAGCAAACCACTGATAATTAATTAGGCAAATAAATAATTAAAATCTTAATGTTAGTTTACCAAAAAGGAAAATACTTTACAAAATAAATTGGATCAGTTGAACAAATTAATGTATAAATTTAGGTCCCTGGAGATAGAAAACGAATACTTAAGAGAATGTATCTCCAGGGAAATTGTACCGAAGGGATTGCGAATTTATAAATTCCCTAATAATGTTGTTTATGATTCTGTGTTTTACAAAGAACTCATTGAAGTATTCAATAAATGTGGTCTAGATGTACTCAAATTAATGATTAGAGAAAATGTCAGGATACAAGAGGTTATTCAAAAAGACATAGATGTGTTGGACCAGTATATTAAGGATGATTTGATTTTTAGTATACAGGAAGAAAAAAATAAGTATTATGATTTGAGGAAAGATGTAGACAAAAAATGTGATGATTTAATAAATAGAAAAATAAAAAAACTAGAAAGAGATATGAAGGAATATGAAAACCATATTAGCTATCCCAAGCCTCGAAATACACACAATAATGTTAATTTTTATACTGATATAGCTTTTAATAATAAGGAGTTCAATTTTGAACCCCATGAAGAAGAAGAGAATTCCTATAGGGAAGAAGACATGGAATATGACCAAGCCTTCCCACCTTTGCGTATGTCCGAGAGGCTATTGAATAAGCAGGGTCCACAACATGTACATTTTCAGAGGCGAGGAGGGAGAAGGGGGAAGGGGAGATTTTAAGGAATACCTGCCCAACCCACCCTGATAGAGCTACTGAGGAAATTGTCATAGATGGATATCGGTATACATGGAATAATTTTTCTATATACAATTTTAGTAATATCAATATAGAAAGGGAGCATTTTGAACTATTCTCAAAAGGTTTGAAATGTATACCATATAAAAAAGGAGATGTCACTAAAAGTTTGTTAGACATAAAACTTTTCTTGAGGAAAGTTAATTTGAGTATTATGGTACCAGCAAGGAGCAATTATAATTTTGATGAGCTAAGGAGGAAAAAGCACTTATAACCCACCCTTCCACCCCCAATTGAAAAACTTGGAGAGGGTGATGGAGGAGGAGATAAGGAAACATGAGAGCGTTAATAGGTACCAATGGAATATAAGTAAAAAAGAAAAAGAATTATTGTATGGGATAAAAAATAATGGGAATGTGAGAGTTATGAAACCGGACAAAGGGGGAGGTATTATATTCATGGACAACATTACATACGAAAGTAAAATGAATTAATTGTTATGGGATGGAACGAGGTATGGGGTTGTATCTATTAATGAAATAAATATAGCATATAATAAGATTGATTTAGATTTATATGATATGCTACAAGAGGAATTGATTGATTATAACAGTTATAAATTCTTAAAGGTAGACAAACCCAGAATACCCACAATATTTGGGATACCGAAAATACATAAAAATGAATTTGACCCACCTGTTCGCCCTATAGTCTCAGCAGAAGGGTCTAAAACACAAGCTTTAGCCAAATATGTAGACAATAAATTAAAAAAGTTGTGGACCAAAAGGACTAGTATATTGAGAGATTCCTGGGATTTACTCAGGGACTTAAGGGATTGTCCCTGGCAGGACAATATCCTATTTATTACTATAGACATAGTAGATTTATTTTCATCAATTCCCTACGGGGAAGGAAAAGAGATGTTAGAAGAAATAGTTTTTGAATATGAAGGAATGACACACAAAGAAAAATTGGTCAACACCCGACTTATGGATTTGGTATTGAAATATAATTTTATACATTTTAAAGGGGAATTCTTTCAACAAATAAAAGGGGTAGCAATGGGGGCTGCATGTGCCCCTACTTATGCTAACCTAATATTAGCCAATTGGGAAGAAAATTTTATATTGTGCTGGATTCTTTATAAAAGATTTTTAGATGACATAGTTATTTTTTGGACTGCGGGAACAGGAAAATTGAGTGAATTCCTAAAATATATGAGGGAAACAACTAAATTTTTAGAATTCACACACAAAATTTCAGAAAATAAATTAGTATATTTGGATTTAGAAGTGTATAAGGAGGGTCAGAAATTTGAAACTAAGATATATAGAAAAGAAACTTCTGTAATTCATATTTACATTTCCAAAGTGCACATCCTATGCACTGTAAAAGAAATATAGTTAAAGGGCAATTTGTCAGGGGTAGCCATATGACAAGCTCTGACAGATTTTAAGAAAGAATGTGATTTGCTTGAGAACATGTTTTTGGAGAGAGGCTACCCCATGGAATTCATCAAACAAATAAGAAGAGAGGTGGAAATAGGAAGGAATGGTAGATTTTCACCTATATATAACAATAAACAGGCAGGAAATGAAATATGTTTAAGTAACGGACATAACAAGAATAGTAATGGTGAGGAATTCCAGCAGGCACTAATATTGGAATATAATGGGTTAAATAATGTTATCAAAAAAATATTTTTGAAGGAATGGGAAAAATTCATATCCTTAACAGATATAGAAAATTTGTCTAAAATACCTAAAGAAATAATTTATAAGAATTCCCAAAGTATAGGTAACATTTTAGAAAATAAACATAATTATAACAAAAGGAGGAATAAAACAGGCACATATAAATGTGGGCACTGCAGCCAATGTATTTATGTCCTAAACAAAGAAGGTTACTATTTAGAAAGTAGAAAGAGATGGGTGTATAGCCCAGAATATTTTAACTGTGAAACAAAAGGAATAGTTTATTTAGCCTTCTGTGAAAAATGTGGGTCCTTCTATATTGGCAAGACGGAGAGAGGATTAAAAAGAAGGATCTATGAACACATGTATGACATATTGACAAAAAAGGAAAGCAACGCCCTATACAAACATAGTAAGATATGTGCTGAATATAAATACAAATTTTTAGTAATTGAGCAGATTAAATGTGATATCGGGGGTGGACCCTGGGAGGATAAAATAGAATATAGAGAACTGTGGTGGCAACTAACACTGGAAGCCGGTAAATACTCAGGCTTGAATGACAATATATCTATCTTACCATTACTAAAACTAAGATCAGCAAAATTATAGTAATAAAGTGAAATAATTTAGTTTGGCCACCAGAGGGCGATCCTGATTTATTAATTTAAACAGGTTTTAATAAATGATTTTAATACATGTTTTATTGGCAATGTTTTGTATATCAACTTCAACTCCTACAACTTTGTTTAACTTTTTAACCTAATTTTGATATGGGCTTATAGCTATAAATATACAATTTTTTCAGTTGATAAAATAATAATGGTTTTAGCTAGGGTGGTAAAGTATTTTCCTTTTTGGTAAACTAACATTAAGATTTTAATTATTTATTTGCCTAATTAATTATCAGAAATTTGCTATTGGACAGCTAATTAAATGAATGTATATAAATGAGCTGATATGGATAATATACTGGTCATCTGAAGAAGTCATAGTAATAGACGAAAACGCTGTGTCTTTTGCACATTTTTTATAAAGGCATTCATGTTTTACGTGGTTTTGGATTTGTGATGAAATAAACTTTAGCCCTTACACGGAGTTGGCGGCATTTCTTCTACGTGGTTACTGCATTTGGTGACTTTCTGAGTTTATTTGCAGTGTCTGATTTTTGTATTTCTTACCATGGCATTCATATCATCTTCCTGAGACATCATGGGAAATGCATGTAAAACTTTTCCGCTTTACAGTCATATGATTGATAGCTTTCTGTGTGGGAAATATTTGCTCACTTTTTAATAGCCTGTGTATATCTTACATCTGAATCACCTCAGCAAGTATAGACTCACAGTCTACAATAATTTTGTAAGAGGAATGCTAATTTGTCTCAACTAAGAGCAGCTTCATGCTTCAGGTCACACATCATGTTTGCAGCATGATGATGTGGAGTAAACCTTTGTTTTAGTTCTTTTCTATCTGCACAGCTAAGAGAAAAGGCCATTTTCGGGCTAGATAATCTTTTCTTATCTATGCAAAGCCAGTACTGGCTTCTTAGTGTAAAAGATGTATCCACTGAAAGTGTAATGCAACTCTCAGAGCAGCGAGACTGCATAAAATGAGAGGCTATATATATGAAGTCTAAGGTCACAGTAGTTTAATGTATTCCTCTTAGTGTGAGGAACATCAGTCTCAAACTTACTCTATACAAGTAAAATAGGTGTGGAGACATAGTCCTCCATGCTGAGGGTACAGAGGGTGTTCCCACTGTAAAAATGCATTAATTGCAATACAGCATATTTTGACATTTGCTGTTTTCTTTGTAAATCAAAGTTTATTTTTTCATAGTTACTGGACTTGTATTTGCAGGTCTAACAACTACAATATGGAGCTGAACCTCAATTATTTTTTCTCTTGCACTCTATCTACCTTCATATAGCAGAGCCTGTGGTCACCACATCTGGCCTCGATATTGCAGGAGCTCTGTCACAAGGCTCTACACCTACAAGTTACTGAGCATTTTGTCAGTGTTTAATAGCCTGCGGTCACTACATCTAACCTAGATATTGGAAGAGCTTTGCTACAAGGCCCTACACCTACAAGTTTACTGAGAATTTTGTTTAATGTAAGTATATTTATCATGAAGAACCTTGCTGTGTATTAACTTGTTCTGTGATTGAAAGTCTCTGTGAAATAGTCCATGCACTTTAAGAACCTCTTACTAAGTTAGCCACTTTCCCCTTTTGCTTGACAAGTAGACTATACTAAATATGCCTGTTATTTAGTTTCAGGAAATGACAACTTGTTTTACCTGCATCTCTTTGTTCATTGCTTTGTTCTGGCTATAAAATGATTGATCTCAGTTATAAACTGACCTGAGGGTGGGAAACCAGCTATGCTTTGCTTCTCTTAGCTCCCCTACCTTGCACCCCAATTTCCACCCACCCAGTCTTACTCTAATGTTATACTTCCTACATACACATTTCATTTGTGCCTCTTATTCCAAAACCCTCCCCAATAACTGTACTATGTCTATACATACACATCTGTTTCTTGTTTCCTACATCCCTATCTCTATTTAATTTTTATCCCCATTCCCAACTATCTTTCTCCCTATCACAATGCTTTCCACTATATCTATTTATAATCACAACCCTCCCTAACAATACCTATCTATTCTACATTGTATCTTTTTATTTTCCCAAATAAACTCTCATTTCTTCTTATTTTGACTACAATATTATACTCTAGCCTTTAATACCCCCTCTATTCCTTACATTCCAGAGAAGATACCAGGACAACCTACCTCTCTTTTTTTATAGAAAATATTTCTCTCCTTATCTATCCTCTTCCAGCTTTCAGAATCCACCATCACTGAATCTCCTACTTTCCTGCAGCTCCTGGTTTCTTTCTTCATTGATACTTCCCCACTACCTGACATCTATAAAATATAGATTCCTGTACTTAATTATGGTACTCTACTACAGCTTATCCTCTAATCTTCTCCTCCTACTTTGCCATCTTTCATCCTACCATGACTCAATAATATAGCACAACATCTCTACAACTCTGTCCCAACCACCTATCCAAGCTTCCTCTTTACACTCTCCAAACATTGCACCAAACCCATTTAATATTGTCCATCTTTATCCTAAGTATAGGACGATTAACAGCACTTAAACTCAAACCAAAAAAAAAAAAAAATTAAGTGCAATAATCCTCTCCAAAAAAGCATGCATAATTTCCCAATATACACCCTATTCCTGGTCCCACCCATCACAATGAACAGAAAGATAATTCTCTCCCACACACCTCTGTAACCCAACAGCCAATCCCCAACCTTGGTGATCTAATTTTTGCTGCAATAAATATTAGAAGTATAAGAAATAAAACTGCCGAACTACTTGCCTTGATTACCCAACATAAGCCTGATGTTCAAGCTGTAACTGAAACTTGGCTTAAACCCAGCATAATCAATTCTGAAGTTATACCTCCTGGCTATAATATCATCCATAATGACCGTATAAAGAGGAAATGTGGTGGTATTGCTTTAATATTTCCCAGTACATACCACATTTCTCCTTACAGCAAATCAACACCAAAATTCAGTTCAGCAGAGCTTATTTCTTTCCTCAAAATAAACAATTATAAACAATATGTATTACTATCCTTTCCATCCCTCCTGGTGATAACACAGCTATACTGGAAGATATCATACATTGCATATCTATAACATTTCCACAAAAAAAAAAATACTAGGTGATGTGAATGTCAGTTGGTTGGACACAAACTCTATAACTCCCCTACATCTAGCATGAATGTATATGGTTTCACACAACTAATAGCCCCACACATTATAGCAATGCATCAAATTATCTATTAGACTGGACCCTAGTATCAGACCCTAGCAAATACTCCACCACAGGTACAATGTCAGACTCTCAGTGATCATCTCCCAATCTATATGACTAGATATCTCGCACATCCAGTTAAACAGTATATTTATAAAACAACATGTAACTTTCCAAGTTTAACCCAGAAATGTACACTACTAAACTATCATCTATTAACTGGAACTTACTAAAAGTCCTCCCCTTGGATGTTGCTGTAACTGAATTGAATACAACTTTTCTAAATATCCTAAATAGCCTTGTACCTCCTAGCAGGAAGAGAATGAAAACAAATGATGTAATTTGTCCAAAAAGAGTAGAATGCTAATGCAGGTTAGAGGAAAAAGCATAGAAAGAAAGGCAAAAATATAAAACACCTCAATATCTTGAAAACTTCAGAATGCTTTGCAATCATACTAAAAAGCAAATAAATTAAGATAAAAAATTATACTAGAATAACTTTCAGAATAATACTAAACACAACCATAAAAATGTTGGACATCTATTAAAGAAATCTTACATCTTAGCCAAAAAATTCAACCCAAACCCCTCTCCCAGTAACTCACCACTTGAAACTGCAATACAGTTCAACTCTTATTTTATAGCAGTATAGCATCTCTAACCAAGGATTCCTCATCATCTAATCCCAGCCCTAACCACCAGCCACATATCACCAGATCCACTTTTACCTTCAAACCTGTGCCCATTATCCTAAAGTTACTCTTAAACATACGTAAAACTGTGCTCTTCTTCAGCTGATGACCTTCCAAGCAAGTATCTAAATACAGAAGCCAGTAGCATTGCCTACCCTGTCTTGGTCCTTATAAATAGGTCAGTCCAGGAATCCCACATTCCCTCTCTCTGGAAAAAGTCACACATTATCCCTCTGCACAAAGGAGGAAATTCAACAGACATTAATAACTTTAGACCTATAGCAATCTTATCTCTCCCTTCACCAAAATACTTGAAAAATGTATTCAAAAGCAATTTCTGGTCTATCTCCTTCAGGAAGAACTCTTCTCCCACACAACATTGCTTCCATCCTTCCATTAGTCCTAGCACTGCCCTTCTAACCTAGAGATAATAGGTTCATAGGTAGGTACTAGCTTATCTGCCCAAAGGCATTTATAAGCCTATACAGAATGTGTTGGGTTTTGCCACCACCTTAGATTAGTCCCTTGTGCCTCTGTCCAGCAGAGCCACTGAAGTGATCCCCGGGGTAAACTTTCTGTTTCCCATTCACTCGTCAAGGTTTCTCTTGAAGAGTGTTAGTGAGGAGCTCTGTGTAATGTAGATTGGAATCTTGTTCCAAAGCATGGGAAGTCTCTGCGAACAGGAATCTATCCCTCCAGCACATCCTATTTATTGTTGTGGTGAGGTTTAGATCCCTAGAGCATGTGGCTCGAGGGGATATGGTTTTCTTTAGGTGGAGCATGTCCATCAATTCTGGGTTGGACATGGCCTTGTATGTCAGGCAGAGATCACCTCTGAGTAGGCAGTATGCAACTGAGTACAGCTGGAGTTTCTTCAGTCGAACTGTATAGGGCATCTGTTTGAGGCCAGTGATCCTCTTGGTGAGGTACTTCTGTGGTCTTTCCTGCTGTTGCATGTGCCTTGTAAGGTACATCCCAAATGGAGCATTGTACTCTATGATGGGTCTGATGAGTAGAGGGCACAATGACCTCTTCTGATCTGGATGTGAACCCTTTTGTGATTAGGTGGGCCACATAGAAGGATTTTCTAACCACTATGGCAATGTGATTATCAAGGAGAGATTACTATCTACTTGGGTCCCCAGATCCCTTATTATGTCTTCCGTATTTAGGAGACTACCACCTATGTGGTAGTTTGTGGGTACTTTGTTTTTTCCAAAGGGATGACTATGCACTTTTTGGCATTTAGCTTGAGGCCATGATTTTGACACCAGGTATCTGTCTCAGTGAGACCCTTTTGGAGGATGTCTGTGTCAGCCGGAGAGTCAATTATAGCCCCTAGTTTGCAGTCGTCTGTGAACTTGGTCAGCCATAGTCCTCCCGTGCTTGCCTGTACCTCTGAGAAGTATATGCCGAACAGGAGGGGTCCTAGGACTGCGCCCTGGGGAATGCCACTTGTAACTGGTTTAGAGTCGGACCTAGCTCCCACAACTCTCACCATGTGGGTTCTGTTCGTGAGCCAGTTGGCAACCCATCTTGTGACATAGGGGTTTATGTTCAGGCTGGTGAGCTTGTCTATAATACAAGAATGGGGAATGGTGTCAAAGGCCTTTGTGAGGTATAGGTAGGCTGTGTGTACCACCTTTCCCTCGTCTATAGCCTTGGTAACTGTCTAAAAGAAGTCCACCAGGTTTAGGAGGCATGATCTGCCCTTAACAAAGCCGAACTGGGTAGGGTCCAGTGTTTGGAGGTTCCCAATGTCTCTGTTAATGAGTTCCATGATGATGCACTCCATAGCCTTGCAGACCAAGCTAGTCAAGCTTATAGGGCGATAGTTCCCGGGGTCTGTTGTGGCTCCACCTTTGTGGAGCGGAATAATTGTTGCTGTGTGCCACTCTATGGGTACGTAGGCTGTGGAGAGGCTGAGTTTGAACAGTGTGTTTAGGTGAGGGATTAGTTCATCTTTGAGCTTGTGTAGGACGCAGCCTGGGACACTGTCTGGTCCCACTGATGCCGTGTTTTTGGCTTTGGAGAGGGCTGTTTTAACCTGTCTGTGATTTCAGGAGCTCTACATTCTTCTGGTATGGTTATGGGCTCTTTTGGGGGTGAGAGGGGGGTGAAGTTTGCATTAAATTCATACCACACCTTTCGGCCACCTAACCTGGACCGAAACACTAAAGGCAGAGGCGTGTCCATATTCATTAAGGATATCCACACCTCCAGGCTAGTTGCTCAGCATAATGCAGCCGAGATTATCCAAGTGCAACTAACTCTGGACAAGACCACAATCCAAATTGTAGCTTGCTACAGATCCCCCAGGATTCCCACTCCTCATTTCTTAATACATTGGAAAATATTAGGGTACAACCTAACACCCTAATAATGGACAATTTCAACTACCCTACCATTAACTGGGAAAACTACTCATGTACCAGCTCTTGTGCTCAACGTTTTCTGGAATTCATAAATTCCAGTGCCATGGATCAACTTATCCACACCCCCACCAGGGTCAGCAATATCCTAGACCTGGTTATTACTAACATGGGCAACTGGTGCTCCACACCAGAGGTCAATTCCTCGTTGGTCAGATCCGACCACAAGCTAATCACCCTAGACATCCACATCCCTCCCCTACCCCCCATTTGGGAAACCACAGTAAATAATTTCTCCAAAGCCAACTTCACGCTTCTTAAGACAGAAGTGGCAAACTTCACGACACCCATGCTGATGGACAATAGAGGTATGACTGCTGAATCCTACACAAATGCACTTTATAAGCACTTACATGAGTGCATGGATCGTGCAATCCCTAACAGAACCAAGATGCTATCCTCCAAAAAAAGGAAGCCAACCTGGTGATCCCCTGCCATAAACAAACTCTACAACAGAAGAAAGAAACTGTTGCAAAAAAGAGTAAAATCCCATGATTGGAGAAACTCCCTGGTCAGCCTCAGTAATAAGCTGAGATCCCTCATAAAATCCTCCAAAGCTAGTTATGAAAACAAAATCACCACCGACTCTAAAGACAACCTCAAAGCATTCTACAGCTATGTCAAGAATCTCAATGGCAACACTCAGATCTGCTCTGAGTTACAGCACAATGGCACTAAATATACAGAACCAACTGATTTGCCAACATCCTGGCAGATAGGTTCAGTGCTAACTTTACCCCCTGTCATCCCCTAAAGGGCCCATCTCTATACCAGAAGAATGCAAAGTTCCTGTAATCACGGCTGCACAGGTAAGAAACACACTATCCAAAGCCAAGAACACAGCATCCATGGGACCTGACGACATCCCAGGCTGTGTTCTACATGAATTACAGAATGAACTGGCACCCCACCTAAGTACAATGTTCAATCATAGCCTCATCTCAGGCTACGTGCCCAGTGAATGGTGCACAGTGACAGTTATCCCACTCCATAAAGGGGGAGCCACCACAGACCCTGGAAACTACCGCTCCATTAGCCTAACGAGCCTGGTCTGCAAGGCTGTGGAACGTATCATCATGGAACTTATAACAATAACATTGGTAATCTCCAAACTCAGGACCCCACCCAGTTCAGGTTTGTAAAAGGCAGATCATGTCTCCTAAACCTGATAGACTTCTTTGAAGCAGTCACCAAAGCCATAGATGAGGGTAAGGTGGTTCACACAGCCTATCAAGATCTTGCCAAGGCTTTCAACACCATCCCCTACTCTGGAATTATAGATAAACTCACTAAACTAGGTATAAATCCCTATGTCACAAGATGGGTTGCCAACTGGCTCACTGACAGAACCCACACTGTGAAAGTAGCAGACTCCAAATCCAACTTCAGACCAGTGACAAGTGGAGTACCACAGGGTTCAGTCCTGGGTCCTCTCCTGTTTGGTATCTACTTCTCTGAAGTACAGGCCAACACAGAAGGTCTTTGGCTAATGAAGTTCACAGATGACTGCAAACTAGGAGCCATAAGCAAAACTCCAAAAGATGTGGACATCCTACAAAAGGGCCTCACTGAGACAGATGCCTGGTGTCAAAGCCATGTCCTCAAGCTCAATGCCAAAAAGTGCATTGTCATCCCTTTTGGTAAAAACTCAGTACCCATGAACTACCACATAGGCGGTAGTCTGCTTAACACTGAAAGTGTGATAAGAGACCTTGCGACACAGGTGGACAGTAGTCTCTCTTTTGATAATCACATCGCCACAGTAGTCAGGAAATCCTTCTACGTGGCACACCTCATCTCAAAAGTTTTCTCATCCAGGAAAATAGAGGTCATTGTTCCCCTCTACTCACCACTCATTAGACCCATTATAGAGTACAATGCCCCTTTTGGTATGTACCTCACAAGACATCTACAACAACTGGAAAGGCCACAGAAATACCTCACAAAGAGGATTACCAGCCTCAAACAGATGCCTTATGCAGACCGTCTCAAAAAACTGCAGCTTTACTCCGTTGCATATCACCTACTCAGAGGTGATCTCTGCCTAACACACAAAGCTATGTCAAACCCAGTGCTTTTAGACATGCTCCACTTAAAGAAATCCCATTCCCTACGAGCTACACGGTCTAGGGACCTAAACCTTGTCACGACAATAAACAGAACATGCTGGAGGGATAGATTCCTGTCCCAGAGACTTCCCATACTCTGGAACAAACTACCTATCTATATCAAACAAAGCTCCTCATTAGCGCTATTCAAGAAAAATCTTGATGATTGGATGGGAGATAGGAAATTCACCCCGGGGATCACTTCTGTGGCTCTGCTCAACAGTGGCACAGGAAAATAATTTTCTTGGGTGGCGAAAGCCAGGGTACCTTTGGCTAGGCTTATATAGGCCCTAGGGCCAATAGCCTAGTACCTGCCTATGAACCTGTCTGCCAGGATGTTGGCGATATCGGTCGGTTCAGTGTATTTTGTGCCATTCTGCACTAACTCTGAGCAGATCTGAGCACTGCCACTTAGATTCTTGACATAGCTAAAGAATGCCTTGTGGTTATCTTTGGAGTCCTTGTCAATTTTTCTTTTGAAGCTCGCCTTGGATGATTTTATGAGGGATCGTAGTTTCTTGCTGATACTGACCAGGGATGTCTACCCTTCTTGGGATTTTACTCTTTTCTGTACTAGTTTCTTCCTTCTATTGTATAGCTTGTTTATGGCAGGGGTCCACCAGACTGGTTTCCTTTTCTTGGAGGAGTGAGTCTTGGTTTTGCTTGGGCTAGCACGATCCATGCATTCTTGTAGGCACCCATAGAATGCATTAGTAAAGGATTTTGCAGCATAGACAGCGTTTTCCTTTAGCATCGGGGCTTGGAATCTTTCCACCTCGGTCTTAAGTAATGAAGTTTGCTTTTGAAAAGTTTTTCACGGTGGATTCCTTGTCCAGGGTGGGGGCAGAATGTCGATATCCAGAGTGATTTGTTTATGGTCAGATCTACCCAGCAAGGGGTTGACCTCTGGTGTGGAACACCAGTCGCCCATGTTGGTGATGACCAGGTCCAGTATGTTGTCACCTCTGGTGGGAGTGTTGACCAGTTAATCCAGGGCATTTGAGTTTATAAATTCTAGGAAATGTTGGGCAAGGGAGTTAGTACTTGAGTAGTTCTCTCAGTTAATGTTTGGGTAATTGAAATCACCCAATATTAGGGTGTTTGGTAGGACCTTTATGTTTCCCACTGTTTCCAGAAATGTGGAATGGAGGTCCTGGGGCAAGGTGGGTGATCTGTAGCAAGCTACAATTTGAATTGCAGTTTTGACCGTTGTTAGTTGCACGTGGATAATCTCTGAAGCATCGTGCTGTGCCATTAACCTGGAGGTGTGGGCATCCTTGATGAATATGGATACGCCCCTGCCTTTATATTTCGGTCCAGGTTCTGTGGCCGAAATGTATGGTATGAGTTGTAGCCTGGTAGTGCTGGGGTCCTCTCTGGAGCCTTAAACCAGGTTTCTGTTACTGCACATATATCAATTTTCTCCATACTGAGGAGTGCCTCGAGTGCGTGCATTTTGAGGTTTAGACTTCTGGCATTGAGTAGCATTACCCTCAGTTTTTTGCTACTTGTGCTATTTACGGTGGTGCTTTTGTCTTTTGAGCCTTGCCTAAAAAAGGCACTATGGGGGTGGCAAGAGCCTTGGCCAGTATTTGAAAGCCTAAGGGTGATAGGTGCAAGCTGTCTCTAGCAAAGCAGCGTGGCTTGTTGAGCATGTCATCCCAGGTGGACAGACACTGGATCCCCCCTTTGAATGACACCAGAAGCTTAGCCAATTGTTGAAATTGATAATTCTTTCTTTATACCGTGGTATCATTTTTGGTGAGGACAGGATACTACTCAGGGTCAGGGTCATACCGGCTTGGGCTATGTGAACAGAGAGCTCTTCCATGTCTCTTTTCATGTAGTCCAGGGAGGTACGGCTCAGGTCATTCACACCAACATGGACAATGACAGAGTCATATTTGTACTTGTTCTGGAGTGACCTGAGTGCTTGTGTTATGTGGCAGATCCTGGCACCCGACAGGCAGCTAACAGTAACCTTCTCCTTAGTCAGTCTAGTGAGTGGGACTTCAGTGTGCCTGACTATGGAGTCACCTATTACTAGTGTGTTGGGTATGTTGGCAAACTTGTCACTTCCTTATTTCAAGACTTGTCTAAAGCCTTCAACACAGGCTGTCACAGTAAACTTCTAGTTCAAATGTCCTCATTAGTTCTCTTTCAGCCCACCTTTATGTGGTTCAAAAGCTACCTGTCCAATAGGTATCAGTCAGTAAACTGACTCTCCATGCTCTCCTTACCTCCCTGTCACCATCAGTGTACCACTAGGCTCTATTCTTGGTCCCCTCTTCTTTAACATTTTCACCAACACTACATTTCCACACAGCTGGCCACCCTAATACCTTATCAGATGATTCCACTCCCATTTGCACATCTGACAACATGGTACACTTCCAAATATTTACTTAGGAAGCTGTAACAGCCACTGAAATATGGCTTTGTAACTCACAGCTCATGCTCAATCCAAAAAAGACCAAACTACTACTTTTTCCTCCAAATCCCTCTCTTGGGTAAAAATCAAAATTTAAAGTACTCTCTCTTGATAACAGAACCACTGAAGTCACTTCTTATAGCAAACTATTAGGGGTGATAGTGGATAATAATTGTTGCTTGTCTTGCTTCCCATTAAAGACGAACAGGCAGGGTAGTTCTTTTACATGCTTTATTACAAAGAAACATCAGGATGGATAGCAGCGTACAAAATATAAATTAATTGATTAACTGACAGACTACACAGACATACATGCTTACATCTCAACAGCTTACTACAAAATGGAAGTCAGGCTTGCACGTGCTCAGTATTTATACACTTGTGTAAGCCCCTAGAAAGCTTCTTAAAGGTGTACATGCATATTGATTTACATCGTCCATCTTTAATGAATTACCCACAATACAATGACATTTGAAAAAGAAACATGCAATTGTGCAGACAATAAGAAATAAAACAACATTCATGTCCAAGTTGCCGTGTATCTGGAACATGGTCTGGAAATGCGACCTGATCTAGTAATATAGCAATTAGAACTGGGTTTAGCAACAGGGACCGTCATTGGTGAACAACTTGCTTCAGGAGTTTTGGGATTCTTCTCAGGAACAGGGATATTTACTGGAATGTCCTCTGGAACTGGAATGCTGGATAACTCATTCTGAGATACAGAGTATTTCTCGCAGTTATGATACTGCAATACAGGCTCGGACACCGGAATTAAATGTTTCCGATTCCCCTACATTCTGCTCCTTGTGATTTCACAATGTACAGTCTTGGCTCTGGACATACAATCTTCATGACACCAATGCGATCAAAACCTTTGAATGTCTGCATCCTCACTATCTCCCCTTCTCGTAATGGATTGAATGGTTTGCTGGACTTATCATAAGACTTCTGAGATAAGAGCTTCTTTAACAGATGGGTTTTCACTGATCTAGTATTCTTAACACATGGAATCAATAATGAACTACTAGTTGGTAGTGTGGTTCTGGTTTGTCTTGACAGAAGTCTCTGTGCAGGTGAACCAAGAGGTTTATCATGAGGAACATTTCTGAGATTCAAGAAAACATCACTATTGTCTTGTTTTGACTTCTCTAGTAATTGTTTCACACTTTGAACCGCATGTTCTGCCAAACCATTTGACTGCGGGTGCTCAGGGCCACTTGTAGCATGAGTAAAGTCTCACTCTTCAGAAAATCTTTTCAACTGCTGGCTTGTAAACTGTGTACCATTGCCTGAAATAACTGTGCAGACTGCCATGGACTGAAAATGGTGCTTCATCTTAGCAATGATGGTACTGGACGCTAGATTAGGAAGTAGGTCAATCTTGAACCAATTTGAATAAGGGTCTACTAACACCAAGTAATGTTGACCATTCCATTCAAAAATGTCTGTAGCTACTGTCGACCAAGGTATTTCAGGAATCTGGTTTAGCTTTCTGTTGATGTGGCTTAGTACTATTACATAGAGAAAAAGATGAAATTACTTTCTCAATATCCTGTGACACAGAATGCCAAAATACTAGTCCTCTTGCCCTTCTATTGGTAGAATCAGTTCCTGGGTGGCCATGATGCAAAATAGTAATATACTCTGCATGCAAGGACTTTGGAACAATTACTTTTGGATCTTTCATGATGATACCATTCTTAAACAAAATCTCATCTCTGTAAGGAAAATAAGGCTGCACTTCTACTGGTAAACAAGATTGCTTTGGAGGCTATCCTTGACTGATAAAGCGGTTGAGATTCTGAATAACTGGGTGTGAGGCTGTATGACTTCTAAGCTCATTAAGATGTGTGGAAGAAAAGTTTCTCACTTCTATGACTTCAAAATCAAGTTTCTCATTTTCATGCTGTTCAGTGGTATTTTTAGGTGATCTTGATAATGTATCAGCAAGATGAAGAAGTTTGTCTTTTGTGTAAACAAGATTGAAATCATACTTTTGCAATTTCAACATCATGCATTGTAATCTGGCAGGAGCTGTATGCACAGGATTTCTCAAAATAGTGACTAGAGGTTGGTGATCTGTTTCAATCTAGATAGGTCTACCATAAATATAATCATGAAACTTCAAACATGCTAGCACAATTGCCAAGAGTTCTTTCTCTGTCTGAGCATACTGCATTTCAGTTTGGGTCAGAGTTCTGGATGCAAAAGCTACTGGTCTGTCCTCCTGTAGAATGACTGCACCAAGACCAAATTTCGAAGCATTACAAGAAAGAGTAACTGGTTTGTGAACATCATAGTATCTGAGAGTTGGTAGACTGCCAATTCTCTGTTTCAGGACATCAAATGCTCTCTGGTGTTGTTCTAACCATGACCAATTTACATCTTTGCATGTCAGCTCACTGAGCGGTGTTGAAAGTTGGCTCAAGTCTGGAATAAACTTGCCTAGATAAGTAACCATGCCAAGAAAATGTTGTAGGGCTTGAACATTGTCTTGAGCTGGGATCGCAAGAATTGCTGTTTGCTAGGAAGGATCTGGGCGTAAGCCTGAACTGGTAAACAAATGATCAACATAAGTAACTTCTCGTAGCCTGAATTTGCACTTCTGAAGATTCAGCTTAAGATTCACTTCACATGCTCTTTCCAGAACTTTGAGGTTTCTGTCATGCTCAGCTTCACCATTACCTCCTACAAGAATATAATCTACTACAATAGCACATGGATACCCAGACAAATTTGCTCCATTGCACACTGGAAGACTTCATTGGCAGAATTTATTCCAAATGGCATTCTCAAACATCTCTATCTGCCAAAAGGAGTACTGAAAGTGGTTAGCAATGAGGATTTTTGATGAAGTACAATTTGCCAAAATGAACTCTTTGCATCTAAAACAGAAACACAGTGTCATTTGGCATAAGAGCTACAACTTCTTTGACTGTATGCACTGGATGATGAAGTCTTTATAGTGCTTTGTTCAAATCTCATGGATCAATACCTATTCTGATATCATCTGAGATTTTCTTATGAGCTACTTCCATGGAAGATACCCATTCATTTGGTTCTTCAACTGGACAAATCACACCTTGCTGCACCATTTTGTCTAGCTTGGCTTTGGCTATGTTCTGCATAGGTACTGATACTTTCTTGGCTGGCCTGACAACTGGACTAACTTCAGGGTCTAACTTCATGGAGTACACAACTGGAAGTTTGCCTAGCTTGTCTTCGAAAAGATTAGCATAGGTAGACAAAATAGACTGGGCAAAATTAGCACAATTATATTTTAAGCTAACATGATGCACTTCCTTATTAAATGAAAGCAGTCCCATTTTCAAGCTGTCTCTGAGGCCTAATAATGACTCTACGTGCCTTTTGACCACGTAAAATTGCAACTCATAGCTGTTTTGAACTTTCAGTCTAAATTTCTTCACCTCCATAAGCAACAAGCTACACACACTTTGCCAAATCAAGCTTTTCACCAGCACATACTCTAGCAAATGTTTCTGCTGAGATAACTTTGAACCTGTGTCAACTTTGAGCTCTATGGGTTTTCCATTTATCCAGACAGTACAAAATACTTCATTCTTTGCCCATAAATCTACTGCATTGACTGTTTCATTAAGCACTGGCAGACCATCAGCATAAAAAATGGGGTTACAGCTTTCTAATTGATCAACTTGTCTCTTTGAATGTTCTCTTTTAATAAAAGAATGCCCCTTATTTGATTTACAAAACGTTTTGAAATTATTCCACTTATTGCATTTGTGGCATTGCTGACCAAAAGCTAAACACTTTTCTCTTTTGGGCTCATGACTTGCACGACAGTTAAGACAGCTGACTGTGAAACTAGGTAGAGGCACATGCTTTGGGTTTGCTGACTCTTGTGCTTCACTGAGACTGTGCGCACTCTGGAATTTGCTAGAAAGGTACAGGATTTCCCAGTGACTCTTGCAGGGCTTAACAGTTGCTGGCATTTTAAACATATGCTGCATACTATCATCATGAGCACTAGAAGATACTGGAAGCATGCATTTCTTATTTGTAAGCATATTTGTGTGCTTTTCTGTAAGCCTATATATCTGACAAATCTCAATGGCATTATTCAAAGTTAAATCACTGTCACAAAACAAAATCTTTCTCACAGCATCATCTATAATACCACACACAAGTCTGTCTTTTATCAACTCATCCCTTAAATCACCAAATCCACACGTTTTAGCTTTGTTTCTCAAGTCTGTTATATATGCTGCAAAAGTTTCCCCACACTTTTGATCTCTTGTGTAAAATAAGTGCCTTTCCATTGTAATATTCGTTCGGGGGTTGCACATTTCTCTAAATTTACATTTTAAGCACTTGGTGTCTTCCCTTGACTCAGCCGGTACCACTATGTGGAAGTTTCGCCCTCCTCTGCAAACACAGCAGGTGCATACACAAATGAATGCTCTCTTTCTATGGCTTCTGAACAAGCGAAATTAAGCAGAATAAATGCTTTTGTATGGTCATCATTATCAGAAAATGCAGCTTGTATGAAAGTATCGTCCTCTTGCTCAAACACTCTCCAATTCTCAGCAATATTATTGTCAAAGACAAATTGAGCTGGTTTATGAAATCCTTCCACCATGCCAACAAAGTATGCCCAAGCAAACTGAAAAAATGGCTCTTATATGCATATTCAAAAATAAACACACAGCCAGTACTTGTAATAACATTCAAATGCACAATAACCTCTTTGAAACAAAACACGTGCAACACATAGTTCACAAAGCCAGTGTGCCGAACAGTCACAGCCCTTAAGGCTAAACAACACACCTGATACACTTGTAATAGGTGACTCTATCGTCAGGCACACTGACGTCCCGCTCACCAGGCTGAACAAGGAGAAGGTCACGGTGAGCTGCCTGTCGGGCGCTAGAATCCGCCACATAACACAAGCACTCAGGTCACTCCAAGGCAAGTACAAATATGACTCAGTCATTGTCCATGCTGGTGTGAATGACCTGAGATGTACCTCCCCGGACTACATGAAAAGAGACATAGAGGAGCTCTCTGAGCATGTGGCCCAGGCCGGTATGACCCTGACCTTGAGTAGCATCTTACCCTCACCAAGAATGATGCCACAATATGAAGACAAGATGATCAATTTCAACAATTGGCTTAAGTATTGGTGTCATTCAAAGGGGATCCAATGCCTGTCAGCCTGGGATGACATGCTCGACAAGCCACAATGCTTCGCTAGGGGTGGCTTGCACCTGTCACCCCTGGGCTTTCGAATATTGGCAAAGGCTCTTGCTACCCCCATAGTGCCTTTTTTAGGCAAGGCTCAAAAGACAAACCCACCTCCATAGGTATCTCAAGGGATAAGAAACTAAGAGTAATGCTACTCAATGCCAGAAGTCTAAACCACAGATGCACGCACTCGAAACTCTCCTTAGCATGGAGAACATCGATATCTGTGCAGTAACAGAAACCTGGTTCAAGGCTCCCGAGAGCACCCCAGCACTACCAGGTTATACCTCATACCATGCTTTTTGGCCCCAAAACTTGGACCGACCCACAAAAGGAGGGGGAGTATCAATATTCGTCAAAGATACCCATACCTCCAGGTTGGTGGCACAGCACGAAGCATCAGAGACTATCCATGTGCAACTAACAGTGGGTAAAACTGCCTTCCAGTTTATAGCCTGCTACAGACCACCCTCCCTAACCCAGGAACCCCACTCGGCCTTCCTGAGAACACTGGAAAATATGAAGGTCTCTCCAAACACCATTATATTGGGCGACTTCAACTACCCAAACATAGACTGGGAGCATTACTCTAGCTCCAACACCCTAGCCCAAAGGTTCCTAGAATTTATAAACTCAAATGCTATGGAACAACTTGTTACCACTCCCACAAGAGAGGAAAACATACTGGACCTGATCATCACCAACATGGGGACTCTATGCTCCAGACCAGAAGTGTATCCCTCACTGGTAAGATCAGACCATAAACTAATCTCAGTGGATATTCACATCCCGACCCCACCCCCTGCCCAGAAAACCACAGTGAAAAACTTCTCTAAAGCAAATTTCACACTCCTCAAAACTGAGGTGGAATCCTTCAAAGCCCCCAGCCTGTGGAAAATACGGCCCAGACCGCAGAATCCTTTATAAACGCATTCTATGAACACCTTCAGGAATGCATGGATCATGCGATCCCAAATAAAACCAAGACCCAATCCTCCAAAGGCAGACGTCCTGTCTTGTGGACCCCAGCCATAAACAAACTATACAATAGAAGGAGGAAGCTACTAAATGATAGAGCAAAATTCTAAAAAGGGAAGGCATCTCTGAACAGTATTAGCAAAAAACTATAACTCATAAAATCATCTAAGGCCAGCTTCGAGAGAAAAATTGCACAGGACACTAAGGATAATCACAAGGCTTTCTTTAGTTATGTTAGGAACCTGGGTGGTAATTCCCAGATATGCTCAGAATTAGTCCAAAATGACAAAAAATACACCGAACCCACAGACATTGCCAACATCCTAGCTGACAGGTTCAGCGCAAATTCCCCCCCCCCCCCCACCAAAAGGGCAAATACCTATCCCAGCAGAGTGCTGCCCCCCTGACATCTCAGATGCTCAGGTAAGAACCGCCCTCTCCAAAGCAAAAAACACAGCATCAATGGGACCAGACGGTGTCCGGGCTGCGTCCTACATGAACTCCAAGAAGAGCTAAACCCAAACATAAAACTACTGTTCAATCTCAGCCTTACTACAGGATATGTACCCAAAGAGTGGCGTACAGCAACTGTGGGCCCTCTCCACAAAGGTGGTGCCTCAACGGATCCTAAAAACTATCGCCCCATAAGCCTGACTAGCTTGGTCTGCAAAGCTATGGAAAGGATCATCATGGACCTCATAAATAAAGATATTGCGGACCTACAGACACTGGATCCTACCCAGTTTGGCTTTGTTAAGGGAAGATCCTGCCTCTTAAACCTGGTTGATTTCTTTGAAACAGTCACCAAGGCCATTGACGAGGGGAAGGTGGTCCATACAGCCTACCTGGACCTCGCAAAAGCCTTCGATACAATACCCCACTCGGGCATTATAGATAAGCTCACCAGCTTAAATATAAACCCCTATGTCACTAGATGGGTTGCAAACTGGCTCAAGGACAGAACCCACATGGTTAGAATTGCTGGAGCCATGTCAGACTCCAAACCAGTTACAAGCGGCGTCCCACAAGGCTCAGTCCTGGGACCTCTCTTGTTCGGTATATATTTCTCGGAGGTACAGGCCAACACGGAAGGACTGTGGCTGACCAAGTTCGCAGATGACTGCAAACTGGGCGCCATAATCGTCTCTCCAGCCGACACAAGCATCCTCCAAAAAGGCCTCATAGAAACAGACAACTGGTGCCAGAGCCATGGCCTCAAGCTAAACGCCAAAAAGTGTATAGTCATCCCCTTTGGCAAAAACAAAGTGCCCACAAATTACCACATAGGTGGTAATCCATTAAGTACAGAAGAAGCAATTAGGGACCTGGGTACCCAAGTTGATAGCAATCTCTCATTTGACAACCACGTGGCCAAAGTGGTTAGAAAAACATTTTATATAGCCCACCTAATCATGAAGGGATTCACATCTAGATCAGGGGAGGTCATTGTGTCTCTTTAATCATCGCTCATCAGGCCCATAATTGAGTACAATGCCCCTTTTGGGATGTACCTTTCCAGACACCTGCAGCAACTGGAAAGACCCCAAAAGTACCTCACCAAGAGGATCAAAGGGCTCAATCAGATGCCATATGCTGCCCAGTTAAAGAAACTCCAGCTCTACTCAGTGGCATACCGCCTGTTCAGAGGCGATCTGTGCCTGACGTATAAAGCCATGTCCAACCCGGAATTAATGGACATGCTGCACCTCAGAAAATCCAATTCCCATCGAGCTACATGCTCGAGAGACTTGAACCTCAGCACTGAAATAAATAGGACATGCTGGAGGGACAGATTCATAACCCAGAGGCTCCCTTCACTCTGGAATAAAATCCCAGTCCAGGTTAGGCAGAGTCCCTCATTGACTCTCTTCAAGAGGAATCTTGATGAGTGGATGGGAGATTGTAGGTTTACCGCGGGTATCACTTCTGTGTCACTGTTAGACAGAGGCACAGTATACTAACCTCAAAAAAGGACATAGCAAAATTAATTTAAAATGGGTGGTGAAAGCCAAACACATTCTGGCTAGGCTTATAAATGCCCTAGGGCAGATAGCCTAGTAAGAACCTATGAACCTATGAACCTATGAAATACTGTACTCTGTGAAATTTGCTCTGAAATGGCTGTACTTTGTGAAAAAATGTACAGTAATACTGCTCAAACATGCGAACTCTTCATACACCTTGGATATCTTGAATAGCTTTAAGAAATGCGAAAAAGTATGCGCTATGAGCTGCTTCAGAAATAAATGCGGTCGTTTCCTTTATTTTATTCATTTTATGTGATTCGGACTTTATTTCAAACATTTTCCATAGTTATTTGCATATTTTTTCAATATCTCACAGTTTCAGACATTTTGTTTACTTACAATTTTGTTTAGAGTGTTCTGAATACTTCATTTTGTATTTTGCAAATAATAAATATAAGTAAGCTTTGATACCTGAAATATGTTTCTGACCTATTTTTGCGAGTTATATATGCAGTAGGGATGATCCACTCCTCTATATTCCTCCACCTTTAACTGAGTGCCTTCTCAGTCTTGAATCTGGATTTCTGGATCCCAGTCTGACACCATGTCGCTCATCTTGTTTCCCATTAAAAATGAACAGGCGGAGTAGTTCGTTTACATGCTTTATTACAAAGAAACACATCTGGATGGAGAGCAGGAGTACAAAATATAAACAAACTGATAGACTACACAGACATACATGTTTACATCTTAACAGCTTACTACCAAATGGCAGTCAGGCTCCCACGTGCTCAGTACCTATACACTTGTGCAAGTCCCTAGAAAGCTTCTTAAAGGTGTACATATATATTGATCTACAATAATTTTATATTCAACCTGCATATACAAAATTGCATAAGAAAAACTCATCAAACACTAGGGATACTTTACAGAGCCACAATCTTTCTCTCTGACACAACTAAAACTACACGTCACTACTTATCCCCTCCCCACTCTTCTTCATGTCGCTCCCATCCTTAATAACCTCCAGGCTTCACAAAAATTAAAACTTAAACAATGCTATAACAACATTGCTAAATTTGCAACATATTCCCCTTTCAGTACCCACCAATATATAGCAATGACAAGCCTTACTTGATTAGAAATGCATCAACTAACATATACATAACTTCTTACCACCTATAAAATTATCCAGAATCCATCTGTCTGCCCAACAATAAAAAACATTCTATACAACTATGTTCCCAGTGGCCAAAAGCCCTGTCTACAAGCACAGCAAATCTGCTGGGCATTGTCTGTACTCATACAAAGTTGCTAAGGCCTGGAACTCCTTACTGTACACTTCGTAGCTAACACCTGGCTCTATTTTTGCTCAAATCTTGGATAAATTATATCCCTAAATGTGAAAAAGTATCTTTTCATTCCTTATACCTCCTTACTCTCCCTTCTTCACTTACTTCCTTACTGCTATCTAATTCTCTTCCCTGACTTTCTCTCTACATATACCATAAGCCTGTTTTCCCTCACTTCATATTGCAATTCCTATTTATATTAGATTAACTTACATCTAATTTCTCTACAAACGGCCTAAAATTTCTCTAAATATTAAATGATTGTCATATACTTGTATCAATTTTTAAACAAAGTTTTTATTTTATGTCTAATTTGTTATAATTATTTAAACTGCAGATGTCTTTGTTTATTTTTGGAAATTGTAAAATTATTGTTCTTAAAATGTTTTGTAATAATTTGGAGCTTTTCTCTACTAGCATCAACTGAAAATGGGCTTCTACCCAGTTGGACTTTCCCGGTAGTCAATGTCAATAAATAAATAAATAACTTTACTTAAGTTTCTCCCACTGTGTCTTGACTGGTTTGTATAACTCCTTGATAATGACTGATATACATGCTTTCATGCACATCTTTTCCATAGCCACAGTCCCTGTTCTGATGTCTGACTTTTGTTAGCAGTGCTATTTATAGGTCTAAATGTCTTAATTTGTCATCATCCAGATGTGCCATTAGAGTAATCAGCCATTTGGGAAACATAATGGAACACTGTTTTCATAAATATGTAAGGGAAACATCAACTTCTGTTTGACTACACCATGTCTGTATTAAAAAATAACCCCCAAACACTTTCTTAGATCCATTTATGGATCAACTAACTGATAGTCTGCTGCTTGACATTTTTTTTTGCCTTCATTCCCTGAACTTTCATGCCCAGTACTACTCTCCAGTTGGGGCCATCCTGATGAAGGGAAGGAGAGCAGATGTGCTGCAAGTGTAAGGCCAGTATCCTCCTAAGAGAGGCTATCATAGCTGGGGAGGGACGTGGAGAAACACTGAAGCCAGCAGCATCATATGTGCTGGTGTGCACACCAGGGCTTTTTCCTATGCCCTACTTTTCTGTGCTGACTCTTCCTAGAAGGCCAACTCAAGCTATAAGTGTTGGCTAAAGACATGTCCTACCACGGGCCTAGGGTGACCACAACTACTTGTCCATCCCACACATCCAGCTCAGTGATAGTTTGTAGCACCAACCTCCATCAGGGCTTGAATAATGATCTGCCTGTGTCAACATAGCTCTCCCCTTCATCAAGGGTATGTCCATCCTCCCTGCCAGCTCTGTCAGATATACAAGCCACTAATTGAACTTGATTCACCTGAGCCATACTCAAGGCTTTATTCCCCTATGCTATCATGTGTGTGTGTGTGTGTGTGTGGGGGCAGGAACAAATCCTGTCTTCATTGAACTGTTCATCATGACACAGAAAATCCAATAGTGGGTAACTTTTTGTTAAAGAGATCCTTCTAAGTATTTGTGGTGAAGTATTCTCCAAGTTTATGGATGCATAACGATATTATATCTAGAAAAATAGTGCAGAAATCGAAAGATGAAATTATGGAATAATTTTGTGTGAATACGTCTGAGTACTCATCTTAAAAGTAAATGTATGACTTTATTTCAGTATATAAATAAATAAATAAAAACAATTCTAATGAACTAAAAAGAAACTTTATTGTAACACTAGAATGAAAGATAAGCTCTTTCCTTTACTAAATTATTCTAAAAGTTATTTCTTCGGAAACATTTTCATGCCAGAGTAACAGTACTTCTTTGCTGCATTTCTTAATTGAACAGTGTTAGGTTCAAGTTGGCTAAGCATCAGAATACAGTTACTGAATCCAACTTTGTCAATCTCACTGGCTTAACAGGCAGCCCACTCACCTTTCGTGCTCAAAGATCAAAAGGCTGTGAGCTCTATTCCCACTCCAGGTGACTGGATTCATTTTCCACTGCTGACACTGCAGTGCAGAATTAATGGGTGCTGCATTCCTGAGTGTGTCACTCTTCAGATGAGATGTTAAACTGAGGTTCCATCTACATGAATTGGTAGTAGCTCAGGTGGATGTAAATGGTCCCACATGGCACATATCAAAAACATGAGGGATTTATTTATATACAAAAAGGACTTTTATTTACAACATATTTCCATATTTACAAATATCTACAAATGTGCAAATATACAGATATACAATAGTGATTCATAATTTCCTTTACAATCATATTAAATTTTCATCCCTATAAGACCCACACTCCTTTTTCCATAACCACCATCTGATTTTACTTAATACTGCTGCTAAAATCCATTTACCATTAAGTATAATTTCATTTATTCTTTCATTCTATATAACATAAATTAACTTACCTATTCTTTTAACATTTTCTTTACTTCTTTTCTTATAGTATCCATATTTAATCATAACCATGTTTATTTTATCCACGTCTTTCATATCTTCTAAAAAAATTCCCCATAGCTTTTTACTCTTTTACATTTCAAAAACACATGGGGGGGATTCAATATAGCCTATACGGTCATTTTTGACTTTTTGTGTGCTGTGACGCAATGCACACATGGCTGCGAATAGTTTTAGATTCAGTAAACTCTGCATAGCGGTGTGCACTCATGCACAAACACTGAAACTTCTGTGGTATGCAAATTACAACATAATTAGCTGAATTGTATGCTAATGAAGCAAATCAACACAGTGGAGCAATTCAACAAGCTGTAAAGCAACCATGTAGACTCTGTGCTTGTGTTGGCTATGTATTCAAAAGTTTTACGAATACAGCCACGGAAAGGAGTTTACACAGAAAGAAGACCAAATTTGTATAGAACAGACCATAACACATAACCCCACATACTTTATGACATTATCAGACATGGTGAAGACTAGAAAATTAGATTAACAATAGCAACAATTAATTTTTAAGAGCCATGACATAAATGCAACTTTACTCCCCCTCCCAATGAAGAATGTACTCGTAACTAATGTACACAGCTAAAAGTGTAAACCCCATGAAACATACTACTCAAACTGTCATCTAAGTATGTGCAGTATGTATCTGATGGAATGCAGTCAAATTGTACCAAAACCAGCATTCCTCTGTACAGATATATACAGCAGTAATACCCTCCCTTGAGTGTACAACAGTTTCCCTGCCTACACAGTTACCAATCATGTAGATTCATGGCTGTCAGCACAGTGAAGATACAAATGAGGTCAAAACTCATTAGAATTTCTGAATCTCAAAAAGCTGTAAACATGAAGGGATGTTCACTTCATGTAGGCACATCCATAGTGTTTGTGTTGAATGCATGGCAACAGTGAATGAGGACATCAAGTGATGTGTTAGGTTACACTTACAGAGGTGTACATGTAGGTCTGTGAAGTGTAAAAGCACATGTAAGTAGTGTACAATTCATAAGTTCTGTTTCATCTCTTTATTGTTTGTTAAAATGTACCATCTCTGTCTGGTTTAAGTTAAAATTTCTTTTTTAATTTTTGTCATTGTTTGCATGATGCAGTGCTTACTGCAACCACGGGAAATGGAGGAATGAATGACAGGTTTCTCGGTGTTTATCGCATAACTATTCCTGTGACATGTGTATGTGTAGGGCTTGAGTACAGAAGGTCCTCGTTTCCAGTACAGGGTCTGCAACCTTTCCTCTACTTTTCGAGCTCCATGTTTGAGTGATATCGCGGGAATGGAGAAAAGTAATAACAAGATCACATGTTTACCGTATTTCAGCATTGGTGTATGCAGCATCGCGTAGGTACACATCGAGCACTGATGAGGACCAGCAGAGTTGATACATTCAGTAAAGCAGCAGATATTTTTCATAGGTGCTAATTACAGCCTAAGCAGGTAATTTTCATTACAGTGGAGCTATTCAACAAACTATAAAGCATTCATGTAGCCTCCTTTCTATTTTTCTCCTGAATACTTCAATACCATGGGAGTAGAGGCAAGGAAATTCTAGCCCCAAAATAAAATTGTCAACTGCTGCATTTGCAAGGCAAGTCCTGAACCTAGAATGTATTCTTTAATAATAGTATGGCATATCCTTGTATTTCTTAACTTGGTGCAGTAATGAAGTAAATAGTGGTGGATTTGTACAGAAAGTACCTTAACATGTGACAGCAAATACTTATTTTACTTATATGTGTCCATTACTAAGTTTTTTCTTATTATTCTCATTTTTAATTCCACTTTTTGTGTGATGCACTGCATAGTGCATACAGTGGAAGCAGGGAATGGCTGTGTTTATCTTGTTTGAGCAAACCATGGCGGACCATCTAGGAAGCGGACATCCAAAAATAGAAACCTGATACTTTCAATTAATGCCCTTGGCCATTGTGAAAATCAGTCCTGGTTTACAGATGGTACTGCTGTGACATTTCAGTTTACAGTAATGAAATGCAACATAGACAACTGTTTCCTCAACATTCTTGTGGCAACAGGTGTAAGTGTGCCATACACATAGTCCTGGGTTCGAATACACCATATTCCATATAGTATTATTTTTACTGATAGAGTAATCTATGTATTATTACATTTATGATCAATGTATGACCGCGGGATATGTAATATAGTCCTGTAAATACATGATTGAACTTTTGCGAAAAACACACAACTGTCTATACATCAAATTGCTTGTCACTGTTGCATTCTGCTTGTCAGATGTTAGCAATGCGGCTTGCATTTGTGCACCTCTTACCTATATGCAAACAGATGTAACTCACATGCGTGTATACTTTGTTAACCATCACTCAAATCTGCTGCTCACTGTACTATGGAACTGTATATATGATGATTTCTTATTGGTGTTTATTGCACATGTGGAAACATTGCAAATTGAGGGCACACTCTAAGTATATGTCATATATTCACAACACATACACGTCCCCCCAAACAGTACAATCCTAATGTCTCAGTATTTTTTTACACAAATATATCAACCCCACTACAAACAGACCAGTTGGCATAATGGTTAAATTCTTCACCTCCCATGCATAAGGTACAAGGTTCGATCCTGATCTCAGACAAATGCCTGTTTGGAGTTTGCATGTTCTCCCAACATGCAACTCAGATAGACTTCCTCTCTGCATAGTTCCTCCCAAATTTGAAAAAATATGCTGAGTTTTTCCATCTCAAAACTCACCAATGAACGGAACTGTGGGCAGCAGCACAGACTCTACATGATGTCCTATAGGGGGAAGAGTTGTACAGACCAACCACTTTGGACATCTACTGTGGTGTGTAGTATCCTCTAGATAGAAGAACACGAATCAGACTGCATGCTGTGGCAGGACTAGCCACTCGATGGTGTAAAAATATGACACTAGGTGATTTGGTCATGTTGACTAATGTCACCAAAATGGGCATGGTAATTACCAGTGATAAGTGGGTTGAGGATCGGACCTACACCAGGTACCCATGCTAACAGTGGGAGGAGTGTATGTCCCCCTACTGGCCAGTGTGCGCCCACCATAAATCCCAGCATCCCTGGGTCAATAAGTTACTGTCCAGCTGGTGTCTAGTTGCCTAGCCTGGGTTACCTGGGATAGCTCTGTTGAGCAAAAGCTGGACGTAAAACCAATCAACCTGCCAAACATGAACTGAGAATTAAGTTAAGTTAATGCATTTAGCTGTTTTTATCGCTTGTGTTTTCGCATTGTGGAGCGTGTATTAATAAAATCTTCTTTGATTTCACATCATTGCCTCATTCCCTCTGTTTACCCCTACTGTGCTTCATTTTTGGAGTTTGTAGTTGGCTTTGCTCTAAGCACGGTGTTCCTTACTATGTTGTGGATGAAGTGAGAATTGTTACACTTAATGTGGGTTCACTGACAGGATGCAGCTTGGAAGTGGATGACATGATGATATGGAAGAGGCTGGACATTCTGTGTATCCAAGAGACAAGATGGAAGGGCAGTGCAGCAGAACCACTTGGCTTGATCCAGTGTCTACTACTCAGGAGGGGGACAGGCTTGAAATGGTGTGGGAATTGTGGTGAGATAGAGAGGCTTCAGAAGGCAGTGAGGGATATCATCAAAATTAATGACAGACTTATGACAATCAGACTCCAGTGCAATGACAGGGCAGTATTCATAATATCAGCCTACGCCCCACAGCAGGGTTGTGAAAGTGAGGAAAAGAGTGCATTCAGACAGCAGTTGCAGGACCCACTAGATAAAGCAGGACAACATGAAATGGTGTTGATAATGGGTGACTTGAATGCATATATCAGGACAGACAGAACAGGATATGAAGACTGCCTGGGTCCACATGGGTGGGGCAACAGGAGTAAAGAAGGAGAAGCCATTCTAGACTTATGTCTGGCAAATGGCTTGATAGTAGCCAACACATGGTTCAGAAACAGAGACAGTCAGAAGATCACATACAACAATAACCAACATGCAACTCAGGTAGACTTCCTCCTAGTAAGGAAAAGGCACTGGGATAGAATCCATGATTGCAAAGTCATCCCCAGTGAAATAGTTGGCCCACAGCATAAACCACTGGTTGCTACAAGCAGTAGTCAGAGAAGGCTCTAAGGCCAACAGAGACCAGGCTGAAGACCTGGAAGTTGACTGGAAAGAAAGTACAGCAGTTCAAGGAATTACTCTGGGCTCTAGCACCCCAAGAAGAGAAAGAAATAGGTGGAGCTGTAGAAGAATGGCAGCACCTTAAAACAGCAAGTGTTAAGACTACAGAACAGATATGTGGCAGAGCCAGGTATGGAAATAAGGTACATAAGGAAAGCTGGTGGTGGAGTGCAGGAGTCCAGGCAGTGATCGAAAGAAAGAGTGCAGGAAAAATGTGAGATAGAAAAGACAGACCAGGCTAGGCAGAAATACTGGTTGGCTAACAAAGAAGCTAAGAAAGGAGTTGCAATAGCAAAGAATAGGACATTGGAGGCTCTCTACTAACTTCTGGAAAATGACTCAGTAGGTGGTACAAAGAAACTACATCAGGTTGCAAGGCAAAGACAGAATGATAAAGAAGATAGACACCCTTCATAAGGGATGACAGCAACAACCTGCTCACCAGTCCAGAGGACATCACATGCAGATGGAAGAAGTATTTCTAGCAGCTTCTGAATGAAGAAAACCCCACAGAAGCTGTACTGCCCCAGAAACAGTCTACAATGAGAGAAGAGGAGGAGACCACTCTAGAAGACACAAGAATAGCACTAAGGAAAATAAAGTCAGGGAAAGCAGCAGGGTCAGATGAGGTCACAGCAGATATGTTAAAGATGCTGGGTGAGATAGGGAAGAAATGGCTCCTGAGGGTACTCATAGCAGTGTGGAGAGAAAGGAGTACCCCAGATGACTAGAGAATAAGCATACTCATGCCAGTGTACAAGAACAAAGGGGACATCCACAACTGTGGGCAGTAAAAAGGCATCAAACTCCTATCACATTGCATGAAAGTTCTGGAGATGGTGACTGATAAATGGATACACAGAGAAGTAGAATGTAAGATGGGAGACGAGCAGTTCAGATTCAGATCAGGATGCAGCACAATTGACCTGATGTTTACAGTGAGACAGATAGTTGAGACAAAGCTAGAGATGAGGAAAGAGTCCAACTGGGCATTCCTAGACTTGGAGAAAGCATATGAGATGGTTGCATGAAAGCTAATCTGGACAGTACTGCGGTGGTTTGAAATCCCAGAAACATTAGTAGCATTAGTGCAGGCTATGTAGAAGGATCCAATGACTCAAGTACAGTGTTCAGCCTCAAAGAGGGGTTCCCAGTGAGAATGGGTGTACACCATGGTTCAGCTCTGAGCCCACTGCTGTTCCTACTGGTGCAGGACTACATTAGCAAACAAGATGGAAGGGACAGATCAACAAAGTTACTGTATGCAGACAATGTGGCATTACAGGTAGACTCTGAGCATGAACTTCAGCAAATGATAGGGGAATGGAATGCAAAACTGAAGGCACATGGGATGAAACCAAGCATAGATAAGACGGTGGTAATGGTAGAAAATTGGGGAAATCATAAGCTGAGATTTGAGATAGAAGGGAAGATAGTGGAACAGGTAAATAGCTTCAATTATCTGGGAGAGGTGGTTGAGGAAAAGGGAGGTCTGAATGAAGAGGTCAAAGCTAGAATCAGAGGGGCTGCAGCCAACTGGCATAGAGTCTTAGGTGTAGTCTATGACAGAAGAATGCCAAAGAAGCTGAAAAGTAAGGTGTACAAGACAATGGTGTAACCAGTACTACTGTATGGTACAGAAACCTGGGCAGTAAAGGCAGAACAGATGAAGAAGCTAGAGGTGATGTAAATGAAGTGCCTGAGAAGGGTGGTAGGATGCACACTGTGGGACAAATGAAGAAATGAGAACATAAGAGCAGAAGCCAAAGAGGCTCCAATTGCAGAAAAGAACAAATATAACACTTTACGGTGGTTCAGACATAATACGCAAAAAAATGACAGGTTCCACGACATAAAAGCTGAATGTTTATTGTGCTGTGCAGTCCGTTCGACTCAGCACAGCCAAAACCACAATAATAAGCTAAAACAGCTTGAAAATCCACAAGAACTCACAATAGTGCTAAAATGTCCACACAATACACAAATCAAGGTTAAGCACTTTCACCTAACACACTGTCAGGCTTCTTCAGAACAAATCCACCTGTTTCAAAGTCCCCTATATAAATGAATATCAAAATTCAAAAGGACCAATAACAGTTGTTCCAATTAACCCTGTATACAAATTTAAAAAGACATAACATTCATTTCATGTTTCAAAGTAAAACACTTTACAAAATGCATATAAACTTTCATTTAAATATATATATATATATATATATATATATATATATATATATATATATATATATATTAAATATACATATGCATAACTAAATTGTCATATAAAAATACATCTCCTATAATATTCAATATATTCCTGCACATAATGCAACTTAATTCTTGTATGTCCAAAACAGTAATATTATAATTTCACTGATCTCAACTTAAGAATACTACTAATACTTATAAAATCATTCAACCCAGGGGGTTTCCCAGCTTCCAATTTGATCTGCCAATATAACTCCCTATATTCAAGTTTGACCTCCCTGTTAACCCCCCCCCCCCGGCATCTGATAAAACTTGCTCTATAACCATACATTTGTACTTATAACTGGGGCATATTTGTGAATGTTTATAAAGTGCACTAGTTTCTCTCTCCTTGCCAATGTCATACATGTGTTCATAGATTCTCCTTCTAAGATTTCTCTCAGTCTTTCCAACATAAAAACTTTAACATGATTCACACACTACTAAATAAACTAACCCTATACTGTTGCATGTATAATATCCATTACTTTTTACACTGTAATTCCTTGCTGTTAACTTCACCTCTTCCTTCTCTATAATGTGCTTACACTGATTGCACATCTCACACTTGTAAGTACCTTTCTTATTATTTCTTTTACTATTATTATTAATCCCACCCCTTTCAAATCTTTCCTTTAGGTCTAAATCTCTCCTTCTAATAAAATGTGGTGCCTCAGGTATCAAACTTTTAATTTCTTCCTGTATTTTCAAAATACCCCAGTGCTTTCTAATAATTCCCTCTACATCAGAGGAAATACTGGAAAAAGTATGAATAAAGGCACTTTCATGCTCCACCTGGGGGTGGTTTTATGTTGTTAACATGTCACTACCCCTCCCTAAAAGTGGGCTATACTTAACATGTCTGTCATGAACTTCTTTCATTAATTCTTCTATCAATTTAATGGGATATTCCCTCTGTACAAACAATCCCTTAATAAATTCTAATTCATGATGGAATACCACAGATTCACTACACATCCTCGAGGCTCTAATTAGCTGCCCCTTAACAATTCCTCTCTTCTGGAAGTATGGATGTCCACTCCCAAAATGTAAATATGAATTAGAGAATGTGTGCTTCCTGAATATTCTTGACTGAAAACAATTATTCACAACATCCTTATACAATGTTACATTGAGATACTTTATTTCATCAAGAGAGACTGTGTGAGTAAACCTCAAAAAAGAGGTTGTATTATTAATATAAGTCAAAAAGGCGTTCAGCTCATCCAAATACCCCTGCCAAAGCAAACAAATATCGTCCAGAAATCTGGTGTAGTAAGTAATATTCCTGAACCATTCTGTACTCAAAACATATTTTTTCTCCCAGTAATATAATACTAAATTGGCATATGGGGGGGGGCACACGCCCCCCCATAGCTACACTACTTTCCTGCTTATAGTATTCCCCATTGAAAAACGTAATAATTTTTTATTGTTGTTTCCAAAAATTCGATAATTAAATTCATAGTATTAGCATCCAAATATTTAACCTCTGTTCAAACTTCCTGAAACCACTCCAGACCTATATCATGGGGGATGCTGGGAAATAATTTCACAACATCCACTGTCACCAAATATACTGAACCACTATATTTATCACATCATATTTTTTAAGAAGTCCCATGAGTCCTTAGTAATATGTTTAAGTGACCCCAAAAACTTCTTCAAATGGTGATCCACAAATATGGCCAGTGGCTCCGTAATGGAACCAGCCCCTGAAACTATAGGTCTAAAGGCCAAGTTCTCAATACCTTTGTATGTTTTAGGTATCTCGAATATTATCAGGATACATGGTTTCTCTATATGTAAAAAATCATATAACTTCTTGTCTATTGTACCTTGTAACAAATGGTCATTCAAATAATAATCAATTTTAGCACTTGCAACACTTATTTCATTTTTGGATGCTATACTATACCTCTCCTCGTCATTCAAAATCTCGAACATCTTTGTTTCATAATCTATCATATACATGAGCACTACCCCACCACCCTTATCCGGCTTCATTATTCTACAGTTACTCTGAACTAATTCATCTATCAGATCTTCCTCCCTTTCACTTAATTTTTTCACCACATCTTTATTTATATTCAAATGCTTGATGTCCTTTTCTATTAATTCCTCAAAAATTTTCAAAGCCGGATTAAGTGGGGGATTAAAGGTACTCGGTCTCACCAAAGCTTGTTTATTCCTTCTTTTCCCTTTAAAAAACAAGTTTAGATTCAACTTCCTCAAAAAAAGTTTGACATCCACTAAAGTATTAACAACACCCAGGGGTCTGTTGGGTACATACTGGAAACCTTTGGTAAATAGGGAAAAATGATTTCAAAATCAGTATAGTTATAAATATTGAAGTTGTCCTTTGTAACAATTTTACCCCTCTCAGTGATATTACTTCCACTCAACACTTCTTGATCATCTATCACTCCTTAAACTACCCTCTCCCCTGACTGTTGTTCCTCATGTAACCCCTGTTGTTGTTGTTGTTCCAACCTCTCCCCCTGCCCCCCTCATTTGAAAATTATTGTACTGGTTGTAAGTGTTGTGTTGTCCCTGTTTTTGTGCAATTCTCTCACTTCTTCTCAATGGGGGCTCCTCTAAAGGGAGATTGGGCATGTCATTTAAATTTCTATTATCATGAGTGAATACTTCCTCGTACACATTTTCATACATTTTTCTAGGGGGTGGGTAAGCTTTCCCTTCCTTGTATTCTATCAAATCCCTCTGTAATTTTTTCACCTTCCTGTTTAACAGATTCTCACAGCATGAATCAATTTTTATATGACAATTTAGTTATGCATATGTATATTTAATATATATATATATATATATATATATATATGTGTGTGTGTGTGTGTGTGTGTGTATATATATATATATATATATATATATATATATATATATATATATATATATGTTTAAATGAAAGTTTATCTGCATTTTGGGACATAGATGACACCCATAGGGAAAATTTACAGTCTCTCATCCAGTTGTACGCATAAATAGGGTCATTGAGGAGCCCTGTTTAACATGAATTGGGAGTTTGTTCCAGAGAAGTGTCAATCTCTGAGAGGCACAACCATCTCTCCAACATGTCCTGTTAATGTCACAGGCTAAGTTAAGATCCCTAGAGTGAGTTGATCCCATGTGACCTGCAGATGTGCAGCATTTCTATTAGGGCAGGGTCTGAGACTGCTCTGTAGCCTAGGCACAAGTCACCTCTCAGCAGCCTATTAGATATAAAGTACAGTGACAGGCTCTTGAGCCTGTCCATGTTGGTCATGTGTTGATGCCTCTGATTTTTTTTTTGTGAGAAACATCTGAGGTCTCTCCAGCTACTGCAGGTGTCTGGTGAGGTAAATACAGAAGGGAGTACTGTACTTTGTTAGTGGTCTGATGAGGGATGAGTACAGGGGAGTTATAACATCCTTAGCTCTGGATGTGATGCCCTTACTTATGGGATGTGCAACACAGTAGGCCTTCCTTACCACTGTGGACACATGGTGATTGAAGTTAAGGTTGCTATCAAAATGTGTTCCCGAATCTATCACCACAGGGTTTGAGCTAAGGGGGTAGTGTTAATATAGTAATTTGCAGGGACTTGCCTTTGCTGAAAGGAATGATAATATATTGTTTTGTGTTTGGTTTAAGTCAGTGAATTTAGTACTAAAGTCACTGTAAGCCCTTTTTGCAGTATGTCAACATTGTTGGGGGACTCAGTGACTGCACACAGTTTGCAGTCATCAGCGAACATGGTAAGCCACAGGCCATCTATTTTTCCCTGGACTTCTGAGAAATAGATTCAAAACAGTAGGGGGCCCAGAACAGATATTTGTGGTACACCAGTGATAACTAGCCTGCTGGTAGAGGTGGGATCTCCACTTTGACTGTATGTATTCTGTTGATGAGCCACTTGGCTACCCATCTAGTGACATATGGGTTAATTCCCATTTTTTTTTAATTTCTCTAAATCTTTTGGCTTTCTAATATCATGACAGGAATGGACCCCATTCCTAAGTCAAAGTATGATTAAAGTTCATGAAATTATTATTGTTTCAATCTTTGATGTCAGCCCGAAGCCCTCTTCACAGCACCCGCAATGTATCCAGTAATGACTCCTACAATTTATATGGAGTTATATACATTGGTAACATATGTAAATACAATTGAAGATTCTTTTTTATAAGACCCGTTGCTCCTACTACTATTGGAACTGTCAAGGTATCTTCCTTCCACATTCTCATTTCTGCTTGTAAATCCTGATATTTTATGACTTTGTGTCTCTATGTATGCAAGACACTGTAGTCACTGGTAATGATTTCAGTGATCAATGCTACTTTTGCCTTCTTTTCATGGACCACTACATCTGGTTTTCTTGCATCTGTCTTTTGAATTGTCGGAAATGGGTGATCCCATGTGATGTAGACTTCATCATTTTCTATGATGCTTTGTGGCTCATGTTTCCAGTGTTTTTCAGCTACTTCAATGTTATAATGCTTGCACAATTCCCAGTGCAAAAGTCTTGCCACATTATTATGTCTTTCAGTAAATACTCCTTCTGCCATTAGTATGTCACAACCAGCAACAAGGTGTACAACTGTTTCCAATTCTGTTTTACAAAACCTACATCTGTCTGTTTCTCACATATGTTCGATAGATAGTAAACCAATGTGTACGTAAGCCACTATCTTGCACCAACAACATTAACCTTTCATCTTTTGGTTTGTAAACCAAAGTGTATGTAGGCAAGTATCTCAGGCCGCCAATATTAATCTGTCATCTTTTGGTTTGAATTTGCCTCTCCTTAACCATTCCTGCATTCGATCCTGATCAACATGAGGTTCTTCCAGAAGTTTTCTTTACTTGCAACTATATTTATGCATTTTCCACATTTCTTGCCTTCTCATCTGATCCTTCACCTTATATACTTTCTTTTGCTTTTTGGCATATTTAGTTGCTGCCTGATTTTTAACTACTTCTGGTTTGATTTCCATTCCCGCTTGACACTGATATGCTTCTGCTAGATTTAGAAGAGAAGTCATCTTAGATTTATTCTCCTCATGATTCAAAACTTTCACTATGTTTGGGTCTTGTGAGGTCAGCAGATATGTATGCAGTCCCAAGATTGCAGATCTATACATATAATCATTTTCAAGGAGGTCCATACCTCCTTCAGAATGGGGAATGTATAAACATGGTATGCAGTGATTTTTATAAATCATTTGATGAGTATGAAGCGTTCTTCTTGTTTTCCTGTCTAATCTGTCCAATACCTTTTGGGGCCAGTTAATCACTCCAAAACTGTAGTTTAGGATAGGAAGAACAAATAGGTTTATAGGTTGAATTTTGTTCCTAGATGTCAGTGCTGTTTTCAGGATTAATTTAAGTTTTCTAAAACATTCTTTACTAAGTTTAATTCATATTTGTTCATGTTTTATTGTTGATCCATCATCATTTCCTAAATATTTATTCACTCCCTCTTGCTCAAGTTCTTTTATATCATGTTCTTGTCCCAGACTGATATTTTCTTGGTGCTACAGCTTTCCTGCTTTAAAGGTTGCTTTTGCACATTTATCAAGACCAAATGACATTCTTATATCATCTGAAAAAAGTTTTGACCACTTGCAGTTGTGCTTTCAGTTCCTCATCTGATGAGCTATACAGTTTTAAATCATTGACAAAGAGAAGATGGAAGTCTTTACACTTTGTTGCTTTCTGGGAGCCATGACTTAATATGTTAAGCAGACAGTTTAATGGATTAAGGGCAAGGCAAAAGAGCAATGGTGACAGAGAGTCACCCTGGAATATCCCCCTTTGGATTTTTATCCCTGGAATAATAATTTGTCCTTTATCATGGCTTAACTGCAAAATGGTTTGCCACTGTAATGTAATTTATCAAGGGCAAGGCAAAAGAGCAATGGTGACAGAAAGTCACCCTGGAATATCCCCCTTTGGATTTTTATCCCTGGAATAATAATTTGTCCTTTATCATGGCTTAACTGCAAAGTGGTTTGCTACTGTAATGTAATTTATCAGTGTAGGGAGTATCTTATACATTTTTAAGTACTCTTTTTATCCATGAATGTGGGATACTGTCAAATGCTTTTTTGTAGTCAATCCATACCATACTTAGATTCTTTCCCTTTTTACTGTTCTCCATTATGACTTTATTTAGCAACAAATGATCCTTTGTTCTATATTACCTTATTTTATTGCACTTTTGTTCTATTGTCACAATTGAGTTTTTTTCTAAATGACTATAAACTCTGTTGGCATCAATTCCAGTGTATAGTTTATACGTCATTGGAAGGCAAGTTATTGGTCTATAACTTTTAGGGTAACTTGCAGATTCACTCTTAAGTAGGAGCATTGTTTTTCCTGTTGTTAGCCAGGTTGGTGTCTATTCGGGGTGTACATATAAATAGTTCTTACTCGTTGCTAAATCTTCATGCAAATATGTTAATACTTTTAACCAGAAGTTAAGTACTGGACCTGGGCCTGGGGATTTTCCATTAGAGCCTTTTCTTAACTTTGGTTCAATCTCTCTGGCTGTTACTTCATCCCATTTCATATCCTGTACCTTTGAACTTCTTATTCTTTCTGTTACTTCTTCTATTCTTTTAGCATCTTTGTTATGTTCCACAGGATCTTCATAAATATTTCTCCAAAATATATGTATTTCTTCTTTTTTTTGGTTGTCCTTCAGTTCCTTTTACCTTGTTTCCCAATTCTCTATAAAACGTTTTTGGGTCATAAATAAATTGCTTATTTTGTACTTTTCCTTTATATTTATCTGTGTATCTTCTATGTTTTTGTGCCTGTGCTGATATTTTCAGTTTAATATTTACAGTAGTGCATGATAAATCCTCACCTGTTATAATACTGCACATTGCATTAATCTTTCTGAGTATTTTTGTTAATTCGTTTTCTCTTTTATACTCTGATAACAGTGACACTTCTTGTTTTAATTGCTTTATAGTTTTATCTATTCGATACTTCCATGATGGTATACGATTTCTCCCCTTCCTTTCCCTTACGACCCTGTGTTCTTGTGGTAGAATTTTATCTATTAATTTAGCTGCACAGTAATATATCCTGTCTACTTTGGTTATAGTGCATGCAAAGCTATGGAGTGTATCATCATGGAACTCAAACAATGACATTGGGAACCTCCAGATACTGGATCCTACCCAATTCAGCTTTATTAAGGGCAAATCATGCCTCTTGAACCTGGTCAACTTTTTCGAAACAGTTACCAAGGCCATAGATGAAGGGAAGGTAGTCCACACAGCCTACCTAGACCTCGCAAAAGCCTTCGACACAATACCCAACTCGGGCTTCATAAATAAGCTCACCAGCTTAAATATCAACCCCTATGTCACAAGATGGGTTGCAAACTGGCTTAGGGATGGAACCCACATGGTCAGAATCGCAGGTGCCATGTCAGACTCAAAACCAGTTACAAGTGGCATCCCACAAGGCTCAGTCCTGGGACCTCTCTTGTTCGGTATATATTTCTCTGAGGTACAGGCTAACACGGGAGGACTATGGCTGACCAAGTTTGCAGATGACTGCAAACTGGGTGCCATAATCGAATCTCCGGCTGACACAAGCATCCTCCAAAAGGGTCTCACAGAGACAGATAACTGGTGACAGAACCATGGCCTAAAGCTAAATGCCAAAAAGTGCATAGTCATCCCTTTTGGGAAAAACAAAGTGCCCACAAATTACCACATAGGTGGTAATCCATTAAGTACAGAAGAAGTAATTAGGGATTTGGGGGCCCAAGTAGACAGTAACCTCTCCTTTGACAATCACGTTGCCAAAGTAGTTAGAAAGACCTTCTATATAGCCCACCTTATCATAAAGGGGTTCACATCTAGATCAAGAGAGGTCATTGTGCCTCTCTACTCATCACTCATCAGGCCCATTATTGAATACAATGCCCCATTTGAGATGCACCTACCCGACACCTGCAGCAACTGGAAAGACCCCAAAAGTACCTCACCAAGAGGATCAAGGGTCTCAAACAGATGCCCTATGCAGTTCAGCTAAAGAAACTCCAGCTCTACTCAGTTGCTTACCGCCTACTCAGAGGCAATCTGTGCCTGACATATAAAGCCATGTCCAACCCAGAACTAATGGACATGCTACACCTCAAGAAATCCAAATCCCTTAAGAGCTACAAGCTCCAGGGACTTAAATCTTAGCACAGAAATAAATAGGACATGCTGGAGGGACAGATTCATATCCCAGAGGCTCCCCTGACTCTGGAACAAAATCCCAATAAATGTTAGGCAGAGCCCCTCACTGACCCTCTTCAAGAGAAATCTTGACGAGTGGATGGGAGATCATAAGTTTACCCCCGGGATCTCTTCTGTGTCCCTGCTAGACAGAGGCATAGTAAGATAACCTTAAAAGGGCTATCTTCTGTGACCTACAAACAAGGGGCACAGTCAACTAATCTAAAATGGTGACGAAAGCCAAACACACTCTGGCTAGGCTTATAAATGCCCTAGGGCAGATAGCCTAGTATCAACCTATGAACCTATGATCTCTTTGAACAGTATTAATTACTGTGTTCATTTGTTTTATCAGTCTTCTAACTTTTGGGGTTTTATTGACCTTCCCAAGTCTATTTCTTTTACTGATCTTAATATGTCTATCTATCTCTATTAAATCAAGCAACCTTTCTCTTAGGTCATTTTCTTCTACACTGAGGGTGCATTTCTAGTTCTCCATTTCCTGTGGGTATTCTGTAGAAAGTTTTATACCATCTTCCTGTGGCACATTCCCTTCAGTTTCATCCTGTGTCATTAGTTGAGCTGTCATATGGGAACGCACTGGCCTATCACTCCTAAACATTGACTGCAGCAGAGTTGCCACAGTTTCCTGTTCCTTCTCTTGCTGTCCAGCTTCAAGTGAACATTTATACTGGTTTCCTGTGAAAGGCTCAAAAACATCTTCATATGGCAACTGACCTATTGCTTTCTGTTCCACCGGTTTCTCCGTAATTTGGATTGTCCATTGCTCTATCCTCCTGTGGTTTTCTACACTGAATACTTCACTTTGCAGGTACTCCATAACCTCAGTTTCTATTTCTTTAACTTCTCCATTACTAATCTTCTTTACTACTTTTCCTGTCTTCTTATTTTTGTATTGTAAAGTTTTTCATGTCCGGATTTCTTTGCCTGTATTTTTCTTCAAGTATCTTTGGTGCTGCTCTTTTTGTATTGATTAGTTTTGCTTTCTCCTTTGCATAAATATTATACCACATTAAATGCCTTTTTCTTTCCCCATGTCCATACTTCAGATGTCTCCTGATCTTCCTGTTTCTCCTTACTTTGGGGACTCATTCCATCATGCTGTCATGTAACCTGTGGTAGACCTATAATAAATCCGTCACTTCGCAGGCATTCCATAACTTCTTCTATTTTTTTAACTTCTATTTTACTAATCTTCTTCTCTACATTCCCACTTTGTGATATTTTTCTATTGTGAAATTTTCCATACCTGGATGCCTTTGCCTGTATTTCTCTTCAAATATATTTAGGGCTGCCTTTTTTGTATTGATTAATTTGCCTTTTGACTTTGCCTAAATATTGCACAATATGAAATCTCTCTTTTTTTCCCATGCCCATATTTCTGTGTTATACTTTTCAAAAATCTCTGGGTTTTGTTTTTTATATATTTGCACTTCCTCAGATGCTTCTTTTTCCAAACAGATCAAAGTCTCTTGGTCTATATACTGTTTTTTCACAAATCTGTTGTATTAATGAACACACATTTTTATTGGAACCTTCTGACAGCTTTTCTTTTGGAAGTATTTTTCTCTACCCTAATTTCTTTCAATCTTTTCATATATCATGTGTCAGGAAATTCTGGTCTTTTGCATAATAGTAACAATACATAATTTCTTTCTTATCCTCAATAGTCCACTCTATCATCTTTATGGCTCTTCTTTGGCCTATCATCCTGGGCTTTGCTGACATTCTTAAAGATGCCCACTAGGTTTAATAAGCACGCACTACCCTTAACAAAGCCAAATTGGGTTGGGTGAAGAATTTCAAGGTCACCTCTGTCTTTGTTGATAAGGTTCATGATGATTCTCTTCACCACCTAGCGGATAAGGCTGGTTAGGCTTATGTCTCTATACTTCTAGGGTGGCTGATGGACCTCCTTTGTGCAAGGAAGTTACTGTTGCTGTTTTCCACTCTGCTGAGACAAAGCCAGTACTTAAACTGTGGTTGAAGAGAGTTCAAAGTGGTCCCACTAGGGGGGGCGTGGCCAAGGATGAACACAGGATAGCAGCGGATTTCTTCAGCTCCACCAATTTCATTACACTGACAGGAATTAATTACTTAAAAAATTAATTTTTAAGTAATTTTCTTTCTAAATATGTTTGTTTTATATAGTTCTTGAACTATATCTAAAAAGAAAGGAAATTTTAACAATATTCCTGTCAGAAATCACTTTGGAAAATTTCCTGTCAGTTTTTCAGTCTGAAATGAGTTCCAGTAAGACAAATTCTCAAGACTCCAGCATCAAGAAAGAACTTCAGTCTCTGATAACTATAATCCAGCAACTTACTGCTAAGATGGATAAAATGGATACTAAAATTGATACCTTCATAGAAAAAACTACAAAACAAATAGACTTGTTATATATAGACCTGCAACAACAGAAGATCCAGATGACAGGCATAGAAGAAGCTGTGAATGACATGGAAAATAGAATCCAAGAAGAGGAAATCAACATTGAGTTTCTGCTGAAACAAAATACACATTTACAAACAAAGCTGGATGACCTGGAAAATAGATCTAGGCAATAACATTAGGATTTTTGGACTGCCAGAAAATATTGAAGGTAACAATATTACTTCTTTTTTAACAACATGGCTCCCTAAAACTTTAGACTTACCAGAAGCATTCTCTTTTGGTATCGAAGGCGCACATAGATCTATAGCTAATACTAACTCTAACAAAAACTATCCTAGATCAGTTATAGTTAGATTTCTATCATCTTTTGATAAAGAGATGGTTCTTAAATCTGCTTGGGCTAAAGCTCCTGTTAAGATTAATGAGACAACTGTGCGTTTTGACAATGACTATTCTTCCTTGGTAATAGCTAAAAGAAAAGTTTTTCTGCCACTAATAAGGGAGCTTAAAAAAGCACAGTTTAAAACATACCTTCTGTTTCCTGCCAACCTAAAAATCTTCCTTCCTGATGGTCCTAAAATTTTTGATGACTTAGACTCTGCTTTACTGTTTATCAAAAAAAAAAATAAGATTTTGGATAAAATAGAGGAAATGGAATGGGCTAGTCCTTCATTAAAGAGACTGGCAACTGAAACTTCGTGGAAGACTTCAGAGAAGAAGAAGAGACTAAAAAACAAATTATTTGTTCTATGTTTTTTTCTTTTTTTCTCTCATCATTTTACTTAATTATTAATCTTTTTAAATATAGTTCCTGCATTTCCAGAAAGCCACAAATATTCTGAAAAAGATTTAATCAAAGTTATTCTCTGTGTGCAAAGAAATGTTTTGTTTTATAACCAGTCAAAATATCTGAGGAACTAATAACAAGCTATTATTCAATTTGTTTCTCTTTCTGAAAAAGAGAAGTAAGGTCAGTAATTTGATACATTTTTTTCTTTTTTTCTCCTTTTCTTTGTTTAAACAATGACATTCTATTTAGATTATGTAGTGGGTAAAGGGTGGGGGAGGGCAGGGAGAGAAGAGTAATGAAAATATGATAAATGGAATAATAACATATTTATTCCTTGTAAAAAGTTTATATGTTCTTCAAATGCTATTCCTAATTATACTGCTTATGCTTGTTTGTAAATAATCTGTCATGCTTTAACTAATAATAATTAGAACTAAATAATAGTAAATAATATGTTTTATTTTTAACTCTATTAATATAAACAGTAAGTAATATTCCATTGTATATACTTCTTATAGCTTTCTCTTACATTTTTTTTATTTCTGCTTTACACTCTTTTATTTTCTACTCTCTTTTCTTTTCTTTATTCTTTCTCTTTATTTTTTCATATTAATATATAGAAATGCTTTTGATCATATAGACACAGTAAATAATAAGATTTGCATAAAAATTGAGTTGGGACAAAAATATTGAGTTTTATTACTTATTAATAACTTTGGGCTTAATTTCACTTACATAGAGGCTGTAATAACCTGTAAAATACATTGCGAAGGTTTTGTCATGTTTAGATGCATTTACACTGCTAAATGAATGTTTGTCACTAGTTTTTAACAAGTTTCCCGCCAAAATGTTAAGGGAGACAATCTGGGATGTGGCTACCTCATGAACAGTGTCCTCGAGTTGTTTTAAAAGCTTCAACTCTCAGAATTCTCACAGAGAAGCTGAAAGCAGTCAATTTGACCTTTGACCCAGATATCACACTGACACATCTCAGATTCAGGAAGAACACTCTACCAGGAAGTAGAACTGATGCAAATGCGACTATGTGAAGGAAAATGAACTCTTTAACATTTAAATGTGAGTTATTTTATATAATTACTTAAATATCTATGTTATAATTCATAACATATGTCAGTTATAATGATTTTAAATGATGCAGTTTCTTGTAGTAAGTAAATGTCTTATTTTAGAAGGCATAGAAAATGAAACATTTATTCAAGTGTTTTTGAAAATCTACTTGACTGCAGCATACTAATCTGTGTTAAAAACTTATGTTCCAAACATATATATTACTATAACTCATTTAATTCATCTGATTGACAAGCATAAATAACTTTATAACTCTATTCTGGAAGAAATTGTCATGTGATATATTTTAAAGCAGTAGTATAGACATACAAAATACAGATGGCTTTTTTTTTTTTTTTTACAATAATGCAAGTGTTTCTGAGAATTTGCATAACTATGCAGTATGATTTATAACAATTTCTATAAATATAATATTTTATTCTATTGACAATAATGAGTATGAGTAAAATGCTCATATACAAGCAATTCAAGGTTTTTTGAAGCTGTTGACTGCATTTACATGACAGAAAATAGATGCATCTTAATATATGTAATGTCTGAACCATATTAGCCAAAGTTTTTGATTTAAATGAATGTTAGAACTTATTTTTACATACTTTGAATAAATTAATATGTAAATATGCCTTCCTTTTTTTTTTCTCTCTTTCTTTCACTCTCTCTCCCTCTTTCACGTCTTTTATTTCTCTCTCTCCTCTTGGTTCCTAATATCAAGATTATTTGAATGCTATTTGAATACAAGTGTATTATATTACATAGATGTATATAGTAGTATGAATAGTTTTTTTTAAAAAAAAGTTTATTTTAGTTTATATGATGCTGTTTTATCAAATGTGTAGTCTTGTCTTGCTAGATAATTGAATTGAAAGCTGTTAATTTAAGTTAAATATAACCAGTATTAAATTGATAAGGTGGTAGCTGAGGTACTTCTGGTTAGGGTAGGGGGTTAACTTGAGTGGTAAATACTACTCTAAGTTGGAGTTTTTAACTCCAGGCTGGATGCAAGGTTTAATCCTTACATTATTTTCACTTGTTCATTGTTATATGCATATAGTTTTGACATCCACAATATATTTTGTACACTCATTGTCACTACAAACAAAATTGAATCCTATACAAAATCCCATAAGAGATTCAATAAATACAGCTATATTTAAAGGTACACCTAAAGGAGGAGATGTAACATTACTTATGTTGTTATTTGTTATTTTGATCATAAGATTCTTAAGTTTTAAAAATGCCAAATGACATCTTTAAAAGGAATTTCTTTAAACATTAATGGATTGAATAATCCGTGTAAAAGGGCAAGCCTAATAAGATACATTAATTTACATAAGGCCAACTTAGTCTTCCTGCAAGAAACCCATCTCTTGAAAAAAAGATATTGATAAACTAGCCACAAACAAATATACAGTATTGGTTAGTTCAGAGCACACTCAGAAAAAAGAGGAGTGGCTATTTTATGGAATAAAAGTATGCCCATTCCTAAAACCATTAAGTCTTATCAGGATGACAAAGGAATGTTTTGTATGGTTACAATACAAATTAATGGGAAGACTTACACTTTAATTAATGTATATTGGATACCTGGAATTGGTATTAATACAGTGAAACATCATCTTGATAAGATCATATCATTCTCTATAGGAGATATTATTTTAGCTGGTGACTTTAATTGTATACTACATGAAAGTGATACTACCACTATAGGAAAAAGAAGAATTACATCGAATGCAAAACATTTAAATGATTTTGCTAATTCTTATCATTTGAATGATATTAATAATCAGATAGATTCAAAATCATTACCATACACCTTTTTTTCTAACAGATACAAAACTTATTCAAAAATAGATAGGGTCTTAATTTCTAACCAGATGGTAACAGATTTAATTAATTCCAAAATTATTTCATGTCCTATAGCTGATCATAATTCAATTGTTTTTGAATTCATGATAAAAAATACTCATAATGTTCAGATCAAAAGGATACCAGCATACTTAACTCAACTAAAAGACTATAAAGAATATATACTTTCAAAAGTAAAACATTTTTTAGACATAAATAATACTCCTGAAGTCTCCATTGTCTATGTTTGGGATGCCTTAAAATCATATCTATATGGACAAAGTATCAGATGGTATAATAATAAAAGGAAATTTTGGGATAAGGAATTGTTAGATATTCAAAGTAAATTAGACTCTTATAAACATAATAATAAAGAAAATATTATGGACAAGAAAGTTATTGAAGAAATAAACAAACTAAATGAGAAATACAAAGAAATTTTAACTCATAAAGTTAAAATAACTTTAGAGAATACAAGTTTTGTCTTATTTAATAAGCCCCAAATACTTACATAGACTTAAAAATAAAACAAAAGGTTGAATAAACAAAACCATATCAAAGAAATCTTTTCTCTAAGGAAAAGAAGAATGTTTCTAGTATACCAGAAATACTAGATGAATTTAGAAATCACTTTCACAAAATTAACCATAATAACATTAACATGGAACCTAAAGATAAAATAAAGGAATTTATAACCACAAACATGAATAAAAAGCTTAATAAACAACAGATTAAACTATTGGACAAAAGTATTTCATATACAGAGGTTATTACACAAATAAATAAGCTTAAATCAAACAAAGCACCGGGTAATGATGGTATTATACCAGAGATATATAAAATCCTTTCTAAAAGTACATATTCATTAATACATAAGGTTTTATTTTGGCCCAAACTGAGTTAATAACCCCCATCTTGGCAATATACATTTATTTCGCCAATTTTAAAACCTAATAAAGATCCAACTAGATGTACTTCATATCGGCCCATCTCATTACTTAATGTTGATTATAAAATGTTTATGAGTATTTTTGCTGATAGATTGAAGACAATCATCCCCGGCATTATAGATATAGATCAGACAGGCTTCATTGTAAATAGAAATACTTTCGATAATATAAGAAGAACTTTAACATTAATTGATTTTGCAAATAGGAAAAAGAAAGATTTAACACTTATTAGTCTTGATATAAGTTCAGCATTTGATTCAGTAAGTTGGGACTATCTGTTTACCTTACTGAAGTGCACAAACTTCTCAGATGCATTTGTAAATCTAATTGAGCATTTATACAAAGGAACATTGGCTTATATTAAGGTAGGAACATATGTTTCACAAAAATACCCATTTTAAAGGTACAAAACAAGGATGTCCACTTTCTCCACTATTATTCACTTTAGTAATGGAGCCTTGGGCTAATTTGATCAGAAACAATACTGACATAGAGGGTTTTGAAATAGATGAAAATACAACATCCAAAATTCAACTTTTGCAGATGATGTTCTTATTACATCAGCAGGATCTAATTCTTCTATGCAGTCTCTATTTGATAAAATGATGAATTTTAAAAGTATTTCTGGTTTAATATTCAATGAAGAAAAACTAAAATACTACCTATATATACACGAAAAATATTCTCATTAGTGATTTTACTAAATATGTACCCAATTCAGGTCAGATAACTTATTTAGGTATAATACTATCTAAAGATATTAAATCTATTATATATAATAATTATAATACCTGTTTTCTTAATATACAAAATCTTTTAATACCTGGAATAATATGTTTTTACTATGGAGGAGAGACTTACAATTATTAAAATGATAATATTCCCCAAGATTTTATACTTAATACAATCAATAATACTTCCACCTACAAAAATAATTATCAAGAAACTGAATACACTAATGTTAAATTTCCTATGGGCACCTAATAGACCTAGGATTGCATTAAAGAAACATACTAGTAGCTGGTCTCAAGGGGGTATTTCTTTTCCAGACTTTAATTTATATACTATCTCTTCTATTGTAAAAGTTATTACTTTATTAATAGATCAGTCATATGTCGCAAAATGGAAAGATTAGTATGCACTTCATGAAAATCTCCTTAACACATAAAAATATGATTGTAAATAACTCCATGTTATGGTTACTAAAGGAATTTTGTACTTCACCTATTACACCTAAACATATGGTTTGTTACCCATTAAATATTACATACTAATCCACCTACTTTTATTAATCTGCATGGCTTCACTCAACACATAAACATCCCTACAAGAACAAACAAACGTAGTAACAAAGAAGCTGTACTTGATTGGATCTTAACAAATAGTCCCCAACTAAAATATACAACAGGTACTCTCCCAGATGACCTCAGTGATCACTCCCTAACCTATATCATCAGGCATAAAACCAGTTTATCTATCCCAACTCAAGTTTGTATAACCCGTTGCAAAAAGAATTTTGACCCTACCCTGTTTCACAATGAACTCATGCAAGTTAACTGGTCACCTCTCAAATCCCTCCCAATAGATGAAGCTGTTAATCACTTCAATAATACCTTTCTCACCATCCTTGAACATCATGCTCCCTTGCGTTCCATTCGTATGAAAGCTAAGACAGCACAATGGCTCTCTAACAAAACTAGGCAACTAATTCTTAATAGAAATAAAGCTTGGAAAAAATGGTGAACCACTAAAAATACAACTGATCATCTCTCTTTTAAACAAAAAGGAAATATGACAAAACAAGCCATACTTCATGATAAAAGAAACTATTACACTAAATTACAACAATCTTCCCTCCACCAACCACATACGTTTTGGACCGCTCTTAATAATCTCTTATCCCCTGGCAAAGCTGCCACTCCAAACCCATCAGGCTCCAACACCAACTCTCCCACAGAAATAGCTAATGCCTTTAACACCTTCTTTACTTCAGCCATTCAAAAGCTAGCAAACCAACAAAGCCCTGATACCTCTAAACTATCTATGCCTAGCTCTACTCCCCCCCCATTTCACATCCAACCCATACCTACCTCCTACATTTTGTCCCTACTTCAAAAACTCAAGCCAACAACCCCTTCAGCTGACAAATTACCTGCAGAATATCTCCAACTAGGTGCCAAAGCAATAGCTTATCCCATCTCTCTATTAATTAATAGGACTATAAAAGAATACACTATCCCTTCAGCCTGGAAAATCTCACACATTATCCCACTCTTCAAAGGAGGTGACTCATTGGAGTATTCTAATTTCCGCCCTATAGCGCTACTATCTCCTCTTGCAAAAATAATGGAGAAATGTATACACAAACAGTTACTTAATCACCTGTTAAGCAACAATCTCCTAGCTAGCTGCCAACATGGGTTTCGCCCATTCCATAGTACAACCACCGCCCTACTATCCTTCATTGACTCTATCAACATAAATCGCAACAAGAACACTCCTTCCTCTGCATTCTTTGTAGACCTGTCAAAAGCCTTTGACATGGTTAATCATCAACTTCTCCTACATCGCTTAAAGTCCCTCTCTCTTGACAACCAAGCCTTAAACTGGTTTTCATCCTATCTTGAAAATCGCAAACAGGCAGTTCTCTGGGATAACCATCTCTCTGATCTTCTCCCCACCTCCATAGGAGTCCCTCAAGGGTCCATCCTAGGTCCTCTTCTGTTTTCCATTTTTATAAATGACTTGCATCTAGCCACTCCTCTATCTACTTGTATTCAATATGCTGATGACACAACCATCATTTGCTCCGCCAAAACCCAGACTGAACTTCCCTTACTAACACAAAACACCTTCAACACCATCGAACAATGGTTCTCCAACCACTGCCTCCTCCTGAACCCCAAGAAAACCAAACTTCTGATCTTTCCACCCACTCATCTATCTCCCCCTATTGACTTCACACTCACATCTAACAATGGCACACTTATTGCTCCAGACCAAACAACTAAACTATTGGGTATTACTATCGACAACCAACTAAAATTTGACTTTCATATCAACTCCACCATAAAAACAACTAACAGGAAACTTGGATCTCTATACAGAATCAAATCTTTCTTAACACCTGAAGCTAGAACTATAATAGCTAGAACCCACTTAATCTCTACCCTATTATATGCTTCTTCTATATACACTAACCTAAGTACAACCTCAAGAAACTAGCTATGTCATACAACAACATAGCCAGATTTGCCACCGCCTCTCCATATAAAACTCACCACTGTTTGAATCTTTTAAAACTAGGGTGGCTGGAATTACCCCACCTCATACAATACTATCAACTCACTATTGCACATAAAGTCCTTTATCATCCTGAAAACACGCCAATGCTCTCTACACTCATAACACCCTATCACAATATGAGGCATCTCCATTCCTTCAACAAAATACTGATAAAAACTTCTAAATCAAACAATGTAGCAGGAGACTCCATATTTTCCAACTCAATTGGCAAAATTTGGAATCAACTTCCACCAGACCTCACAACACTGTCTTCTATTCCACTATTTAAATCCAATCTAAGACTCTACCTAAACAACCACTGGCTATGTTCCTGCAACAACCCTGGGTAACCTTTCTCTCTCACTTTGCTTCCCTCCTTTACTCTCACCAGGCCTTCTTCATCATTTCTCAAGCTTACTTCACTTTCCATCTTTTTAATCCATCTGTCTATCCCTCTTTATTTATTCATATTTCTTGACTTTAATACTTATGTCTTTGAATAACATACCTTAACCTAGCAGTTTTATCTAACCCAGTTTTCTGCTCTGCCTCACATGGAAATCAAATTCTTATATAGCCTGTATTTAACCTATGACATTGTTTATTTTTTGTATAACTTTTGTATATTTTTGACTTGTTAAGTAGTAGTTAGTGGAGCTTTTCTCCTCGGGCCTCCACTGAAAATGGACTCGTATCCAGTTGGACTAGCCCGGTTAACAAATGTAAAATAAATAAATTATTATTAGCTATCGTAACTTTATATTCATGCACCCTAAGTATAGGGAATGGAATTTTATTATATTCCCTATAATGTATACTCAGGGTATGCTTTTGTCATCTACTTCTGAAGGAACTCATTTAGCTATAGATAATGATCTAAAGTACTGGTATCAGTTGATATCTGATAATAAAGTTAAAAATCTAGATTTCTTAAAACAAGAATTTGATCTAAGAGAAACTTGCTGGTTAGAGGTTCAGACCTTTAGACAACATCTCATTAATAAAATAGATCTAATGTCTATAACAGTTAAAGAATCTATTCCAACACTGATTGATTACTTGATATTAAATTTACAACATAAAGTTTCTGATAAAGGTAAACTTTCATACATACATAAAATTATCAGACAAGAAACTTTTACAGTGTAGATACATACTGGAATTATTTCACTTCTATTAATGGGGACCCACCAAATCAACAAGATAAACAATATATATTGGAATCTGCCTATAGAACTACGTCTTCCATTGTCTGGAGACTTTATACATGGAAATTTTTACATAGATCTTTTTATACATCTTTGATGATGAATAAAATAAATAATAAAGATAATCTATGTAAGAGATGTAATGTAGAAATTAATGCTGACCGGGCTCATATGTTTTATGACTGTATAAAATTGAAAGAATACTGGAAGTCAATTAATGAATTTTTGCAGGCTCTTTTTACAGATAATTTCATTATTTCTAAATCTCTTATATTATTCAACACACCTGTACCTCAAAGTGTTAAAAAGGTTAAGCTTCCCTTGTTATGGTCTATTCTAGCAGTGGCTAGGAAAATAATAACCAGAAATTGGATTTCAGATACACCTCCTTCGTTCAATGAATTTAAAAATGTTATGAATATAGTGTGCCATATGGAAGTAAACACAATTAGGTCAAGAACAACTAGAAAAACATCTTATTATATTGTATGGGATAATTTACAAAATTTGTTAAAAAAATCCTAATTTCAATAGCATGGTATTTTAGTTTAATTAATTGATCTGATTGTAGTGGATGTCTTTGTAAATACTTTAGTTGTTTTGTTGAATGTTATAATCATATCTATTTTTAATTACTTGTATAAAATTGTTATGATATTTCTCTTGTATGTTAAAACAATAAACCTGTTTTGAAAAAAAAAAGTGGTCCCACTAGGTCTTGTTTTAGATCATATAGTACGCAGCCTGGGATGTTATCTGATCCTATAGCAACTGTGTTTTTGGCCATGGAGAATGCAGTTATAACCTGCTCTTTGGAGATACTTGATAGACTACTGGTGACAGGTATACTTTGGGGTACATTGGATAGGGACAGTGGTGTGAAGTTTGTGCCAAATCTGTCTGCTAGCAGGTTGGTGATGTCTTCAGGGTCAGTATGAGTGGTACTGTACACTACTAGTTCTGCAAAACATTGGGCCTTCCCTTTTAGATTTCTGACATAGCTAAATAATGCCTTGTGATTATCTTTAGCTAGGGATGCTAGTTTCACTTTGTAATTGGCTTTAGAGGACTTTACAAGATATCTAATTTGCTCATTCAAGCTGTGGAGGGGTGTCCTTCCTCTACTGAGTCAGTTCCCTCTTGTTCTTAGACATTAGTTTCTTCCTCTTGTTATATAATGTATTTATGCTTAATGGCCACCAGGGTGGCTTGTTTTTTGTGAGCACCTTGTTTTGATCCGTTCAGATACCGCAGAGTCTATACATTTGTATAAGTGTTTATACAGGGCATCTATGTACACCTCTGTATAGCACTTATTGTTGTCAGTGGTAGCAGGGGGGTTGAAACTATTTATGTCATTGCTTAGGAGGCTACAGCTTGCTTTGGAGAAATTTGTCATCCTTTTTGTTCTTGATGGGGGGGGGGGTCAGGTATGACCGTTACTTCAAATGAGACTGATTTATAATTAGACTTTACTAGGGACAGCAACACACAGGGGGTAGTGCAGAGACCACCTATGTTGGTGAGTACTAAGCCTAGGACATTCAAGTCCCTTGTAGGGGTGCAGACTATCTATTTCAGAGCATTTGTATTAACAAAGTCCAGGAACCTTAGGGTGAGCATGTTTGTGTTCAGATATGACTCACAATCAATGGAAGGATAGTTGAAATCACCCATGACCAAGGTTTTTGGCTGTATAGTGAGTGACTCAAGTAAGTCCAGGTAGGCAGAGTGTTTTTTTTGGTTCATGGTGCGGGACCTATACCTAACAATGATATGGAAGGGGGTTTTACATACAATTAGCTGGACTTGGAGAAGGTCTAGGGAGTCATACTGTTTGACCAGTTTTGAGGTGTAGTTGTCTTTAATGAAGATGAATACACCTCTGCTTTTGGTTCTTTCATGTTTGTTTTGAGGTCTGAATGTGTGGAAGGCATGTTAGCCTTCTATGGCCAGGGAGCTTTCTGCAGCCTTGAACCACGTCTCTGAGACTGAACAGACATTGGCATCTTCCAAGGTAAGGAGTGCTTCCAATGAGCGCAGTTTCTGAGTTAGACTCCTAACATTAAGCATCAGAACCTTGAGTTTGTCTCTAGTGGATTTTTTCATTGGTAATTTTGCTGTTATGAGATTGCCCAAAAAGGCACTATGGGGTAGGCAAGTACCTGTGCTAGTAACCAAAAGCCAAGAGATGACAGGTGAAAACTATCTCTGGCAAAGCAGCATGGTCTGTCAACCATATCTTCCCAGGCTGACAGATAATGGATACCACTGGATCGCCACCAAAAGCTAATGCAATTGTTGAAGTCAATCATTTTTTTTTGTTTATATTGAGGCATCATCCTGTGTGAAGGTAGAATTCTGCTTAGGGTTAGGGACATACCTGCCTGGGACACATAATCTGAGAGCTCAGTCATGTCTTTTCATATAGTCCACTGAGGTACGTCTCAGGTCATTCATTCCAACATGGACTATAACAGATTAATAACGGTACTTTTTGTTGAAAGACTTGACTGCATGCATGATCTGATGGATCCTGGTATCTGACAAGTGCCTGACCATGACCATCTTAGTGTCCAGCCTGGTGATGGGGATATCTGTGTGTCTCATTATGGAGTTGCCTATAACCAAGAAGTTTGGTTTTGAGGTGTTTTGCCTTAGTGGCTTATTGGCTGAGACACTGCTGTGCATATTATTGTGTGTAGTGGATTCTCTTGGGTTTGCAGTGTGTGCTGTAGGGTTGCACTTGGGAGGTCTCTGATGTTTATTTAGGCTTCTAGCAAGTATTTCCGCGTATGTGGGTTTATGTGTTGTGAGCTTATGTGCAAGAGGTGAAGTGTGTGTGTGTGTGTGTGTGTGTGTGTGTGTGTGTGTGTGTGCGTGCTGACAACCTGTTTGATATCTGGTTTGTTGTTATGTGAGAGAATTGATTCCAAATTCATAGTATAGATACAACTCTCATATGTTGTATTTGTTAATTTTAGAAGTAACTGGTTGTCAGTATACATGAAGCAGTTTTTACATTGCCTCAGGATGCCCATGTCAATAAGGCTGGATGGAGAAATGGTGGGAAACTGTCTGTTCATTATGGCAGGTATATACTGTAGTAACTAGTGAGCTAGATGGAGCAGGTTTTGCTGTAAGACTAACAAAAAGCAGCTATTCTATGGAGGGCTAGAGGTAGAAAACTGTGCCAGTGCTTTACAATGCACAACTGAGCTGCTTGCAGGGCAGCAGTGCAATCTCTAAGCAGATCCAGTAAACTGAGTACAAACCCACCCAAACACAACACTGAAAAACAAGTGAAGATAAATGAATTTAAACAAGGAAAGAAAGGGAAAGCCCAAAACTGAGCCTTATTTCAGCAATCCCCAACTCAGGTGGGTCATTGGCTGCACACTCCTGCCTCAAGGGTACGGGGGGCTTTCTTAATGTAAGAAGGGTGGTTTTACTTTTAGGGCTCAAATAATACTGAACAGTCTAGATTGAGCAAGCCAGAATTTAGTCTATCCGATAAAATACAGCAGTACTAGAAATTAACAGTGTAGAAAATCTCAGTCACAACAGCAAAAAAAAGACAGTTTCAGTAAAGCAGCAATGCAGTAGAATACTCCCACAAGAGTGTAGACCACAAACCTTCCTAGTGTGAAATAACTGATCTGGAACCCAAGTGCTTAAACCAGAACAAAGACAGAATAACAGGCACAATAAGCCTTCACCAGTAATTTCCAGCTTAGAAGGGTGTAGGCCACACTCTCCTGCCACAAGAGTCTAAACCACAAACTTACCTAATGTAAAATGACTGGTTTGGAGCCCAAGTGCTTAAAGCAGAACTGGGACACTTTCAGAATAGCCTTCAACCAGCAATTCCCAGCTTAGAAGGGTGTAAGCTATCCTCTCCTGCCACAAGAGTTTAGACCACAAATCTTTGCAATGTAAAATAACTAGTTTGGAAGCCAAGTGCTTAAACTAGAACAAAGACACTTAGAACAGCAGCACAATAAGCCTTCAACTAGCCATTTCCAGTTCAGAAGGGCAGAGGCTACCCTCTCCACCCACAACAGTGTGCACTACAAACCTTCCTAATGTAAAACAATTGTCCTGAAGCCCAAGTGCTTAAACCAAAATTAAAAGACTCAGAATAACAAACCAAAAAAAGGTATAGCTGGGAGGGAACAAGCAACACAGAGGAATAAAACAACAAACTACATTTATTGAAAAAAAGCACTTTCATCTCAAACAATATAAGACTTCTTCAGATAAATCCATAACAAACAGAACAGAGTTGCCAGGCAAGCTCTCTTTTTTTTAAATTTCAAACCCCAAGGGCCACCAGTAAAACTTTTTGTCACTTGTTCAACTACAAAAAAAAAAAGAGATGGAAATATCTTAACATGCAGGGCATTTTTATGGCATTAATGGGACAGTTTCTATTTCACCTTTATTGAAATTAAAAGTGCATTATAGGTGATATCTGTTAATATATATTATTGTTTTTCATAATGTTGATGTGAATCTTTTTACATATTATTTTGTTTTTTTATGATTTATTATTTATTTTTTATTCTTGATCAATGTATTATATTTATACTTATATTTGAGGGGCTGTCACTTTTAATTTTTTGGCGGAAAAATATCATGTGAGCCCCCTCTTTAAATACCATTGTCAGTCTGTTATGGATTTATCTAAAGAAGCCTTGAGGTGAAAGCGCTTTTTTTCAATAAATTTAGTTTGTTGTTTTATTCTTCTGTGTTGCTTGTTCCCTCCTAGCTATACCATTTTTTGGTTTATGATTTCTTCATTATTGTATCATGGAATTGGTCGGTTTTGTGTTCTGGTATGGCTACAGGGGTGCAAGAAGGATTGTAGCCTTTATTTGGAGATCTGGGATTTGAAGAGTTACAGCATTTGTTTGGAAGTGTAACCCTTCTAGTCCAACAGCTGTCACTAAGGATTGATTGTATCTCTGCTCAGGAGAATAATGAAGCAGGTCAGAAAAAACAAGTGGTGGATGTTTAGCCCATTTTCCAACCAACAAAATCTAGCAAAGTCAGTTATATGAAAGGTGGTCCGGCTGTATGTGTTGTGAATGGGCGATCTGCCTCTAGTTCCAATTCCGGTGAGTGTTCCATTCCTAATTTCAGAGAATGGTTAGAAAATGGTCCTGCTTTAATACCTGACAATAATCAAGCAGCAGGTGATTCTTCATTGAATGAAAAGCTTGATTCATTTGAACATAAGTTACTAAAAATCCGTAAGCTGCAACTAAAGAATGCTGATCTTTCAGAGTCTATTACATTGGGTAGAGTGCCTAAAGGTTTACTATCACCAATGATAGTAATTATTTACTAGTTAAACAACAGGTTAATTGTAATTTTTTACAAGAATTGATCATGAGATCACCCAAATTAAGAAGAGAAAATTAGCAAAAATGGAAAGGGATAAGAATGATTACAATAGTAATAAAGTTTATCCCCCTCTCCTCCTTGTTCCCAACAGTGCGGTGAAAAAGACCACCGTGGAGATGATATGATTGATGACAATCCTGTGCCACCTGAAAACTGTGTCGAAGCAGTGCAAATTGATTATGAAGAGGGCAATTTAGAGTGCCCCCCAGAGGTCCAAAAGTCTCAGGGACAAGCAACAAAAACAGGGGAATTACTGGCAGGATTACTCATATCCCCCACAGATGCATTCAGGTGGTTGGAGGAAGAACACAAAGTGGAAGAACTGCTGGCAGTATTTAGGGATTCTGATGGCATTATTCCTTCACCTTTTGTTGAAATTGTTTCTACCTCAGCAGGAGATTTCAAAATACATAATTTTTGCACCTGGGAGGTTTATCAGAGATACACTGATCTCCTGTCAAAAGGGCCCACCTTTGCTATATCAAAACGTGTTGGCAGAGACATTAATGGATTTAAAACTTTACACAAGAAAATTAAACTTTGCCCTGCTTTTTAATTCTGATAATTGTGTTGATAACATTTTAAAAGTCAGCAGCACTTATAACCCACCCCTCCATCCTATTATTTCTGTGTTTGAGAAACTGTGTGAGTTTGACATTATGGGCTTTTTTAAATACAATTTTAGGAATAATTCCCTTGATTCTAATATCACTGAGGAGGAATTTGGTATGTTGCATTATCTAAAACCCTGTAACATTCGAATTATGAATCCCGACAAGGGGTGGGGGGGTGCTAATGGAACAGACTATGTATAATGAAAAAATTTATGGTTTACTTTTTGGGGATTCTTATTCCCAGGTGTCCAAAAGAGAGGATTAGGATGTTATGTGAAATACTTTTGCAAGACCAAATCTCCTTGGATGAATTTACGTTTCTGTTTTTGACTAATCCTACTATTCCGACAATGTTTAGTCTCCCTAAAATACATAAGCATGTTTCTGATCCACCCTTGAGACTGATTGTTGATGCAAGGGCATCCATCATAGCACCTATGGCAAAATTACTTGATTTTCATTTGAAGAAAGAACTTGATACGTTTGTTCATCTTAGTAGGGACTCCTGGAACTTTCTCAAGAAGTGTAATGATTTACCTTTTGATGATAAATGTATTTTTCTGATAACTGACGTTTAAGATTTATATACCTGTATTTCGCATATGACTGGTTGAGACTGGCTTTCAGACTTCCTTCATTCTGAAACTACCTTGATGCAGGATAGAATTTATTTTTTTGTTGATTTGTTGTTTATTGTTTTGAATTACAAGTTTACTACCTTTGACCACCATTTTTTTCACCAAGTGAAGCAGATTACAATGAGCTCTGCGCATGTGGGTCCTTATATGCTAATATAGTAATGAATGAATGGGAGAAAAGGTATATTTTTGGCAGTGCCTTCAAGAATTGTTGGTATCTATATACTAGATATCTTCATTATATGTAAAGGTGCAGTGGAGGGGATACCATCCTTTATTGACTATCTTAATGCTACTATCGATTTTCTTTCCTTTTCATATGAAATTGGGAAGGACCAGATTTCATATCTGGATGTTTTGTTAATAAAGGATTATGTCAAAAAAATCTTTATTTCAAGGATTTTTAGAAAGGCCACCCATTCAAATTGCTATTTACATTATACTAGTGCACATCCCCGTCTCATAAGAAAAGTGTTGTAAAAGGTCAATTTGTTCAAGCAGCAAGGATGGTGAGTGTTTTTAATGACTTTGTAGAAGAATGTAATAAGATCAAAATTATGTTTTCGAGTAGAGGTTATCCAAAGGACTTTATGGCCAATATCATTAGTGAGGTTATATGGAAAAGGGAGATTAATTTCTTTTCCCCTATCCTTAGTGGAGATTCACCTGTAGAGAAGATGATCAGTTATTCCAGCTGTGGTTATGACATCTATGACAAAATATAATTTTGGTACTAGTTTTATTACTATTTATTCTTATGATAGTGATTCTGTTAGATCTATTTTGTTTAAGAATTGGTGTGTATTAACAGAAAATCCTGAAAGCTACGAAAGTTTGGGGAACCATCCTATTGTGGTATACAGGAAAGGTTTAAGTTTAAAATCATTTTTTTTTTAATTTAATAAGGTTTATTCTTCTAATGCTGCTGTTAAGAGGATGTTTAGATGTGTAGGATGTAGTTATTGTAAATACATCCTGGTAGGAGATGTTTTTATAGTTAATGGAATTACCATTAGAATACAGGGCAAGTTTAACTGTTTATCAATGGGTGTTGTGTAGATAGCAGTCGGTCAATCGTACATATTTTTATGTGTGAAAGACTGAGAGATAGTTTAAGGTGAGAATATATGAACATTTACATATTAAGAATGGTAGTATTGTTAATGTTCTTGCTAAGCATGTTATGTACTTCCATCTCTTTTTTTTTTTTTTTTTTTACATTTTTTGTTCTTGAACAAGTGACAAAAAGTTTTAGAGGTGGCCCTTGGGGTTTAAGTTAGAAAAACAGAGAACTTGCCTGGCAATTCCAGTTGATTGCAGGGTATTTGCCTGGCATTAATGGGACAGCTTCTATTTCCCCTTTATTGAAACTAAAAACATATTATAGGTGGTGTATGTTTATGTATGCTATTGTTTTTCATAATGTTGATGTGAATCTGTTTTACATATGAATTTGTTGTTTTTTTTATGATTTATTACTTTTTTTTATTCTTGACCAATGCATTATATTTATACATACATGTATATTTCTTTGAGGGGCTGTCTCTTTTAATTTTTTTGGTGGAAAAGTATCATGTGACCATCTCTTTAAATACCACTTTCTGTTTGTTATGGATTTATCTGAAGAAGTCTTATATTGCTTAAGATTAAAGCACTTTTTTCAATAACTTTAGTTTGTTTTATTCTGCTGTGTTGCTTGTTCCCTCTCATATTTACCATTTTTTTTGGTTTGTGATTTGTTCATTATTGTATCATGGAACTGGTAGGCTTAGAATAACAGAATTTAATACAAAACCAGACAAATGACAGTGACATGTCTTTTAGTCTATACACATACATCATTGCATGGTTAGTAGGTCCTGTTATGTTGATGAGAAAACCCTGTGGTCTGTCCAGCTGCTGCATGTGTCTGGTGAGGTTCATGCAAAAGACAGCATTACACCGTATCACAGATGGAAATATGCTCTAGAGAGAAGAGGAATGAAGGTCAGCAGGACTAAGACAGAATATATGTGTGTGAATGAGAGGGAGGATAGAGGAATGGTGAGGATGCAAGGAGTAGAGGTGGTGAAGGTGGATGAGTTTAAATACTTGGGATCAATAGTTCAGAGTAGTGGTGAGTGTGAAAGAGAGGTGAAGAAGAGAGTACAGGCAGGATGGAGTGGGTGGAGAAGCGTGTCAGGAGTGATTTGTGACAGACGAGTACCAGTAAGAGTGAAAGGGAAGGTCTACAAGAGGGTAGTGAGACCAGCTATGTTATATGGGTTGGAGACAGTGGCATTGACAAAAAGGCAGGAGTTAGAGCTGGATGTGGCAGAGTTAAAGATGTTAAGATTTGCACTGGATGTGACGAGGATGGACAGGATTAGGAATAAGTATATTAGAGGGACAGCCCATGTTGGAAGGTTTGGAGACAAAGCCAGAGAGGCAGGATTATGTTGGTTTGGACATGTGCTGAGGAGGGATGCTGAGTATATTGGGAAAAAGATGCTAAGGGTGAAGCTACCAGGTAACAGGAAAAAAGGAAGGCCTAAGATAAGGTTTATGGATGTGGTGAGAGAGGACATGCAGGTGTTTGGTGTGACAGAGCAGGATGCAGAGGACAGAAAGAAATGGAAACAGATGATCTGCTGTGGTGACCCCAAACAGGAACAGCTGAAAGAAGAAGATGACTGTTCTGATGAGTTTGACAGCAGTGTTGTCATAAAATCCTGAGATTTGAATGTGATGGTGTGTCTTATGATGTGCACCATACATATGTAGTGGAAAACATTAAAGAGAAAAGTTAGAAAGTAATGAGACACACTTCACTTTCTGACTTCACACTAGAAAGTACTGGCATGATGATGCTATCCAGCTATAGCCAGGGAATTGTTATGGCTAGGCTTGTATAGGCCACAGGGCCAGTAGCCTAGAACCAACCTATGAAATGTATAATTTGGCAAGGTAAATATAAGTGACAGGTAAAATTATCTGTTCAACAACCTAAATGCAGATATACTAGGTGCTAATGTAGCTATGCACCCTGTGCATCGGACAGAAAGGTTTTGTATCCCTGAATACAAAAGAGAGAAAACAGGAATATGACACAGCTATCATCACTTGCACATAGTGTTGTGAGGGGCGGGAGGCCTAGGCTGACACAAAAGGTCAGTGAGTGTGCATGAGTAAGAAAGTGAAGCAGGCAAGTTAAACCATGTAACTGTTTTGTGTGTGTATGTGTGCTAGCACTATGTCTTGATATATCAGACAGGTGTGAGCTGTACATGGTACAGTTGGCAGTTCATTGTTGTCACCCCCGACCATAAGAAATAGCTCTGCCAGGAGTTGTACTGGCACCTCCATGCCCAAGGTCAGATGCAGTGCTACTACCTGAATGTGAATGATGTCTGCTGGATGTGCTCCCTTCATGGGAATGCCCAGGACCATGACCCTATGGTCTGCCACATCTGGGTTTGGACAGCACATTCACCGATGGAGAACTGGAAGTACTGCCAGTAAGGCAGCATGATTGAGTATGGCCACATTGGCTATCAGCAGATGCTGTGGTTGACCTTCACCAATGAGGATGCTGTTCCCCTCCCAGCAGACATTCCATCAAAGACACTGCTTGTTCCATAGCAGACACTCCTTGGTCCATCACAGACACCCCTCATTCCAACATGGCATTCATCCAATCCAGTGAATCGGCAACACAGTGGAGGCAGTCATGTATGTCAGCCTGTGCCACATCCACAACCCTAAACATTTGTCTGGAGCCCCTTTCTGAATGTGTCTTTGCCTCCATGATGGCCCTAAATATATGCTGAGTGACATGGGAAGAGACAACTACACCAGGTGGAGGAGAGACAGCAGGGACCCTCCGAGTACCCCTATCAACCCTCCTGCATGGCATCCTACAGCACTTTGGTTATGGTCAGACACAACTGCACTGAAGCCACACTTCTCTAATCAATGCCCTCACCTTCCACCTGTCCAGTATCTCTGTGCTGAGTGGAATGCGTAGGTGTAGGCCTACTGGTTATCTGGGGAAGTTGAAGGGGGTAGCTGGATGTCAACCTCTGTGTCAGATTCAACCTTTGCACCCCCGAATGTGCCTCAGTTTTGCCACCATCATCATGTGTCTGATGAGACACTGACATCAAGTGGCACAGGGCCCACACTCCCACTGTCATGATCATCTGTGATAAAAATGAAACAACAAAGGCATACATTAACACCTGCACTACTATGGTCTAATATATGCTAAACAACTAACAGTGCTGCCAGTATTACAGACAGTACAGGAATACATACAACAGTCCTAAATGATGCATTATGATATTTCTTTAAATTGATCTGCAGTACGGACATACATTTATTTGGCTTACCATCTGCAGGAGGCATATTTTGATAGATTACTGATGGTCCTGAAATAAGTTAAGCAAGAGGTAAGGGCAACATCATCATAGTTAACAGTAAGACTGGGGTGTAATACATGTACTCCTCCATATCTGCATTAACTGTACATTCAACAAGAATGTGACTGACAACTCCAAACTGAGCTTATCTCTATACCAATATTCAATCCCCCCCCCCAAAAAAAAAATGTGACACAGAAGCAAATTTTATTTCAATTGTTTTACTATACAACAGTTTCAACTGGTCATATAACAAAGCCTACCTGGAAGCACCTCCTGGGAATTAGGAGTGGTACCCACATCAATGACATGCTGTGATTCACTCTGATGTGAGTTCTCATGTTGGATATTCACTGGGAATTCTTCACTAGGGGTAAGAGATGGTTCTGTAGCAGGCCCTCCCCTGGTTATTCTTTGGTCTTGGGCAGCAGCAGCTGCTGCTTGCCTCCATGCAGAGGTAATCATGTCAGTGGCCCTGTAGTGCACCTATTCATATTTTCGGCTGTGGCCACCCACAGATTTGATGTCGGCAGCAATCTGCTATGTACCCGTAGCCTTTCTTGCATATTGTGCCAACCCTTTCCCAGCAGAAATGCCCCATGTTGACAGACTGCGTCAACAAGGATATCGTTCTCCACCTCACTGACATTGTGTCCTAAAAAACAACAGAATGATAATACACATTAGTATCACATAATTACAAAGTAACTACTTCCAGATAAAACAATAAAGGTAGGCAGTTAGTAGTACCCACTGGAAAAACATTAAACAGGGTACAGATGTGAAATACTAACAAGAGGCAGGATGCAAAACAAGGAGAGTAGCAAGAGCAACATATCCTTGTATGTGCCATAGCAGTAACTCAACTGTGCTCCCCTCCAAAAGAACAGTCCATTCTAGCCTGTGACATAACAGTAACTTTTCTTTGCTCCCCCCACCCATGAAAGAAGAGGAACATGAACCATTTTGCTAATAAAACATCTTTGAAATGCTAAAAGTGCTTTTAAAGGACTTGTCTTTGAAAAATGTGTACCTATATATCACACAGCTTTCTATTTTCATGTATTGTCAATCACTGTACTTCTGAAATGGCACAACAAACATGGACTTGCAATCAGTACACATCTAACTAATGCATACAGCTAAAAGTGTAAAAGCCTTTGCTTCACATTATTCATTAATGTATTTCAGCATATACATTTTGTAGGTAACAAAATGGGACCATACCTCTTGGAGTTCAATACTCCTCTGTAAAGATATATTTGGAACAAATTTGCTTTTGTGAAGTCCTGCAAACATGCAGCAAGTGTCCTCACCATCAGTTTGTCTAGCTACACATTTGCCTTTTTATAATGGAGCAGACTATTAATGGCTTACATCTGTCTTAGCCTGTGTTTCAGAGATGCTAATTACAGCATAAGCAGCAGAACTGCATGCCAATCAACCAATCTGGAGGAGCTAGTCAACAAGTTATAAAGCAACCATGTAGACGCCAAGCTGATTTTTCCTGTCAATTTCAAAAGTAGTGGAGGACAGACACAGAAAGTCTACACAGACAGACTGTTAGGAGCTGTTGCTGCTTTACTCCATTTGTATGTACTACAAGCTACAGGCAATGCTGCTGCTGCTGCTGCCAATAGGCCTAGGCTGAGATGCAGAAGAGTTTTCAGGCCACATTTAACTTATCACAACATACACAACGACATTGTAGAATTCTACAGGGTGGACAGGGAAACAATATAGGAACTCTGCAACCTCTGCTGGCCTCAATTCAGAGCCAGAGCCTTTACCTCCCCATGTATTGATTGTGTACTGCTTGTATCACAGTCAGCCCTGAACTAACACTATGGCAACTGCTGTATTTACAAGGCAAGTCCTGAACATGTACTGTATTGTATAATAATATTATGGTGTGTCCTTGTATTTCATCACTTGGTACAGTAAGCAAATAAAAGGTGGGAGATTTGTACAGAAATTAATGTCACAAGTGACAGCAGAGAGTTATTTGACTTGTACATTACCATTAGCAACTAGTAGGCCTTAGGCATCAAAAATTCATACCTCTCCAAAGTACTGATGATCACAGCACGCCCTCAGGTTAGTACCATACATAATGGGAAATCATAATAGACAGAAGTTAGAAAGTAATGAAACACGTTGCAGTTTTTGACTTCATAACCCACACAAGATCAAATAGGCAGGATGCAAAACAAGGAGAGCAACAAGAGCAGCATATATTTGTTTGTGCCATAACAGTAGCTCAGCCTGGATCCACCCCCTCAAAAGAACAGTGTACCCTTTCATGTGTCGCATAACGGGAACTCAAATCCCCCCCCCCCCCAAAAAAAGCTGTTTATGCTTATTTGTGCCATCCAACCTGCCCTTCATTTCATGGCAACTGCATATCATAGTATTTCCAGTTAATATCTCACACATTTTAAGGTAAATGATATAGACTGGCTTATACACTGCATGTCTCTGAGTACTGCTCAGATAACTGATGAATAACCAGGTAAGACAGAGCTGTATATTTTCAAGGAATAATCATAACAGCTTGTGTGATCACTAAAAGTGCACTACATCCAAATATATTACATATAATAAATTTACAAATAGGTTATGCCCTGATATCAGTGTAAATTCAGTTGCACTTGGCTGTGTGAGGAATTACTTCATTTCTTTGCTGCAAAGCTGTTTGTGTGGCAAAGATGGATAAGTCACCTATCCTGTTTTCTGAAGGTGCATTGGAGTGAGAGTTGGGATCCAGACCTATGTAGACATATCTTGTGAACTAACATTTTCTATTGTGTATGTCATAGATTTATTTTCCTCATTACAACTCTTTCTTATTTAATTTTTTTGGGGCCATTGTTTGCGTGATGCACCACTTAGCACAAACAGATTTGGCCATGCTCATCTCATGTGCACAAACTGGATGAATGGAGCACCAAGGTAGCAGACAGGACCCAGACAGCCACAAACATAAACCAGATACTTTCAATTAATACTTTTGGCCATTGGGCAAACATATTGTCTGGCAGTGAGCACACTCAAGCACTGTGTTTGCATGATGGTAAGTAATGTGCAACACTTTCAAATGTTGCAAAACTAAGAAGTGCCCACTCTCGGTAAGTGTTATACCTGCAGTTGGTGGAAAAACATCATACTACATTGGTCTTGATCTGTGGTTGGCATGGCAGGCGTTCATGGAGAGGTTTTGAGATTCAGTGCTCAAAGATGGTGTGTCCAGGAATCCAAAATGTTTGTTGGAGTTCTAGTGAATGAACATGGGCCCAGGTTTTTGCACAGGGACTATTATGGTTTGGATTACAATTCAGAGGCATGGAATAGTTTTGCCCGGGTTCTGACCAGTGTTACCAGTATCCGCCGCACTGGCGAGCAATGCAGGAATCACTACAGAGATCTTCAGATGAGGAAGAGGGATACCCTCAATCTTTGAATTGAGGACTGTAGGACTGGGGATACCCCACAGATGTATATCACTGACAAAGACTACTTCTAAAAGTTAAAAGCTGTACATAGGATTTGTATTCATAATGGTGTTCTGTTTTTTCCGCAGCCATTACAGACCAAGAACTGAATGCATGCACCGATGCCACTAGACTGGAAAGGATGTGAGAAGCATGTCATATGTATGCATCCAAACAGTACTGTTATTTTAGCATTAAAAGTAAAGATGCCTTTATTGGTTTATTATACAGTTGTATCAAATTGAGCATTCATCTCTCTAAGAAGAAAGCATGCATGTATTAGTTTGGAGGCCAAAATAACAGTTCAGTATCACAGAGTAGTTAGAGGTTGTGAGTTCAAAAACCACACTCCCCAAATATACAAAACTTAAGTTTTCATCAATATTGCAGTGTAACATCACAGCTCTAAAGCAATGGCACCAATGTCCTGCTGTAAACTGTAATCAGTACAATTGAAATACACATATGTGCAATATATGCACACATCAAGAACTGATTGCTGCAATCTGTAGTATAGTGTGGATCTGTTATGAGCTGGGTAGTCTTAACTGTAAAAAGGTATTTGTTAGGAGTTACTAGTCTTAAAAGAAAAGGTAACAGAATAGAGTAAAATAATTCTATCAATGCATTGTATGTTATATAAAGTTGCTAATATTCTCCCTTGTTTTTCTCTCACCCCAACCCTTATCTTCTCTCTTTTTTTAATTTTTAGTTTTTTCCCATGGCAGAGTGGGGTAGGCCTGCCCCACAGGATCCAGGTGCCCCCACTCCAATGGCCATGGCACCAAGGCACAGCACATCTGGGATGCAACCTTTTAGCACCCTCTCTCTCTGCTGCCCCTGCACTACCTGACCCCTCAGGTAGTTCTTCCATGTGGTAATTTTATCACTCGCAATGAGCTGCCAGGTTTGGTGTGTAGGATTGTGCATCCCACAGCTGGTGCATGCTTACGCCAGATGCAGACACTGCTCTCCATCACTGTATTGAATAACACAGTGAAATGTAGATGTCAGACACTGCAGCCATCGACAAAGTGAGGTGTCAGTGATGACAGCCCAGTGGGTGATGACTCGATTCTCACTGTCACCCAGCTTGATGTCCATGGGCTCGCAATGTTCCCACCCTCACCCAACCATGGTGCTCACCCATCTTGTGTCCTTCACTATCCCTGTCTCTTTTCTTGTTTATCTGCAATTGCTTCCTCACCTACCTAACTTACCTCACCCAAACATTCATACAACCCTGCCCTAACATTCCTCTCTCTCAAAAAAAAAAAAAAAAAAGGGCACCTGTCCCACAGAAAAATAAATCATCCCATACAGAGCTCTCAATTTTTCACACGTGTCTTCATGACACACCTGATTCAGTCCAATTGGCGATACAACATGACTGTGTTGTGGTCACCACTCTCTCTGGGTTTGACACTGCAAATTCAGCTAATATTCTGCACATTTGAACATTTTTATTGTAGAAGAAATTGATAGCTATGGTTCTGTCCTACACCCCTCCTACACATTCCAGCCCTCTTTTCATTTTGTTCTTCCCCTGCTTGCTCCCCATTTCACTACTTTCCTATCTTTCCAATTTCTTTTCTTTAAAGTATAATTGCAGGATGGTGCACATCACACACTAACACATGGCTAAGGGAAAAAGCAGTTATAAGTATTATATGCAGCTGTATTGGAAACCAGTAACATCTAGCCATATTTTAGAGACTTCATACCAGCTATCACACTTCAGAATTTGAATTTACATGTAAAAGTATTTGAAACTGTTTTATACATCTGGGTTCAAACCCAGTACCATCTGACCCCAAAAATAAATTGATCAATGCATTAAAAGATGGTGCTACAGTCTCAGTTGTGTATCATGTGTGTTTTAGAGACAAAATAGCATATGGCAGACTTAACTGCTGTTGCATACACCTACTACTTAACTGGCTGCAGATATTAATTCACTTAATGCAGTAATTCATTCCTTTTCAGTGCCATATGGTACTGGTTCCGAATACAGCTGTAGCTAATGCATTGAACTACTTCTGTATTACCGTTGCTTAATGATATTGAGTGATGTGCACCATCGCGCATTAATGCCTTGAAGCAAAATGGTTATCATGCAATAATGCTTTATAAAACAGTACTTGGGATCATGCAATAATGTTTCATACAAAATTAATGAGAAACATATGACATTGGTGGGAGCAAGCACAGGGGAGTACAAAGGGAAATCCTTGCTAAATTGTATCAGTTACTACTGATTGTATAAAATACATATGCTACTTAACTGATTCTGTGGCAGGATGTGTCAATGCATTGTTCTTGGAGCCGGATGTTACTGGGTTAGAATACAGGTATAAGTAATTTTACAAATGTATATGATACTTTTAAATACATTTACTTGTATTGCTGCCATTCATTGTTGCTTTGTGTTGGTACACAATGCGCACCATTGCACAATAATTCTTTATAGAAAAGAAATGGGGAAGACAGGAAGGTGGTGAAATGGGAAGCAAGCAGGGGGAAAAATCAAAGTGAAAGGAGGGCAAGAATGTGCAGGAAGAATGTAGTAAAGAACCATAGCAATCCATTTCTTCAACAATAAAACATGATTATATATGCAAAATATTAACTGAATTCAGACTGTCACCTCCATAGAGAGAGGGGTGACCACAACACAATCATGTTGTATAGCCAACTGGACTGAATCAAGTGTGTCATTAAGATGTGTGCGAAATGGAGAGCTATGTATAGGACTATTTTATTTGGGGGGACAGGTGCCCATTTTTTTGGACAGAGAGGAATGTTGGGGAAGGGATGTAGGAATGTCTGGGTGAGGTAAGTTGGTGAACACCATGGTTGGGGACAGGGTGGGAAATCTAGGTCCCATACATGTCAACCTGGATGACAGTGAGAATCTAGTCCTCACCCAGTGGACTGTCATCCCTGTCACCTCACTGCACCACTGGCTGCAGTGCCCAACGTCTGCATCTCCTACAGGTATTCTGAACCAAGATGGAGAGCAGGTGCTCCATCCAGTTTAGGCATGTACCCACAGTACAGTGCACAATCCTATAGGTTCATAGGACAATACTAGGCTATTGGCCTGGAAGCCCTTATAAGCCTAGCCATGAACTTCACCCATGTTCCCACAAACTCAGTTCTTATTTTCCCTGTCCAGCAGGGACACAGGTGGGATCACAGGGAGTTATTTTCTGTTTCCCATCCAGTCATCCAGGTTCCACTTAAATAGGGCTAGTGAAGTACTCTGCTTGATATGGAGTGGGAGTCTATTCCACAGATGGGGAAGTTGTTGGGACACAAATATATCCCTCCGACAAGTTCTATTAATGTCATAGACCAGGTTGAGGCCTTGCATGCAGGTTGTGCGAGTGGAGTTTGCCTTACGGATATGCAACAACTCCATTAAGGCTGAGTTTGAGAAAGCCTTGTATGCCAGACAAAGGTTACCTCTGAGCAGTATGTATGAGACCGAGTAGAGGAACAACTCTTTTAGCCTATCTGTATAGGATAGGTGTTTGAGACCCTGGATTTTCCTGGTCAGGAACCTCTGTGGTCTCTCCAATTGCTGCATGTGCTTGGCAAGGTACATGCTGAAGGGGATATTGTACTCAATAATGGGTCTGATAAGGGAGGAGTACAGGGACGTTATGACCTCCTTGTTCCTGGATGAAATACCCTTACTTACGAGGTGGGCCATGTAGAAACCCTTCCTTTACTATGGAGGCAATGTGGTGGTCAAAATTCAGGTTGTGATCAACCTGTGTGACCAAGCGCCTCATGACTGATTGAGTGCTTAGTACAAAATTATTAATGTGATAATTAATGGGGACACCATTTTCCACAAAGGGTTAGAAAATAAACACCTCTGCCAAATGACAAACCCAGGCCCCTCTCTACTATAGCACACTGCATTAACCCACCAAACTACACTGGCTCTAATAAACACCTCTGCCAAGTCCCAAACCTGGGCACTTCTCAACTATAGCACACTACATTAACCCACCATGCTACACAGGACCATTCTTGGCAGTTCTTCTCGGGTGATAAAATCACCACCTCTGTCACTGCTCCCAGAGGGAGCCACAGGCCTATCCTCTGAGACAGAACTATCTGAGGGGCAAGGTAGTACAGGGACAGCAGAGGCAGTGCTGCCAGGTCATGCACCAGATGTGCTAGGCAGCGGTGCTGTTGCCAGTGGAGTGAAGGCAGGAGGACAATGTGGGACAGTCCTACCTCACTGTGCTGTCGAAAAAAAACAAAAATTAAAATATTAACAAAAGAGAAGGGTTGGGGTGAGAGGAAAAAAGGGAGAACATTAGTAACTCCATATGTGACATACAAAGCATTGATACAATTTGGCTCTATTCTGTTAACTTTACTTTTAACACTACAAACTCCTAACACATTTCTTCATTACGTTTAAGACTACCCAGATCAAAACAGAGGCACACTATAGTACATATTGCAGCCACTAATCCTTGATGTGTGCATATATTACACATATGCATGTTCCAAGTATACTGATTACAGTTTACAGTAGGACATTTGTGCCACTGGTATAGAGGTCTGAAGTTACATTGCAATAATGATGAAAATCGAGCAGTACTGTGTATTTGGGAAGTGTGGTTTTTGAACCCACAACCGCTGACTACTCTGTAATACTGTACTGTTATTTTGTCATACAGACAACTGCATGCATACTTTCCTTTTACAGTTTAGAGATGCATGCTCACTCTTATTTGAGAATATGGAACTGTTTCTTTGTGCTACAGACTAAGGCATGCATACTTTCATTTACAATTGAGATATGTATGATCAATCTGATACAACTCTATTAAATACAAACTAAGCCATCCTTAACTTTTAATGCTACTAAATTACTTTTAAAATATTTATTATTATTATTAAATTCCTATTTAGGACAGTAATGTTCCGATGCATACATGCTGCATGCTTCTCACATCCTTAACAAATGCCTGGTATGGGGCCTCATATTTGCGGCTCGCTCCATAGCAGCTGTGGAAAAAAACAGTACAGAATAGAATGCCATTTTGAATACCAGTCCTGACTATATTCAGCTTTTAACACTTACAATTACTCACTAAAATTGGTATGTGCACACCTGGGGGTTGTCCACTGTACTAAATTCCCCAATCCAATGGCTGAGGATATCCCTCTTCCAGAGGTCATCAAAGTGAGGTCTGCATTGCTCATCAGTGCAGAGAATATCTGTAGCACTGGTCAATGCCCTGGCAATACTATTCCAGGCTTCAGACTTGTATTATGAGCCTGAATAGTCCTACTGCAGCAACCAGGGCCCATGCTCCTTAACTAGGAGTCCAATCAAGACTATGTACTCCTGAACACCCCACCTCTGTGCTTGGAAGTGCACTCCCTCACCATCATGTCTACCATAGCTCAAGCTCAATGTAGAATGAGCATTTCCACCAACTGCATTTTGTATTCTGATGTTTTTCCAACAATTGCACATCTTGTGCTGAGTGCACACACATTTTGGTTTTGCAACATTTGAAAATGTTAGGCAAGGGTGCGCACTGGCAGGCAGCATGTATGCATGATGGTAAGTGATGTGTAACAGTGGCAAAAATTGCAATTTCAATATTATTTGGTATACAGGTATTTGTGTAAATGAGCTAGTCAAATGGAACATGTCTACTCTTCTCCTATACTTACAGCTATTGTTACAAGAAGATTGAGAAAACAATTGTGTATTTTGCACTTCATTGCTATAATCTGCAATCTCACAACTGTAAAACAAAATATGCACACCATGTACTAGAACCCTGGACCATCTGCATGCCACACTTACACTTAACATCTACTGCCACAGGACTAGTGACATACTATACCCTATAGTGTCTTAGTAGTCATTATATAGTTCTCGCTGTTAATCACAGCTCAATGCTGCTTACTGTGTTTGCGCAATCATCATTCTCTTTCGGCTTTTCCCGTTAGGGGTCACCACAGCGGATCATCTCTTTCCATTTCTTCCTATCCTCTGCATCTTGCTCTGTCACACCAACCGCCTGCATGTCCTCTCTCACCACGTCCATAAACCTTATCTTAGGCCTTCCTCTATTCCTCTTACCTGGCAGCTCCATCCTTAGCATCTTTTTCCCAATATACCCATCATCCCTCCTCAGCACATGTCCAAACCAACGCAATCACAATGGTCAGTCATATTAACTCAAGCTCTGACAAAGGTGGTGTCCTATGTAGTGGCAGCATAGAGTGGAGGTAGATATAGTCATATAACTGAAATTGTAATGTAATCCAACAAGATCTGAACACATCTTATATTACTGAAACTCAAATAACATTGCTGATGAACTGAACCAAATAGCTCTGAACACTTAAATGAACTCTCCATTTGCAACTCAATTCTGAACTCATTTGTATTACTGGACTGAAATGACTTCTGTCTTGAAAGTAGCTCTTTTAATACTAAAATCTTTTAAATTTCCTACCCAGCTTTATATGCCTCCTTAACCTTGGGTTTCAAGCCTTGTACCATCTGCATAAGATATTATTGCAAGTGCTCATCTCTGATCTGTCTGTTTTTGTATATTCTGCAAGGTCTTTGACACGCAGCAAATTGTTCTGCACATTTTGTTAGCATGTCTCATCCTTATCAGTGCTTTAACCTGAGGTCATTCAGCAAAACATTTGTTTATGTTTAGAACTGTACTTACTGAACTGTATGTAAAATGTGAAATACAAAATGAAGCTATAGGCCTGCTTTAATATGGCTGCATTTCTAGGCCTATGCAAAGAAAATACTGCATTTATGTAGGATTTATTCTGACAAAACTGTATTTATGTGAGAATCTTACAAACAGAATAAACAATGTCAGGATTAAAAGGAGTAGATAGTTATTGTTATTGAAAACAGAGGGTGTTTCAGGACGATCTATAGGAGTACAGCTTTGACATCTTACAGTGCAGTGTTGGCAGTTTGGAGAGAGAGCATATTAAAATACAGAAAAGGTGCAGGGACAAAGGGAAGTAGTTGTCTAATGGTTCTGTGAAAGTAAATTAAGAACTAGCAGGCTAGGAGTAAGATGTGAATGGAAAGTTTACAGGAAGCAGATAAGGAAAAGGTAGACAAATGTAAAGGCTGAGTATATGAGGAGGAAAAATTACAGCTGAGTGGGTAGTGTAAAAGGGATCCGAGAGGCAATATCAATCTGATGCTGAAATATATTTGGTTATTCAAGTAGCATAATACACAATGCTGCAAGCCTGAGAAATAAACCCCATTTTAACAGATATTTCAACTGCAACAATTTAAGCTAAGTACACAATTAACCACTGTTTAGATTATGTTATAAATTCATATTAACCACCTCAAGAAAGCTCAGTAGGAAGTGTAGTTCACAAGCTTGCTAATCTGCAAAGATCTGGCCATTCAGTCATACTGATACTTTTATAGCTGAATGATTCTGACTGGTTATGCTGCTACCCTCTTTCTGATGCAATATTACTGTAACATTTATAATACCATCAAATATACAATGATGTGCTAAGCAGCAATAGTATAACTACCACTATCTCTTGTAGCATTTAGAGGCATATAGCTCAATCTCATTCAGTTATTTGAGAAATTATAATTCAACACCTAGCCATTTTCATGCCTCATTACAAAGCCATTCTGTCATACTTTTAATAGCATCTTAGACTGAATTAGAAGTGAAGACGTGATGTTTGTTCATGTACTATAGAACTACATACAGTCGAAATAGAAGAGAAATCCTCAGTGCCAGACCTTTGTATTTACAATTACTGGATGTGCCAATGAGAATTTTTTTGATAAAAGGGCTATGAATGGTGAAGGATTTTTATAACAGGCTCATAAAATTAAAGTTAAGGAAAACATTGATAAAGATGGGGGACTTAGGCTCGTTTTCGCTGTAGACAATATACATTTGCAGCAAAGTTCCTTTGATGAAAAAGTCTACTAAGAACAGTTGAAAGGGTGTGCAGATGTAATTGTGACACAAAGGGAGTTATTTGTCAAACACAGCAGGCATTTTATATTGGACATACCACTGAGATGTTTTAGGACAGAATAGCTGAACCTACAAGAGCTATTAAGAAGGGGGCAAGAAGACTACATTAAGCAAGCATGAGAAGTTATGTAATCATTTTAAAATATTCTTATTTTTTTGATTTTGAGAAAACAAATGAAGATTTGAGGGGATATTAAGGCTGAATTTGTTTATCATTACCGTTAATTAATGTTACAACTTTGCTTTTACTCATGGAAATCAACTGGTTTAAATCACAGTATGAATGTACTTGGTTTATAAAACTAAAATGTTCAAATATTATTTGTCTTATTTGATTGCCTGGTTTGAATATGTGACTACTTGTGATTGTTTTAAATATGGTGACGTGTTTTTATGAATTGTGTTAAGAAATTGAGTATGTTCATGGCTTCTAACATGCATTTATATCTTTTGTTTTGGTCTAGTCCACTGACTCTTCTACCTCCTGCTAGGCCACCATTTTAAATCAGTGTCTCCTAAACAGAAGATAACAAAAATGTAGAAACTGTTATATGGATATGGGTACTAAGATACAAGCAATTAAAATGTTTTTAGTCCCTTTAGCCTTTTACACAGGTCAGGCATATTTTTATCAACCAGAGGGGAAGCTGTGGATAGCAGTTAAAAAGAGTTGAAGGATGTTATCTGGGAAGGGAAGACAGCAAGGGTCAAGTGGGCTAAGCTGATTCTTCCAACAGAACAAGGTGAACTAGGATTTCCCAATTTGAGGGGGTATTTTAGGGCAACACAGTTAAGGCTCTTATACATGGCACAAAGTGGACATGCATGATGATGATACAGGGGAAAAGCTCAAGAAATAAGAGGAGATTGGGATTTTGGATGCAGACTCTTAAGGAGAACAATCATACAGAGTATTATATTTATAAAATAGCAGGGAGTATTCTAAGAACTAAACCAGCATGAGAATGGAGAAAAGAGGCTCTGCCGATAGGGATGACTGTGGTTAGGGATACATATAATAGGCAAGAGGGGCTGGAATTTATTGGAGAAAACTGGCAAAGGAACCAAGGTATTGGCAGCAAATAACTAGAATGGGAAGAGGCCAAGAATGTATTTGGAATGCAGGTTAGAGATTGCCTTCCCTATCAAGGATTGATATCAGAGTATAGGCAGAGAGAAAGAAATGGGGGGTGGGGGCTAAATAAAAGACAAACATTGGTAGAGTATGCAATAGAATCTAGAACAGAAGCTGCCATTAAAAAGGAATAATTAGTAGAATATATTAAATATTGTATGATAATTATAAGACTCAATCAGAGGAGCTTAGAAAGGATTGGGAAGGGAGACTGGATAAGCAATTCACAAAGAGACAATGGGGGAATATATGTACATCTCCCAAATATGCAAAAATGTCTAGAAGATTTAGGATCTTTGCCTGGAAGTGTTTACATAGGTATTTTATACCCCAAGTAGACTCCAACGATTTTTTCCTCAGGTGGACAGCAAATGTTGGAGGTGTGATGGGTAAGAAAGAGATGGCTGGGAACATATCTTTTGGGAGTATAATGAGCTGACAGACTTTAGGGATCCCCTGTGGACCACTCTGTTGGAGATGTTGGGTGAGCAGATTGAATGGACTGGGGAGATGATTTCTTTGAGGTATGATACAGAATTGGAATTGCTTAGATATATTAAAGCCTTGCAAAGTCTAATTATGGTGGCTGCCAAAAAAGCAATTACTAGAAAATGGAAATCAAAGTCTCTAGACCAACTTTACTAGAGGTAGTGAATATAGTAACAGAGATAAAACAACTGGAATTGGGATCTTTAGAAAAAAGAAGGAGCAAACTACATAGGAAAAATGAGAATTGTGGGAACGATATATGCAGACAAGGAGCAAGGTTTAAAAGGCAGGATTAGACTGAGCCATATAATACTTAACTGAGAATGACTAGTAGATTATAAGTGATGTATAATGTTTGCAACTACAGCTGCTTCAATGGTGTCTGTAGTGAATAATGTTTGCAACTAAAGCAGTGTCAATGTTTCTTGTTTTTCATTTATATAAATGTAAGACTGCCTATGTCATACATGATAATTTAATACAGATGTTTATTTAAAAAAAAAATATATATATGTGTCTTATGGCTGTCTTTACCAGAAAACCTCAATCTTTTTATGGTACTACTGCTTTTTTGACAGGGAGCAACTGAATGTGTAAAACAGTAGCACTAAATAAGTTCATGTATGGTTGCTAGTGTGTGTCTAAAAAGTTTCATTCAGTATATTTGCTACAGATCTGCTCAACATCACTACATTTACAATAGTTCTGTGCAGATATTTCATAGAATAACATAACTTTCTCAATGATTTTTTATGAAAATCACATTTATAAGGCAAAATATGACAACTTATTAGGGTGTTCTCTGCAGATTTCATCAAGAACTCTGATTACATTCCGGTCTCCTTCAACAGCTGACTGGTCACGGGCTATTCAGTTTCTTCCTTTGAAATGTTATAGAACCATAAACATATAATGTGAAAAATATGAACTTTTATGTGCGTTTCATAAACCAATGTATGTTGCTTTACAGTTATCTGCCAAAACCAAAACATTATAAAGAAAAATGTAAGAAATTAGCAAATGTAACTCCTCCATCAGATATGAAGCGAGATGACGCTGAATGTTTAAATTGAATTTACTGTAAATAGTGTGCATGACATTTGAGCTTTTATGTCCTCATATAATTTCTGAGGTGCCAAAGAAGCATGTATATGTATTACTAACACAAATGCATCAACATCATGTATGTAATTTAGTGCCTAATGAATTACAGGCTCTGGAGTTTTGAGTTAAAAAAGCAACCTATCCTTTCCTTTATAATCTGGTAAACTATTTACATTTTTTTGTTACTGCCCCAAAATAGAATTCTGAAAAGGCAGCATATAAACCGAATAAATATGAAATTTCCATGCTACGGCATTAAATTTATAAAGCCTCCTACTATACATGCCCTTCAGAATTCTGCAAAGATAACAGATATACCAAACTAAGGTATAAACCATCTTTCTGTACCTGTCCTAACAAAATTCTCTTCCTTTTGAGGTGAGCTAACTAAAGAGTAGTTTGTGTGCAAAACTCTTCAGAGCTTTCATACTAACAGAGAGAGGAAGGCTAAAGCTCAGGAAAAAAGTCAGTGTTAGGAAAATAAAAATAAGGATCCTCACCCTAGCAACAAAAGCATACACAAATAAGGGGGATGGATGGACAGAGTGAACATTTTCTGTTAGTGTAAGTTTACTTTCACAGCTGTACTATGTTCATGGTTAGGGTCACTGCTGTAGTAGCCTTTGATATATGGATAGAGTACCAAAGCTTTGACTGACTGGGAACAGGAGGAGGAAGTATGACAGTCCTACATTGCCTGGAGAATGGTCCTAGCAAAGCCTGTCCTAAACCTTGAGAAGGAATCTAGTTTACACTGCTTTGTAAAAGTGTGGAGAGAGAAATAACTTGCTTCTTGAATACTTCTAGAATCCAACCCTTTCCAAAAAGCCACAGATGAAGCCAAGGTACTGACAGAGCAAGCCTTAACCCTCCCTGGTTTGCCTTGTTGTGGTGGGTATAACAAAAGGTAATAGTATGGTCTGACAAAGGTTGTCTTTTTTTTTCTTACGCTACAGAAATTAACAAAGTACAGTTGTGTACACTTACAATAAATGTAGATGTTCACAGGTTCATAGATTAGTATTAGGCCAACTGCATTTGTGGGCCATTTTAAGTCTATCCAGTTATCCCATGTGAGAATCAAACCCTGTACCTTGTGTCTGTAAGGTAAACACCTTAACCATTACAGCAACCTCCCACCCCCTATATTTTTGCAGTTCAGCTTGACTAGCAAGCTGACTTTGTGTCAGGTAATACACATGCACAGCCTACCACTTTTGAGAAGCGGTAAGGACTAGGATAGCTGCCCTTGCAGAGAATTTAAAGCCTAGCACCTTCCCCTCAGTAAGATAGCATGAAACCTTGCACTCTGCATGTGAGAGGTAGATGCCATCACAAAACCGTAGAAAAGAACGGAAGGAAAAGACAGAACACATAAAACTCAAAGCCCCAAACCACGACTTAAAGAAAGTAGCAAAGTTCATGACTGATAAGTGATCGCAAGCCTCACCAAAGCTCACTAATTGCATCACCAATTGCTTGAGTGTATTCACTGTTGCAGTCATCACCTGTGGGTTATCCCTGCTGTGGAAGCCCTCGGCCTGCCCGAATACCAGAGTCAATGTTTTTGTGCACTGGCTGTCGCCTGTAGTCTGATGTCAGGTCATCTTTCAGTGCTATAAAGCAAGGCAGCAGACATCATTACATCAGTTTTTCTTGCCCTAACCCGTCAGAAGTACAACAGAAGAGAGAAGTGGTTCTGGTGGCTAAAAGTCACCTAGGGAAGCTTATGTCCCCCTAGGGGAAGATGTTAAATGGGGGATGGAGGGAGGGAAACCAAGACTGCAACAGTGAATACACTCGAACATCTACATTTATGGTAAGTGTACACAACTGTACTATGTTCTTTGTGTTTCACTGTTGCAGTCATCACCTGTGGAAGGATTCCTAAAGCTGAGGAAAGGGGTGGAAGGATACGTTGAGTCCTAGGTATTGGTCAGGAGGCCCTGCAGAATTGCAGAGGCAAAGCCTGCTCTAGACTGAAAAGAGGGGTAGGTGGTAATGTTTTGTAAAAGTATGGACAGAGGTCCAGGTGGACGCTTTCAAGATGTCCCTGGTGGGTACTCCTCTGAGGAAGGCAGTGGAAGTGGAGGTTGTCCTAGTGGAGTGGGTACGGATAGACTTAGGGATGGTTTTCCCATGTAGTCTGTAGCAGAAATGGATACAGTGTGAAATCCATTTGGAAATGTTTTTTTGGAGATCAGCTTCCCCTCCGCCCCTGCAGCAAAGCTTACAAGTAGTTGGTCTGTTTTTCTGAATGGCCTAGTATGGTCCAAATAGTATCTGAGTTGCCTTTGTATGTCTAGTGAGTGTAGGATTCTTTCCCCCTTGTTTTGAGGGTTGGGAAAAAGGTGGGAAGGTGTATGGGCTGGTTAAGGGTCACATCAGATACCACCTTGAGCATAAAGGAGGGGGTTAGTCCTCAGGGAGACTCTGTCTGCATGGAAAATGATGAAGAGCTCAACTGCCATGACAGCTTGAAGTTCCAAGACACTTCTGCCTGAGGTGATAGCTAGTAGGAAGGCAGTCTTCCATGACAGGTATTTCAATTCTGTAGAAGCGGCAGGTTCGAAAGGAGGTAAGGTTAGTTTTTCTATCACATAATTCAGTTCCCAGGGTGGTGTGCAATGCCCTCTGGGAAGCCTAATATTAGAAGCCCCTCTGAGAAATTGCTTAATCAAAGGATTAGAGAAGAGGGGTGGGTTTGACTCATAATGGGTTGATATGGCCGAGGCATGAATTTTAATAGAGGAGAAAGAGAGGCCATTATTGAGCAACTCTGCTAGGTAATCCAGGATGAGAGGGATGGAAGGTTGGGAGGTACTGCCCCCTTTTGATTGTTTCCAGGAGCAGAATCTTTTCCATTTTCCTACATATGATTTTCTTGTGCTGGGCCTTCTGGCCTCTCTGATGATGTCCATGACCTGTTTGCTTAACACGGACTCCTTGTTAGTTTTTAGTGTACAAGCCATGCTGAAAAATTGAGTCTGTAGGTCTGGGTGCAGTACCCCCCCCTGGGCCAAGAGGTCTGACCTCAGGGGAAACAGCTTTGTGGGCTGTAAGGTCAGGCTGCGTAACAGGGGGTACCAATGCTGTCTGGGTCAGTCTGGAGCAATAAGGATGGCCCCTGGCCTCTCTCTCTCTCTCTTATTTTGATCAGAACCTTGTGAATAAGGGGCAGAGGAGGTACGTGTACACAAAGAGGGAGTTCCAGGGGAAGGTCAAGGCATCCACTTTCCATGCTAGGAGGTGGAATTCCCTGGTGCAGAACCTCTGCAGCTGGTGGTTGAGGTGCGAGGCAGAGAGATCCACTTCTGGGGTCCCATTTGCAAAAGGATTACTCTGTGGGGGTCCAGTAAGCTTCTGCTTAGGTGGTCTGCCAGTGTGTTGTTGACCCCTGGAAGGTATTGGGCAATTAGGTGTAGCCCCATGGAGGTGGCTGCAAGCCAGAGACTCACAGCTAACCTGCACAGGGGGTAAAACTGGGTGCCCCCCTGCTTGTTGATGTACCACATCACTGTGGTGTTGTCTGTTTGTATAAGGAGGACCCCTGGCCTGAGATAGGGATGGAAGGAAGTTAGAGACCCTTGTTCATAGCACAGGCCTCTTCCTACCAGAGAAATTTGGCCCTTATGCATGGGATCAGAGGGAGCGTGGTCTCTAGGGACTGAGTGTACTGACACAAAAGGTTCTTTAAGTACCATGGACATTTTCTCATGTGAAGCCTGGTGAGGGGGATAAGAAGGATGCAAGATGCCATGTATCCCAGGTCTTGCAGGAACTTCCTTGCAGTGAGGTGGCTTCTGGATGCCAGCTGGGTGAAGTACAGAGGCAGGAAGTTCTGCTTTTCTGGGGATAGGAAGGCCATTTGGTATGCTGTGTTTAGCACAGCTCACAGGAAAATATTTTTTCTGGTGGGGTTTTGTTTCGATTTTTTCTTGTTAATGGTGAACCCTATAAGTAAGGAGAGATGTGACAAAGAGAAGGTCCTGGAGCAACTTTTCTTTGCACTCTGCCTGAATAAGGTACTCATACAGGTAAGGGTAAATCTGTATGTTTCTCTGCCTGCAGAATGTCAGAGCCAAACATTTGGTGAATACTCTGGGAGCAGCAGATAAGCCAAAGGACAGTGCAGAGAACTGAAAGTGTTGATAGCCTCCTCTGAAGCACAGGAATTTTCCCTGATAGGGATGTGGAAGTAGGCATCTTTTAGGTGTAGTGTCAGAAGCCAAGCATTTTTTGTTAGCATAGCATTTTGAATTTGGGGACCAACAAGGAGGTGTTCAGTTTGGATAGATCCAGGATGGGGTGCTCTTTTTTGGCAACAAGGAATAGTCTGGAGTAAAAAAACTTTTCCTGTTTGAATCGGAGATACAGGTTCTACTGCCCCCTTGGATATTAGAGTTTGGGCCTGTTTCCATGCCTCTGCCCACTGGTTTGTGGGGAGGTCTGGGTACCCTCTTGGAATTGGGAGTTCATTGAAAGAAAATCTGTATCCCTGAGAAATGATTTCTATGACCCATTGGTCCTTGGTTATAAAAACCCAATTGTCTTCGAAGAGGCTGAGCCTTCCTCCTAGTTTTTGATGAGTGAAGAGAGGGCAGAGGGGGAGGGAAAATCATTGTGAGTGCTTGCCATAAAAGCTTGGCTTAGAACTCCCTGCCTTAGAGATGGAAGTGGTCCATTGTTTGCTTCTTTGCTGGCCCTGGGATAGGGGCCTGGTTGGCCTGTCCCTGCGGTGCTTACCTTGGCCCTGTCTGCTGGGTGCAGGGAAGGCCCAGTGCTTAGAGGGAAACTTCCTGCTGAATCTGTGAGGTTAAACTTGAAAGAAATCTTTTACTGTTTGCATAGATTTTGCTTTGTCTTCCAACTTTTTAAGCACTTCTGCTTTTTCCATCAAACAGGCGCTCCTTGTCTAGGGGTGCATCAATAAGTTTAGACTTGACATGATCAGGGAGAGGTTGTTCCTTCAGCCATGCATGTCTCCTAACAGCAGAGCCTGTGTTGCCCTGCTAGAGGCGTATATGACATCATAGCCACATTGTAATGAGTGCTTGACCACTTGACAAGCAGAGTGTATTAATTCTGGCAGCTGCTTGGAGTTGGCACTGTCAGGGAAGGAAGCAATCTTTTTTAATTGTTCCAAAGTGTGTTGTTGATATTTTAGCATATGGAACTGACAACTGAGCGCTCTGATAGCTAATGTTGCAGAGGTGTATACGTTCTTACCCCATCTGACCAGAGCTCTGGAGTCTTTGTCAGAAGGAAGAGGATTCTTAGAACTAGTCTTAGCTCCTTTGGGTCCCTGTGTAATGACCTCTGGGTCTGCAGCAGGATTCCTATACAAGTATTTGTGAGAATCCGGTACTCTGTAGTACATCAGGTTTACTTGGCACAGGAGGCAGGGCATCAGGGGCTAAGCTGGATTCATGGAAACCATCATCCACCACTTCCAAAATAGGTGGGATGGCCAGGGGTCTGTGCTGGGGCAGGTCCAGAAACTAAGTCTTTTCTTAGACTGTGGGAAGTCTTGAAATTCCCATTGGAAATGTTCCCTAAGAGAATGAAGGTTTGCCCAAATGAGAGGTCCTCTGGAGGGGAGGCAGAGGGGATGGACTCCTGTGCATCTGAATCCTCATAAACAGTTAAGGGATGTTGTTCCTCTTCAAAAGCAGAATAATCAGATTTCCCAGACTCTTGGTCAGTCATAATTTTTGGAGAAGCATGCCTTTTCCTTTTAGGAGTGGGGGCCTGAGTACCTCGGATAAGGGAGATGAGATCTTTCACCATTTTAAGCATTTGAGCTTGGGGTGGGGGAGCAGTAGCAAGATGGTGGCTAGAAGTAGATTTTCTAGGAGTGGCCTGGCTTCTAGGCCTGAGAGAATCTGTCAGTCTCTGAGAAGCAGTAGTCAGATGTGAAAACGTCATTTTTTTGTCTAGATTTGGTAGTTCGAAAGGTATCCTCAGAAGCTGATGCCTGCATTGCAGCTCCGGACCCAACCGAGGCAGAGGCAGAAACAGACAAAGGCTCAGAAGGCAAAGTAGATTTCTGCAGCATGCCGGACTCCGAAAGAGTATCGTCAGAGGCCTGTGCAGATAGAGAGTCAGGCATCAGAGGCTGCGAAAGTGCCTCACTGAATTCTGGAGAAAACGATGAGCAAAAAAATGACCAGCGCATACCAAAAATCCAAACTGGAAGCCCAAATAATAAAAAGATAAAGAAACAGCTGGATAACCATGGCAATAAAAATATGTTTAATAAAATACACCAAAAAAACAAGACAAGCGCTTTCGCATGTGCTTCTTCAGGTCTTCTAAAAAACAAACTGAAATATCCATTTAAATACAATGCAGAAACCAATCAACAGACAATTGAGATTTAATTACTAAAACCATCTTAAAGATATACATATGTTTAAGACCTCTTTACCCTGCGTGCGTTTAAAATAAGTTTAAGGCTAATACTACTATTAATCCCTGGGTGTCTACGTGTCTGTAATCTTAGAATCCACTTCAATTCCACTTGTTCTAGATGGTTATTGATGTCCTCTCCTCTTATGTTAATATTTACTAGTTGCAATACTTTAAAAGTAAAATGATGTCCTGGCCAAATAGCAATATGTTTGGCCAAGGCATTTTTCTCATTCTGTTTATGTATCTCATAAAGATGTTTACTGATATGTTCTTTCAATTTCTGGGTGGTCTTCCCTACATGAAACACATGTAGCCAAATAAACCAGACTGTTGCTATTACAGTCTGCATGAAATCTTGGTCTAAAAACAAAGGATGTATTGAGACAATCAAATTCCTGTTGTTCACTTAACACAGCGCAAAAACTGCATTTTCTACAGGGATATGTACTTGGATTTAATACTGTAGGGCAAACTTTCTTATTGACATAACTTTTTTAAGTTAGCATTGTTTCTATATACAAAGCGTGCAGTATCACCCACAATCCTTGCTGTGGAATTATCAGTAGTTAAAAGAGACCAGTGTTTGCGAATAATTTCTCTAACAGCATTGTTACTACTGGTAAAATTAGTCACAAAGGAACAAGAATATCTGTTACCAAAAGAATCTGTAATACCTATGTGATTGTCAATTATACCTGCACAATCCAAATTCTGTACTTGTTGATCCACACTTTGTTCCTCAACCTGTAGTACATGCTTATAACCTCTATCCACAAGCATTTGTCTCATTTTTTCTATTTCAGTATCCAGTGTACTGCTTCCTTCATTATCATCCTCACCCTCAACAACTGACTTTTCACAATGTTGGGGAAAATATGTCGGGGGTGCATACTGTCATAACTAAGTAACCCGTTACGCCAACAAGGCTTCCTATGTAAGGTGGTGGATATATTACCCAATTCAACTCTTGAAAGAGATATATCTAAAAAATCAATTTGCTCATAGGAACTAATGGTAGTAAACCTAAGAAAACTCGTAGTGGACTCCATTAAAGTGATGAGTACAGAAAGGGAGTTTTCATCACCTTCCCAAAACATAAAAACATCATCCACCAAACGTCTATATAGTTTGACTCTATAGCTATTTGAATGATTAAACAAATGCCTGGATTCCCAAAAATACATTACAAGATTCGCATATGAATCTGCGCATGGGGTGCCCATAGGACACCCCATTTTTGTAAACACACTTGCTCATCAAACAAAAACACATTGTTGCTTAAGATAAAATCTAAAAATGTGCATATGATATCAATATCAATGCCAGAAAAAGTACCTACATTAAGCAAAATCTCTCTGATAGCCTCTATGCCACAATCATTCGATATACAAGTAAATACATTTCGGACATCCATAGTCACCATCAGATAGAGGTGTCATTGTCATGAACATAATCTTTCAAATCTTGTAAAAAATGTGTTGTATCCTTTAAAATGTTAGTGATATTAGGTACTACCTCCTTCAGTTTCCCTTCCACATAAATGGAAAGAGGCTCAGTCGCCCAGCCACCTCCTGAGACAATGGGTCTCATAGGGGGTGCAATGCTGGACTTGAGTATTTTGGGCATAACTCTCAACCTGGAAATATCAAAAATCTGGACAAGGCCCATGAAAAATAGGTACAAATCTGTATGCCGATTAACATCTAATTTGCATACATAATTACATAACCCCACAAACTCCAATGGAATTGTGGGATACCAACTTTCAAACACAAACTGAAGAACAGACAACCAAAATATGGCACCAGTGTCCCCCTGCAGACATTCCAATATCCCATTACCTGGCTATTTCGCCCCATTTACCATAACTAATGTGTGCATACTGCTTTACTTCTACAATGATTATTTGGATTTTATTTTTACATTTTGCAGCACATCAATGCACAAACACTAACAGACATCTGATAAACAAAGCAATACTGTCTCACGATGAAAACAGACTTGGCATTAATACTTCTCTTCCCTTGAAACTCACATTTATCGAAACAGCATTAAAACCCATACCACATCCAAAGAAAATGCATCTGGCCAGAGGTGGATAAAGATTACCTTTGGGCTGTTTTCAAATCATTGGTCCCTTGCACACAAAACAAGAAACATACATGATGCATTCTTTTCTTTGATACACCTTCCTGACATTATTAAGTTATAGTCTTTGTATAATACAGCTCACTTGCTAGACAGAGCACTTTTTAAATTTATTGTTTGAATGAACATTTTTACAGTAGGCTGTACTGTAGGCAATGAAAGAAAATGCATGAACCAATAATTGTAAAACTGCCCAATTCAGAACATTTCCATCATAAAAGTCTGCTTCCACACCCAAACTATACACAATTATAAAGACAATGACTTAAGGAATTATGGAATCATTGTTTTTAAATATATCCACTACTAGCATGTACATTTGCTTAAAAAACTTAACAGGGAGCCATTTTGATGAGTTTTGTGATTGTGCATGTGTATATGTAGCTAAGCAATTCCATGTATGTTGACAATTTCATTGAAATGGGCTGGGAATGAAATGGTCCGCAGTCACACTACCATGTGCTTTTGTTTGTTTACATGTATCTGAAGAAGGCAGGAGGACATTCAGTGTGATTCTAGTCTGTTACTATTTTAAGACTGTGTCATTATCTGCTTCTGAGAAGTATATTAACAATTACAGTTTCAAAAAAAAAAATTAATCACATATTTCGTATAATTCCTATATGCCGGTATATCCAATTAAAAGCCTCAATTTGTAGTGTAAGTAAAGGCAAACTAAAAACAATGAATGAATAACAAAACAGCTGTTTAAATAAATCTGAATATTAGGAAAATGCCCTAGGAATTATGACAGTTTTATTTTTCAACAGAAATATAGGAATATTTTAAATCTTCAAGAAAAATCCCTAAATCAATAAGGAAGAGGAAATAGAACAATGAACATGTAAAATATCTCCAGGCTCAGAAAAGCTGGAGTTCAGAACTCATTTACAGCACATACTCTATATTGAGCTGTTTATGTCTGGACTCTGGAACATTTGTCTGTGGTGTGTAGCATAACTCATCTTTTCATACTTGTCTTGCCTGGAGATGGAAAAAGAACAGTTCCTCTAGCAGAAAACCTAAAATGTTTGACTACTAATGAACTGAACTGTCCTATTATATGTAAAGGAATTAAAGAATACGGCTTTCATTTTCTGTTTTAAATAGAATTTAAACTGGATTCATTAATCTGTTTAGAGCTGTCAGCACTTCTCCGTACATGTGATTCCTGGAAGCATGACACAAAATCGGGAATGTAACTACTGCTGATGTATCTATGATCATCGAGGCACAAAATTTCTAATTTATAAACAGTTTTTTTGCTCATTCTGGAAAACATAATAAAAACATTCAACTATTAAAAACAGGAAAAGCATATTGGAATGAAACCCCAAATAAGTCTAGACCAAGGTATTTCTAGCAGTGCTTTCTCAATTACTGAATGCATGAAGCAGCCAGGCTACGATTGCTTTCATAGCTCCTTTCTTGCCTGCCTCTGTTCTTTAAATGACTTTGTGTATATTTATGCAAGCCCTACCAGCTTCTGTGACAGTTAATTAGCAGCATTTCTCTTCAAAGCATATATGTTTCTCATCCCTTATTTTTATCATTTTACACATTACATTCCTTTCTATCTGTGAGAAAGTTTATACTGGCACAACATTTCATACTAGAAGCTAAATATGGTCATACCACATGAATATACACACTCATAAGTGTGTGCACTCACCCACACATGCACAACTGTAGGCATCGTACCTGACAATAAGCGAATACCCAGCCACACACACACTTTGTTTCCTTACCTAATGCCTTGCCTCATCCCGTTCTCTCAGCCTGCAGCCCAAAGTCCGTTTATGTCGGCAGAAATTTGCAAAAATAAAGTAATGCCAGCCCATTCTCAGCATAGCAGTTTACAAAATTAAAGTAAAGCCAGCCCATTCTTGGTAGCATTAGTGCTGCTGCTGTTTAATTCCTGCCCACTCACAGCCAGCCAGAAATAATGACGTGAGCTCCTTGAGCTCAATTCTGACTGGCTGGTAGCACTGATGGAGTTGACATCATCATGCATATGATGATGTCAGCTCCAACAGCGCGAAAATTCAAAACATAAAAAAAAGAAAGCAAATAAAACGGAAATTAAGGGGTGCCACTCGGGAATCGTGGCACCCCTTCATTTTGACCCCAAAACTCGGTAAAAACCGAGTCATTTGGGATTGTTGGGAGGTCTGATTTTGGGTAGTCCTTTGATAACAGGTAAAAACTGTATAAAGTCTCAATGTATCTACCTAAAAGTAGTTCATCCAAATAATCATGAGTTCTATTATTAATCACTTGAACAAAGGACTTACTCTAGAGTAAGTCTCAGCATCATAAAGGAGATCATTCATCGCTTTCACATAATCAGTCCTATTCATTAAAACAACAGCCCCTCCTTTATCAGCAGGCCTTATACATATGTTATGATTATTAATCAAACATTCAAGTGCTTCCCTTTCTGCTCACATTAAGTTGTAAAAATCATTATTAGAACCTGGTTGATTCAAAACCTTACATAATTCTTCACATATTTTTACAAAAAATTCAACATGTGGAGGCATGGGGGGTATAAATGTACTCAACTTACTATAAATAGGGCCTCGACTGTTCACATCATTATCAGTGAACATTAACTTACAAGATAAATTGTGAGCAAACATTCTGATATCAGTAGTAATGTCACTTAACTTTGCTGCTGTTACTGGAATGAAGGATAAGCCTCTATCAAGTACCGCTGTCTCTGTAGAGTTTAAAACATACTATTCATGCCAAATCTTTTAATGCAAAGCTTTCGGGTTAACCACCCTTCATCAGTACATAAAAAAAGTGAACACTCTCATCATTTAAAAAGGGAACCAAGTATAAAATCACATGCCTCAGCTAGCCTATCATCCTAATTACTAATTAAACTTTAAAGGAAAAGTAGTTTTAATATACACAGTTACATTTCTAGGACTTTACATTCACCATTAACACGTTATTAAAACATAACACACATTTTTTTTCAAAATTAATTCAAACTACCTCATATTAAATATTCTCTCTTTGTTTTTTTTACTAAAATTGGTTTTAAACTAACTGCATTATTAAGGCCAGGTTTCACATCTGCCTGAAGTCTAACAATCCATTCATATTCCTTTAGTTCTAGTACATTATTCATATCACCCCCCTAACACCCATATCTATTGTACATACACCCCTAAATTTAAATTTATGTGCTTCATCATTATCCAAAATATGTTTACTTAGTGCATTTGTTAAAACCTTCCTTCTTATTTCAGATTTGTGCTCTATTATTCGCTCTCTTAATTTCCTAGTAGTTTTACCTACATAAAATGATGTGCATGCTGTGCACATGGCCAAATACACTACCTGGGTTGTGTTACAGTTTGTGGGAGTTTTTAGGGTGAATAATTCTTTAGTTACTGGATGCATGAATGTGTCTCCACTATCATATAAATCATTGCAGCAAGTACAATTAAAACATTTCTTTGTTCCCATTTTGCGTTGTGGTAATATTTTCCTTTCTTTAAAATCTTTATGGCATAACTTTTGTTTTAAAGTTTCAGAATTCCTATATGCATACTGTGGTTTTTCTCCTACTATTGACTTTATTTCCGGCATGGCCATCAAAATAGGCCAATTTCTCTCCACTATACTGAGTACATGATTCGTGTTAAGGTTAAATGTGGTAAGGTACCTTACTACTTTTTCTTTTCGATTTAATGTTTCACAATATTCTATCTCTTCACTAAAAACAGGCTTGTATTTATCTGCTCTACCTAACAACACTTCCTTATAAACATTATCTACAATTTGTCTTGGATATCCATTCCTTTCAAACTCTTGTATCATCTCCCTAACTTGTACTAGAACTAAGGTAATATGAATGGATTGTTAGACTTCAGGCAGATGTGAAACCTGGCCTTAATAATGCAGTTAATTTAAAACCAATTTTAGTAAAAAAAACAAAAAGAATATTTAATATGAGGTAGTTTGAATTAATTTTTAAAAAATGTGTGTTATGTTTTAATAACGTGTTAATGGTGAATGTAAAGTCCTAGAAATGTAACTTTGTATATTAAAACTGCTTTTCCTTTAAAGTTTAATTAGTAATTAGGATGATAGGCTGGCTGAGACATGTGATTTTACTTGGTTCACTTTTTTATGTACTGATGAAGGGTGGTTAACCCAAAAGCTTTGCATTAAAAGATTTGGCGTGAATAGTGTTGGACTGTTCATATAGTGCTTATACAGTACCATCATTTTTTTTGTGACTGTGATTTTGAGACTTGGTTGTTACTGTTAGCGTCAATACTAGGGGAGAGCTTCAGCCAGCAACGAGTTTGCCAAATGCTCCGAACAGTATGTCGAGAGAACCAAATGGTTCAGTGAGGAGACTACTACAGATGCAAGAAAATCCTTTGTTGAAAATGGTGTTTAATGTACCTCCTATGTTGGTAACTGTTGACCAGACAATAGAGGAGTTCAAGGATAAGTTGGAATCTTTGGAGAAGAAAGTTCAAACATATAAACAACTCCAATGGCAACGGTTAAGCTTTCAGGCTTATTTGGAGTTGGGTATAGTACCACGAGGGTTGAGAATATTAAAAATGCCCTCATATGCGAACACTTATAATGAGCTCCTCATGCAATGGCAGCAGCTAAATCTTAAGCTGAGCACAGATTATATGAGGCTCATGAACACTTTCTTTGAACCCATTGAGAGAAAACTCTTAGACGAAATAGAGGTCCTAGAAAATGACATCGTGAACATGCCATGTTCTGTTAATTTATCTGAGATGTATCAGGCCGTTTTGGATCTGTTGCATCTACTTGATACGAAGTTGCAACAAAAGAAAACACAAAATACAAAGAGATGTAAATGATTTTAAAAACGGTCATATTTTCTCTTGGCCGAGAAATGAGAACCAGTTTAGGTACTCTAAGGGAAGTGTGGCAAGTTCAAAAGAAAAAATAGTAAATTCTCTTGATCAGTTAGATACATTTGAGACATCACAACTAGATGCAGACCCCCCAGCCAATCCGAAGGGTCGTATGCAAATTCAAAATTCTACAGCATTGGACACATCCAATCAGCGACCTGGGTCATCCACTAAAGATGTAGCAAATGACGCGCAGGCTACTACAGAATCTCATAGCAACGCTTTGGTCGACAGCGTTGTGTGCTTAAAAACGAAAGAACTAAATGCTTCTCACAGCCCACATAATAATAAAGAAAAGAGTGTGCAAAGGGAAATTACTTCTTTTTCCCCTTTTCAGTTGAAACAACCGGAGAAGATATCGATGCAACAAAAGCCTGCACCGAAGGATTTACCACTACAATGACAAACTCAACAAATTAATGCAGGGGTGAAGAGGAAGAACAACAGCCCAGTGGTATACAACAAAGTGACCCGGCGTTGATACAAATGATAAAAGGTACTGTTAATCTTTCAGTTGTAACATTAACTGATGCACAAATAGACCTTTTAAGTAAAGGGTTGAAATTTATTCCAAATGCAACAGACAATATAGTACAAGCAATAACGGACTTGAAACTGTTTGTGAGAAACATTGGTTTGAAATTAATTTTTAAAGAAGTATCTTCACAACCATTTGTATGCAAAAAATCAAGCATTTTTTCACCATTATTGTGTCCAATACTGACTGCTTTTTCTGATATTGTTGAAAACGAATTAAGAATTTATTATAGCAAAAGAAGTAAAAAGAAGGTTTATAATTTGACATATTTTGAATATGAAGCATTGAGAGAGTTGCAAGAAAATGATGTTAGTAATAAAACAAGTGGATAAAGGAGGAGCAGTGATAATATTGAATAGGGAGACATATGATAAGTTTTAAAAATATTTTAGATGATGTCTTGACTTTTAAAGAAATATCCTTTAGTGAGGTTAAAAGATGTATTGCGGATGTGAATATGATAATTTATGAACTGCAATTGAATAATGACATAACTATTGATCTATTTAACTACTTATGTGTGCCATTCCCTAGAATACCACAAATATATGGTATTCCAAAGATTCATAAAAGTCTAGAGGATCCACCACTGAGACCGACTGTCTCAGTGGGTGGCTGGATAACCGAACCAATTTCGAAATATTTGCAAACAGTACTAGGCAAATATTTGAATAAATGCCCTACTGTGTTAAAAGATACTAACAGCTTTCTATGAGATTTATATAACTGGCATTCAAATAGTACAGGTGAAAATTTTATTTTTGTGTCCTTGGACATTACATCACTTTTTACAGTCATCCCAAATGAGCATGGATTGAATGCTATACATGAATTTTTAAATGTTGAGGTTAATATGAAGAGTACAGAAATAGAGAATACTTGTACTGTTTTGGAAATAGTGCTAACGAAGAATATCTTTATTTTTGACAAAGTACCATATCTGCAGTTGACTGGAGTAGCAATGGGCACCCCAGTAGCTAACACTTATGCCAACTTGGTACTTTATGAATGGGAGAAATGTACTATACTTAGTGATTTGAATGATTTGAATACCAAAGTTAAATTTTATAGGAGGTTCGTAGATTATTGTTTTTTAATATGGGGTGGCACCATAATAGAATTTAATAACTATATAGCATACCTTAATGGTTCTACAGAATTTTTAAAATTTAAGATGGTGACATCAGATGAAAGTATAACGTTTTTGGATGTTCATCTATATAAAAATGGGAACAGATTAGAATCTACAATACATAAGAAGGAGGTTGATGCTTCTAGGTATATTGGTAGAGATAGTATGCATGCACCACACACATTTGAAGGTGTAATGAAAGCACAAATGATAAGAGCCAGTAAACTTAATACAGAGAATGATAATTTTAAAGCACAAGTTAGGGAGATGATACAAGAGTTTGAAAGGAATGGATATCCAAGACGAATTATAGATAATGTTTATGATGAAGAGTTGTTAGGTAGAGCAGATAAATATAAGACTGTTTTTAGTGAAGAGATAGAATATTGTGAAACATTAAATCGAAAAGAAAAAGTAGTAAGGTACCTTACCACATTTAACCTTAATACGAATCATGTACGCAATATAGTGGAGAGAAATTGGCCTATTTTGATGGCCATGCCGGAAATAAAGTCAATAGTAGGAGAGAAACCACAGTATGCATATCGGAATTCTGAAACGTTAAAACAAAAGTTATGCTATAAAGATTTTAAAGAAAGGAAAATATTACCACAACACAAAATGGGAACAAAGAAATGTTTTAATTATACTTGCTGCAATGATTTATATGATAGTGGAGACACATTCATGCATCCAGTAACTAAAGAATTATTCACCCTAAAAACTCCCACAAACTGTAACACAACCCAGGTAGTGTATTTGGCCACGTGCACAGCATGCACATCATTTTATGTAGGTAAAACTATTAGGAAATTAAGAGAGCGAATAATAGAGCACAAATCGGAAATAAGAAGGAAGGTTTTAACAAATGCACTAAGTAAACATATTTTGGATAATGATGAAGCACATACATTTAAATTTAGGGGTGCATGTACAGTAGATATGGGTGTTGGGGGGGTGATATGAATAATGTAGTAGAACTAAAGGAATATGAATGGATTGTTAGACTTCAGGCAGATGTGAAACCTGGCCTTAATAATGCAGTTAGTTTAAAACCAAATTTTAGTAAAAAAACAAAGAGAGAATATTTAATATGAGGTAGTTTGAATTATTTTTTAAAGAAATATGTGTGTTATGTTTTAATAACGTGTTAATGGTGAATGTAAAGTCCTAGAAACGTAACTGTGTATATATTAAAACTTTTAGTTATGTACTTACCATAACTTTAGATGTTTGGGATCCATCTCGCCTACATTCTGTACTGATGGGTTCGGAGCCGATCCTCGGCTCCCACTCGGCACGCTATACTATAGAGTGAAGTCTCTTATTGGCTGAGCTATTCTACATCCCAGGATGCACCACCACAGCTTCCCCAGATCTTGTTTGTCCGCACACATGCACACACACATAGACTGTTGATATTATATTGCCAGGTGTTTTAAGATGAAACGGCTAAACTTGAACCATCCGGTCTCTTCTGATCTCCAAGGCAGGGGGAAGGAGGGTGGGTTATTAGGAATGTAGGCGAGATGGATCCCAAACATCTAAAGTTATGGTAAGTACATAACTAAAAGATGTTATGTGATCCTATCTCGCCTACATTCTGTACTGATGGGACAGCATCCCTAGCACCTGATTCCTGGGTGGCTCACTGGAAAACACTCCTGAGAACTGTGGAACTGAAGGAAGCTCGCCCCCGAGATGCCACGTCCAATTTGTAATGAGAAATAAATGTGTGAGGAGAGGACCAGGTAGCCGCAGCACAAATGTCACTAATGGCAAGCTTAGAATGAAAGGCTGTCGAAGTAGCCATAGCCCTTGTAGAATGAGCTTTCACTGAGTTTGTAAGTTCTTTATTAGAAAGGAAGTAAGTATGGCTGATACAGTCCCTGATCCACTTGGCAATAGTGACCTTCGTGACGGCTTTGCCCAATTTATTGTCCGAAAAGGACACAAACAACTGATCTGTTTTCCGTGTTTGGTGTGTCCTATCTAAATAGAAACGCAATTGCCTGTGAACATCCAATGAGTGGAAGATGTATTTCCGCTCTGTCTGAATAGTTTGGGAAGAAAACTGGAAGTTCCAATGACTGTTGAAGACAAAAACTAGAACAAACCTTGGGAACAAAAGATGGATTAGGCCTGAGGGATACTCTATCCTTGTGAAAAAACAGGTACGGTGGTTTGACACATAGGGCTTGAAGTTCCGAAACTCTTCTGGCTGATGTAATTGTCACCAAAAAAGCAGTCTTCCAAGAAAGAAATTTCAAGTCACAAGTTGCTGCTGGTTCAAAGAGGGAAGAGGTCAAAGCACCTAACACAAAATTAAGATCCCACGGTGGAGCGGGATGAGAAATCAGAGGTCGTAGCAGCCCAGCACCTTTCATGAAGGCTTTACACAATTTATTGCTCATCAAAGGTGGGTCTATACTTTCATGAAAATTAGAAATAGCTGCCAATTGAACCTTGATGGTAGAGACCGAAGAACCTTGATTGAATAAAGAAGCTAAAAACTTAAAAACTTCTGGCACCAGGGCAGTAATGGGATCTAATCCCCGGAGTTGGGCCCAAATAGCGAATCTCTTCCATTTGCTGTTATACATTTTTTAGTCGAAGTCTTGTGGGCCGAGGACAAGATATGTATGACTTCTGAGTCCAAAACATGGTTCCTGACTATGGTCGGAAGTGGAGGAGCCAAGCTGTTAACCTCAACGAGTGAAGGGACTGATGAAGCTGTCCCGACTGGTGGATCAAGAGGTCTGGAACCTGGTCCAGGAACCATGGACCGTCCAGTGCGTATTTCCGAAGAAAGGGCAGCCAGACTTGACGAGGCCAGTATGGGGCAACTAAAATCATCTTGCTCTGCAAGTGAATCACCTTCTGGATCACCCTGGGAAGAAGAGGAACTGGTGGAAAGGCATACAGTAGGCCGGTGGGCCAAGCTTGGACTAGGGCGTCCTGGGGAAACTCCCCCGGAACTGGGGTGAGAGAGAAGAACTGTTGACATTTCGTGTTGAGAGGAGTTGCAAAGAGGTCGCAACAAGGAGTTCCCCATCTTCTGAAAATCTGAGTTGCCACTCTGTCGTTCAGAGACCACTCGTGCGGGGAGAGAATAGTTCTGCTCAGTCTGTCGGCTATCACATTGGATTTCCCTGGAATGTGTGTTGCTACCAAGAAACGGTTGGTTGCAATCGCCCAATCCCATACTTTCATGGCCTCTCTGCAAAGGGGGTAGGACCTGGTCCCTCCCTGCTTGTTCAGGTACCAGACTACTGACATGTTGTCAGACTGAATGGCAATCATGCCCTGGGGGAGGTAACTGTGTAGTGCTTGTAGCGATAGAAGCACCACCCTCATTTCCAGTATGTTGATGTGGAGGGAACTCTCGTCGGGGTGCCACTTGCCTTGGACTGACCTGCCCAGGTAATGCCCCCCCCCCACCCCGTCTGGGAGGCGTCCGTAGTCAAAGTGGCCACTGGAGGTGGAGGAACGAAGGGTCGCCCCTGATCCAGGTTGGAGGAAAGAAGCCACCAACGGAGGTCCTGTTTGCACGTCTCCGTGATCAGAATGAGGTGACAGAGGGAGATCCTGATAAGACCACTGGACTGACAGGAGCCACTGGAGAATCCTCATATGCAATCTTGCTAAGGGAACTAGGAGAACGGTAGCCGACATGGAACCCAACAGTTGTAGGACCATCCTGGCTGGGGCTCGGCGTTTGAGGAGCAATGCTCGAACTTGAGACTGTAATATTTCTATCCTCTCTGTAGGAAGATAGACCCACATTTGCTTTGAGTCTATCTCTACTCTGATAAACCGTATGCGCTGAGATGGCAGCAACACAGACTTTTCCCAATTGAAGGTGATTCCTAGGGAGTTGCCTAGAGATATAGTGGCTGCTAGGTTCTGTAAGAGTAGACGCCTGGAGGAGGCAGTTAGGAGCCAGTCGTCTAGGTATGGAAACACCTGGAATCCTAGACTTCTCAGGCGAGCAGTCACCACCGCCAAACATTTGGTGAACACCCTGGGGGCTGTGGTGAGACCAAAGGGCAGTGCCCGGAACTGGAAATGACTGTCTCCCAGGCTGAAGCGCAAGTGTCTTCTAGACGCCTGATCTATCAGGATATGATAATAGGCATCCTGGAGATCTATGGAGCACATCCAAACACCTTCCTCCAGCAGCGGGAGAATGGATTGTAAGGTGACCATCTGGAACTTGGACTTCTTGACAGAATGGTTGAGTTTGCTGAGATCCAAGATGGGCCTCATGTCCCCGGTCTTTTTTGGCACCAAAAAGAATCTTGAGTAAGTCCCTAATCCGGTCTGGTCTTCGGGGACCGGTTGGATGACTCCTTTTTGAAGCAGCTTTGAGATTTTGATGGCTTCGAGATCCCGTTGACTGGGTGGTGGGTCCGGGATTTTCCGGGATGGTGGGGGGGCTGAGAAAAAGGGATGGTGTAACCTCCGGCAATGATTCGGAGCACCCATCGGTCCTGAGTGATATTCTCCCAGGCCTTTAGGTGCCTCAAAAAACGACCCCCGACTGGCTCCGGAGCGGTGCAGTCCGGCAATCCTTCAGGGATGCAGGAAGGTTGAGGAGCCACGAAAGGACTCGCGGTCTCCAGTGTTGCGGGGGCCTCTGCCGCCTCTGGGACGGCGTCTTCCTGAAAAATTTCCCCCTCCTCTGCCTCTAGAAGGGGAATCATCCTGCTGTGAGGGGTAAGTCTTTTGGGATTTACGGAACCACATTTTTCCCCCTCTTCTAGCCTTGGGATAAGGCCGGAAGGGAGTGGAAAAGCGTGCCCCTACGGCAGTCAAAGTCTTACCCTCTTGTTCACAGCGGGTCAAGGTGTCCTTTACCTTGGGTCCAAACAAAGAGGACCCATCAAAGGGAGCGTCGGCAAAGGAAGACTTGAAGGCCTCCGCAAAGTGACACAGGCGGAGCCAGGCTTGTCTCCGTAGAGCAACACCTGTTCCCGCCGCTCTACTCGCTCCCTCGGCTGCATACGAAATGAGCCTCATGGACAAGTTCGATAATGATGATAAAGTAGCCAGCTGAGAGCTAACCGTCTGGGCCAACTGCTCAGGTAGGTTACCAGAGAGGGTATCTGAAAGTTCCTTGACCAGATCCCTCTGAAGTCTGGTGAAGTGCGTCAGATAATTCAGAGACCTTAAAGTAAAGGTTGCTGAAGTAAGGGTGCGCTTCCCGTACCGATCCATGCTCCTAGTCTCTTTATTAGGAGGATGGACGGACGTAGACGCCTCTGCCACATCTTGTTGGGTAGCAGATGCCACCACCAGGGCATCTACAGCCACACCTTTAGAGAGGAATTCCTTTTTGGGGGGGGCTGAAAGAAATTTATTAGGGCGAGCTGGCACCGGTTCCACAGAATCCAGGTGCTCCCACGCCCTTCGAGAGATCAAATCCAAAAGCTCATCGAAGGGCGGAGACACCCAGGAGGTGGAGGGCTGAGCCCCGAAGGCCTTGAGGAATACCGACTCCTCAGCAGAAGGGGGTTTGGACTGCCAGTCGCCTCGTTGCTTCAGGATTTCTAAGATGTCCGCAAAGGAGACATCATCCGAGGACGACTTGGGGGACCCCTCCGCATCATCGAGGTCGGTGTCCGAGGTGAGAGACTCGTCCGGGGAGTCGACGTGCTTCCTCTTGCACTGTCTCTTCCTGGGAGGATCCTCCGAAGAAGCCTCGGAAGGACCTCCAGGAAGGGGGGAACCCCCAATGGGGGTGACCTCAGGCCCCAGGGCTCCGCTGTCTTGAGACAGGGGGACTACAAAGGAACCAGTCTCCATGCCAAGGGAAGGTGCCGGAGAGATGGTGGAGGTAGCCAAGGAAGATTTGGCCAAAGCACTCCTCATGGCCCTGAAGGCCGGACCCCCCCCCCCGAGTCCTGGGAAGGTCCGACCCCCGAGGCCACAACAGTAGACGGCACCCCTGCAGCCGACGCACCGAGAGGGAGGCTCGGAACCGAAACCATCGGTCCAGAAGCGTCACCCCCGGGGCCGACCGAGGAGGTCCGTGTACCGAACTCCGACCCGAAGGTCGGGGTTGGAGTAAGAGTCGGAGCCAACCCGAAAACCTCCACTGGCTCCACCAGCACCGACTCCAACGGTGCCGAGGCTGTTGGAGGAGGAACCAAGACAACAGGGTGGACAATCGGCTCCGGAGCCAACTGGGCTGGAGCCGAGACTAACTTTTGGAAGACTGGAGACTGAAACAGCCTTTGAAGCACCCTGTCTATATCCGAATCGGACATCCTCGAAGACCGAGAAGAGACCGATCGGGCCCGAGTTGACTTCGCCGCCGGTTCCGAAAGACTGGGGGACCGGCTCCGAATAATCTCAAGTAGTATCGGCGCCGATGGAGATTCCACCAGCACAGCAATTTCCCTCGGAGCCAACGGGGACTTCGGCGCCGAGGTAGAAGAGTCTGAGCGAGCAACCTTTCTCGGCTCCGAAACCAATGGAGCCGTAGAAGGTGACCCGCCTCTCGATGCTCGAGCGCTCGGCTCTGAAGACAGAGGAGTCGAGGCTGGAGGCATCCCGTTCCGACCTCGGCTCCGAAGTCCGTGGAGCCGACGGAGAAGCCTGCCTTGATTTTTTTGCTGTCGGCTCCGACGGACTGGTCGGAGCCAAAGACGACTTCTTCCTGGAGGGAGAGGAGGAAGAAGATAAAGCCTCCTCAAAAGAAGGGGTGATAAGCCCCTTCAGTATCAATTTGTTTTTCCTCTCTTGGAGGACACGAGAAGAAAACGCGTGGCATACACTGCAAGACTCTTGAAGGTGCTTAGGGCCTAGGCAATAAACACACAGAGAGTGGTCATCCGTGATTGACATTTTTGTACCCACACTTGGTACATTTTTTAAACCCCGAAGGCCTATGTTCCTTCGACATCACCACAAAGGCACACACCAAAACCAGACTAAGGAAAAACAACTAACCACACAGAGATGCCAAATCCCTGTAATTTAAACAGGATAGGCCAGTAAATCAGACACAGACTGAAACTATAACACAGCTCTAGAAGAGCGCGAGGGCAAGGCCCCTCTAACTAAAACGGGACCTTGACGTTAGAGGAACAAATACCACACAAAAAACTTTAAGCAAGAAAGGAGGCTGTAACACGGCCTGAAGTAGAGCGCAAGGAAACCCCTACTATTTAAGCGGGAACCTAACGCTAAAAATAAATTCACACAAACTTTCAACAAACCACACAAAACGATAAGTAGCTGTTAAAACAGCTTTTTGGGTGAAAATTTTGACAGAAAAATTGTCAGTAAAGAGTACTTAGCTCAGCCAAGTCGAGACCACGTCTATTGCTGTCAAGCGGCAAACGAGATCTGGGGAAGCTGTGGTGGTGCATCCTGGGATGTAGAATAGCTCAGCCAATAAGAGACTTCGCTCTATAGTATAGCGTGCCGAGTCGGAGCCGAGGATCGGCTCCGAACCCATCAGTACAGAATGTAGGCGAGATAGGATCACATAACATCTGCTTTTCTTTTAAAGTTTAATTAGTAATTAGGATGATAGGCTGGCTGAGGCATGTGATTTTACTTGGTTCCCTTTTTAAATGATATGGGAGTTCACTTTTTTTATGTACTGATGAACAGTGGTTAACCCGAAAGCTTTGCATTAAAAGATTTGGCGTGAATAGTGTTGGACTGTTCATATAGTGCTTATAGAGTACCACCATTTTTTTGTGACTGAGTTTAAAACATAGTCGGATAAGTTGACTACAAGAGTATTCATCTCTGTATTCTCGTGTTGTCTACCCAGTCACGATCTCCGGAGACCTTCCATTTCTGTCTCCCTTGACTGGATGACCGAGCAAGGGAGGGTCCTTTCTGTTGTATGGGGAGTGGTAAAAAATGTTCCACATCTGTAGAATTCATTGTCTTAGGTTTCGCTCCTGCCTGAGCGTAAGTAATGCTTGTTGATTGGGCAGAGGTGAAATGGCCGCAGAATCACTTCCCATTGACGAAATATGTGTAGGCGCCACTGAAACACACTGCGATGCATTGCTACAAATGGGAAAAAGTACAGTTGTGTACACTTACCATAAATGTAGATGTTCGAGTGTATTCACTGTTGCAATCATTATATTTGGGCAATCTGCTGGCAGGCTGCCCTCAGTCGGCCTGAATTCCAAAGTCTTCGGTCCTGCATCGGTTGCTGTCTTCTCTTCCATGACGTCAGGTCATCAGGGGTATAAAACATGCAGCCGATGCCATTTTCTCTAGTTTTCTTGCCCCCGATGTCAGGTGCCCCCAAAAAGGTAGCAACATTATATATATATTTTATTCACAGCAGGAACACTTTTCTCTTGACTGGGACATTTCAGTAGTTTCAGTTTTAACATTTTTTCTGGTCCCAGTCTGAGATCATGGCTTGCCTGGCAGCTAGTGATGACATCGAGTTAGCGTATGCACCAGAGGCTAACCTCCCTTCTGATCGGATGTTGGGGAGATTCCGACAGTGTATAGAAGGTACTGACAACAAATTACTTCTTTTTGAGCCGAACAGTGATGATGCTGAGATGAAAGAAAACGCCGAAGAACTTTTGTTGCTGTCGGATGAACTGGATATACTTGAAGCTGATTTTTTGAAATTAAAAAGACTACAGCTGCAACGGCAGCACTTCGAAGCATGCATCAAGAAACGGATCATCCCCAGAGGGTTACGTGTTCTAAAAATGCCCACCACAGGTAACCTTTTTCCGGAGCTTTTGTTGAAGTGGCAAAAATTAAATATAGACTTAAGCTTCAACTACATGAAGCTCTTGATAGACTTTCATAGAACCGAAGAGGAAATGTTAAGGGAGAAAGTAACTGCTTTACATACATCAATCATTGCTAAATATAAAACTCCAAGAGCAATGATAGGCCTGGACAGATTGATGGACAATGTGCTTTTGTTTGAAACAAGACTGTTCAATATAAAGAAAACTAAGATCGAGAGAGACATTACGGACTTTAAAAACGGCCATGTCTTCACTTGGCCTAGGACGACTAGAGACAGCAGTACCAGGAGAGCAGCACCTGGGGCTAAGGTGAATGTTGACAATGCCACTGTTAATTCTGAACAGGACACAGTTATCATTGATCCCACTAATGATAAAGGGGCTATAGATACTATATTGGACACCAATAATATTGCCAACATAACTGAAAGGTCTGCTAATAATGTGAATTTATATCCAACTGTTGTGCAAAATAAAAGAAATAGTAGGCAATGTGATAATAGTTTTAATATGTCTAGCTCTAATGCTATGGGCATTGTAAATAACATTAACACAAAGAATGGGAATATGCCAATAGTTAAGAAGAAAGTGGCAACAGCTGAACATGAGAAAGATAGTGAAATTAAGATTCTTTGAGGAAGTCCCTTTCCCCATACAGTCCCCCTGCTCAGGGCGTTCACGCTCAATGAGCAGGGGACAGAAAAGGAAGTTCATAGAGCCAAATCAAGTAGGTCCCACACTCAAGAAAATGTGGACCAAGACAGGGAATCCTTAGTAATAAATCTATCATGCAAGGAGCTCAGCCCTGAGGAGAAATTAGTACTAGGAAAGGGCTTATCATTTATACCTAGTCAAATGAGCGAACACACTGACACTGTAATAGATGTGAAAATGTTTGTTAGAAGTCTGCAATTAAGACTTGATTTTGGTCAAATTGACAGAGACCGAGTCATGAATAATTTTAAACCTGTGAGTACTTATTCTCCAGCCTTAAATCCTGTGATTGACACATATACCAGGTTAGTTGAGAAAGATTTGCATGACTATTACTCAGCTAGAAGATCAAAACACTGCAGAAAATTTAGTAAAAATAATCTGACTTTTAAACAGAGGAGAGCCCTACAAGACTTGAAAGATGATGTTAATATCATAATAACACCAGCAGACAAGGGAGGACCATTGGTAGTCATGGACACTGAACATTACCTTAGAAATATGTTTGATATGTTGAACAACGATGGAAGTTATTTAGGATTGGACATTAATGAGGTAATTGTAAGAATTTTCAGGGTCTATGACACTTTAGATGATTTATTAAAAAGTAATCTGATTAAGAAAGATTTTTATAGATTTCTCAAGGTTGACCATCCATTAATTCCTATCTTAAAAGGACTTCCTAAAGTACATAAAGGATTAAAGAACCCCCCTATGAGACCCATTGTCTCAGGACGTGGATGGCTGACAGAACCCTTCTCCCTTTTTGTAGAATACCATCTTAGAACAGTATTGGAGAGCAATGTGAACATCTTAAAGGATAGTAAACAGTTTCTACTCGAACTATATGAATTCCTATCAAAAGAAAATACTGAAGAATACTTGTTAGTCACTTTGGACGTGAAAAGTCTTTTCACGGTTATACCCAATGATGTGGGTATTAATAGTGTCTCCAATTATCTTAGACAACATGCAGATATGGATATTCAGTTTATAGAGCTATTAACTATGTTCCTAGAAATTATTTTAGAGAATAACATCTTTATCTTTAATGAGAATCTGTACATACAAAATGATGGCGTAGCTATGGGCACGCCATGTGCCAATAGCTACGCCAACATAGTCATGGCCCAATGGGAGAATGAAGAACTGTTTCACCTTCCTTCCTTTATGAACAATGTTGCATTCTATAAGAGGTTTGTAGACGACCTCTTTTTAGTTTGGAAAGGAAATGAAAATACCTTGCTAGAATTTGAAAAGGACATCAATGGTCTAACACATTTTTTGAAGTTCACCATGTCTTATTCTTCAGAACACATTTCTTTTTTGGATGTTAATGTAATGAAATTAAGTAATGGAATTATAAACACTTCTGTGCACAGGAAGATGTGTTTCAGAAATTCCATTTTACATAGAAATAGTATGCATCCTAAGCATATCTTCGATAATGTAATTAAGGGACAACTAATGAGAGCATCTAGGCTCAACCCCACGGAGATAGGCTTTGATAATGAGGTTGAAGGACTGAAAGGTAGACTACTACAAAGATCCTATGACGTGAGAGATGTGGATAAAGCAATAGATGAAGTGCAAGGGTTAAGAAGTACAAGAGCTCGCCCATACTTCTCCAGTAGAGCAGATATAGAAAAGGAAGATGATACTAATGGAGATGATAAAGACTCAAAGGTTAGTTTTTCTTTATATTACACAAAAGATGTTAGTGAGATTAAAAACATACTAACTAACCATTGGCATTTGTTAAGATTAGACAATGATATCAGTAACCTAATTGATGAACAACCCAGATTTAACTATAAGAATAAGCCCAATTTGAAGCGAACATTATGTCACAAACTTACAAGTAGACATCTAACTCCCAATACTAACACTATTCCTTGCAATAGCTGTAATCAATGCACCTACATCAACACTGATGTACAGTTCACATCACCAATTACAGGACAAACCTTCTCCTTTTTAACAGGCACTAATTGTAGAACAGATAATGTGGTCTATTTGGCCCAGTGTGGTTCCTGTAATTGTTTCTATATAGGAAAAACAAATAGACAGCTAAGAGAGAATAAGGGAACACAATTACAGTATAAGAACAGGAGATGAACGGAATGCCCTGGCTAAACACGTTAAAAATAGAGGGGATGGGCATACTTTTACCTTTTTTGTTATACAAAGTATTACTCCCACGTTAAGAGGAGGGGATGTGGAGACACTTACTTTAGAATATGAAACCAGGTGGATTATTCGATGTAAATCTGACCACCCTCCAGGTCTGAATGACAAAATTAACATTTACCCCTTCCTTAAGAAACGGAGGCTAGGTAGAGCTTCAAAACATTGATAATTATCGTATATATATGTATAAAAAAATCTCTTTTTATTTACAATACCATTTTTTAGATTGTTTAACCTATGGGTATTCTATTTTTGACAGGACCCAGATGCAATAGGGTCTAGAATTATAGTTTTTAACTAAGTATATTTATGCCTCATATTCTGATTTTCACGAACTCAACATTGTTTATTACTTTTTCACAAACCGGACATATGATATGACATATGATTTTATATATCTACTAGTATGTATTTCCTAGTTAATTATAACACATTTTTCATACTAGTATCAGTTGAAAATGATTGTGTGCTAACTCTCAGTTGAAAAGTGTATTATGCCTACTAGGATATTAAGTTATAACGCCATCTGGTGGCCTATGGACAACATTGCATGCATTATAAGGAAGTAAAAATGTTACAAACAATGTTTAAACTAGTTTTAGAGATATAGAGGATGTTATGCCATGTCATATATATCCTATATTTTTTACAAGCATCAAATAGAACTATTGTATATTATAATGCTGTTTCAGGTATGATGTCACCACACCATTAGGTTTCTGAATTGTTATTTTGTATTTTTACTAGTATCAGTTGAAAATGATTGTGTGCTAACTCTCAGTTGAAAAGTGTATCAGGCCTATTAGGATATTAAGTTATAACACCATCTGGTGGCCTATGGATAACATTGCAAGCATTATAAGGAAGTAAAAATGTTACAAACAATGTTTAAACTAGTTTTAGAGATGTAGAGGGATGTCATGCCATGTTATATATATCCTTTATATTTTTTACAAGCATCAAATAGAACTGTTGTATATTATAATGCTGTTTCAGGTATGATGTCAACACACCATTAGGTCTCTGAATTGTTATTCTGTATTTTTAAAATACCTCAGTATTGAATTTTAATTGTTTAATTATTTTTAATTGAACTGACTATTTAAGGGCTGTGCCTTTTAATTAATTTGTACAGTCTGAAGAAGCCCTCCAAGGGTGAAAGCGCTTACTGGTCTTACAATAAAGAACGTTCCCTTTTACATTTTGTGGAGCTATTGTTCTTTTGGATGAGCTGGATATATTCTGTATAACTGACATTCTGAGAAGATTTAAGCCGCTGTGTTCCTGTGCCTATTGCGAAGTTCATATATATATATATATATATATATATATATATATATATATATATATATATATATATATATATATACATACATACATGCATCAAAATAAACTGTACCTTCATCTACAAGCAAATACACCACATAGGTTATAGAGGATAGAGAAGGAAAGATAAACTTTAGAATGACAGGGGGATGGTGGGAGGGTAACCTGGACTGCAACAGTGAATACACTTGAACATCTACATTTATGGTAAGTGTACACAACTGTACTATGTTCTTCGTGTTTCACTGTTGCAGTCATTACATTTGGGTAGAATCCCAAAGCTATGGTTGGAAGGCTGGAGCTAAACAGCATTAGGTGCAGCTAAAAGGCCCTGCAGCACTGCAGTGGCAAAGCCTGCCCTGGACTTAGAGAGGCAAATGGTAATGCTTTGTAAAGGTGTGAACAGAACTCCAAGTAGCAGCCTCTAGAATGTCTTTGGTTGGTACTCCTCTGAGAAAGGCTGCAGAAGCAGCTGCAGCTCTGGTGGAATGAGACCTAATGCTCTTGGGCACAGATTTACCATGGTGTAAGTAGCAGAAACGGATACAGTGACTTATCCACTTTGAAACTGTCTGCTTTGAAATAGCCTTTCCTTCTGATCCTGCAGCATATGACACTTGTAATTGCTCAGTTTTTCTTAGAGCTTTTGTCCTGCTCAAGTAGAATCTTAGCTGTCTGTGTATGTCCAAGGAATGCAGAATTCTCTCCCCTTTGTTCTGTGGATTTGGATAAAAGGTTGGCAGATGAATTGTTTGTTTAAGAGCCACACTGGAAACCACCTTAGGCATAAAAGTAGGATTTGTCCTCAGAGACACCCTGTCTGGGTGAAATATGATAAAAGGCTCTACAGCCATGAGGGCCTGTAGCTCTGAAACTCTTCTTGCTGAAGTAATTGCTAGTAGCAGAGCTGTCTTCCATGATAAGAACTGTATATCTGCGGTCGCAGCTGGTTCAAATGGAGGCAGGGTGATCTTTTCCAATATTGAGGTCCCATGCAGGTAGTGGTGATCTTCTAGGAGGCCTTAAATTTTTGGCTCCTCTAAGATACTGCTTTAGTAAAGGATGAGAAAAGAGTGGTGGCTCTGTATTGTAATGAGCCAAAATGGCAGAGGCATGGATTTTGATTGAGGAGAAAGATTGGCCTTTGTCAAGCATCTCAGTCAAGTATTGTAATATCTGAGGAATATGGTTCTGCAGCATCAGTTCCTTGTGCTTGATTCCAACCACAGAATCTCTTCCATTTGTCAGCATAAGATTTTCTAGTACTAGGCCTTCTGGCTTCCAAAATGACATGCATCACAGCTTTACAGAGAGGTGTTGTTTGTATGATTACATGATTAGCCATGCTGTCAGGTTCAGAGTCTGTAGTTGATTGTGCAGGATCCGATTATTTTGTTGGGACAGTAGTTGTGGTCTTTGAGGCAAGGTCCAAGCTTGGTATTGAGACAGGTTCCTTAGGATTGGGTACCAGTATTGGCGGGGCTAGGCCGGGGCAATTAATATCATCTTTGGCTTCTCTTGTCTCACTTTTAGGAGGACCTTGGGTAGAAGAGGCAGAGATGGAAAGGCGGAAACTGAAGGATAGGGTGTCCACTTTCCATGCTTGTCTGTGATAAGTCCTTGTGCAGAATCTTTTCAATTGATAATTTTGAGGAGAGGCAAATAGATCTATGTCTGGGCTCCCCCATTTCTCTGTTATCATGCTGAAGACTTGTGGATTTAGTTTCCACTCGTGAGGATCCATAAGATTTCTGCTTAAATTGTCTGCCAGAGTGTTTTGTTTTCCTGGCAGGAATTGAGCTTTAAGATGTATTTGGTAGGTCAAAGCTGGGTCCCACAGTGTCATGGCTAATCTGCAAAGGGGGTATGAGTGAGTGCCCCTTTGCTTGTTTATATACCACATGACTGTGGTGTTGTCTGTCTTTATCAGTAGCTGTCCTGGATGAAGTAAGTCCTTGAAGGCTGTTAGGGCATTTTGAACAGCTAGCATCTCTTTCTGGTTGATATGTAGATGCATTTGTTTTGGTGCCCATATGCCCTGAATGCATCTTCCTGCCATGTGGGCCCCCCAGGCATAATCTGATGCGTCTGTTGTTAAGGTTTGGCTGGCAGGGGGTAGAGTGAAGGGCCATCCCATGTTTTGGTGACAGGCCTTTGCCCACCATAGAAACTCCTGTTGCTGGCAGGGAATGAGAGGAATCATTGTTTCCAGACTGTGTGAATGTTGACTCCATAAACTTTTTAGGTACCATTGAAGTTTCCTCATATGCAGTCTTGCATATGGAATTAGCAGGATGCAGGATGCCATGAAGCCCAGAGCCTGCAGAACTTGTCTTGCAGAAGACTGGGTTTTTGTTGCCATCAGATTGAAGTAAGTAGTCAGTTGCCTTTGTTTGTCTGGCATGAGGTAAGCCATCTGGGCAGTTGTGTTCAAGCTTGCACCCAGGAATGTTATCTTTTGAGAGGGCACCAGCTGTGATTTCCTTTAGTTTATCATGTACCCTAGACATGCTAGAAGTGTTTTCACAAATGCCAGGTGTCGAAGAAGTGTGTCTTTGTTCTCTGCTTGAATGAGACAGTCGTCCAAGTATGGATATATTTATATACTTCGTCAGCAAAATGCAATTACTGGTGCCAGGCACTTTGTAAAGACCCTGGGCACAGTAGATAAGCCAAAGGGAAGTGTAGAGAATTAGTAATGCATTAAGCCTGCCTTGAATCTGAGGTATCTTCTGCACAACTGTCTTACTGGGACATGCAGGTATGCCTCTTTTAAGTCTAAAGTCACCAGCCAAACTTTCTTGCCCAGCATGGGCAGAAGCTGCTGCAAAGTCAGAACCTTGAATTTTGGAATGTCCAGGTATGTGTTCAAAATCGATAAATCCAGTATTGGCCGCCAGGCCTCATCCTTTCTGGGTACCAAGAGTCTTGAATAAAAACCTTGCCCGTTTTCCTGTTCTGGTACTGTCTGAATGGCCCCCATTTCCAAGAGGGACGTAACCTGTTTCTGTGCCTTTGCCCATTGATTTTTTGGCAGATCTGGCTAACCATTTTCCATTGGCAGAGTGTGAAAATGGAATCTGTATTCCTGTGATACGATGTTTAGTACTCGTCCTGGGTTATTGACTGCCAATTTTGAGCAAAAAGTGCTAATTTTCCCCCTATGGGTGCTGCCAAAAGATAAGTGCTTGGTGTAGGCATAGGGAAGTCATTGGGATTGCTTTCTGTAGGTTTGCGCTTTATCTCCTCCAGATTTTGAGGTGGATGCGCCTCATTGCTTTGACCTGTATGAGTCTTGCTCCTGGTATCTGGAACCCTTAGTGCATCTGGATTTGCCCCTTTGAGCTCTGCCTGATACAGGAAAGGACCAATTTTTTGTAGGCCAGTGTCTACGGAATCTTGGTGGCTGCACTTGTAAGAAGTCTTTAACAGTTTGAATAGACTTAGCTTTGTCTTCCATTTTCTTTAAAACCTCTTCTGCCTTAATACCAAACAGAGAATCCTGCTGTAAAAGTGCATCTAGCAATTTAGCTTTAACATGATCAGGCAAATTTTGTTCCTTTAACCAGGCATGCCTCCTAATCACAGATCCATTAACTGCAGCCCTGCAGGAGGTCTCCAAAGAATCAAAACCACATTGCAAAGTATGCTTTCCAACTTGTTCAGCTGCATACAATAATTCCTGCAATTCTTTATTTTCTGCACATTCTGAAATCAACATCATTTTCTGTTTCAGCAATCCCATAACATGTTGCTGGTACTTAAGCATATGAAATTGACAGTTTAAGGCCCTGATTGCCAAGGTAGCAGATGTATAAACCTTTTTTCCCCATCTGTCCAGTGCCCTTGAATCTCTGTCAGAGGGAGTGGGATTTTTTGCTGTTGAGGCCTTAACTCCCTTTGGACCGTATTAAATAGTTTCAGGATCAGCAGCAGGGATTCTAAATAGAAATTTATGTGAGTCAGGGACCCTGTAATATCTGTCAGGCTTACTGGGGGCCGGAGGTAAGCAGTCAGGGGTCAAGCTTGACTCCGAAAACACATCATCCACAACGTCTAAAACAGGGGGAATGGCTAAAGGCTTGTGCTGAGGGAGAAGGAAATCCCTGAGCCTCTTTTTTGATTCTGAGAAGACTTTCCCAGTGAAAATGCTCCCTCAAAGTATGCAAGGTTTCTCCAAATGAATAATCCTCAGGAGGAGATGCAGATGGAATAGATTCCTCAGCATCAGAATCCTCATAGGGAGGTAAAGATAATTCCTGATCAGAAGAAATAGAAACCTGATCTGAAGATTCATAATCTGTGTCTTGCCTAGGCCTCTTATCTGGAGGGGGTTGGGTACCCCTGATTAAGGTAATAAGGACTTCAGCCATTTTGATCATCTGTTTTTTGGGCAGAGGCCTATGAATGTGGCTCAGGTGTCGGTTTTTTAGTTTTAGAAGTTGCTTTTGTCTTTGATTTTGCAGCTGTCATCATTTTGATATACAAATATTGAGGTCTGAATACACTCCCAGAAGCCGGTGCCTGCTCAGCGGCTCCAGACCCATCTGAGGGAGATACAGCTGTTGGTCCAATACCTTGAGTTTCTTGCAGCATGCCGGACTCCACATGGGTGTCGGTAGAGGCCTGCGACTCGAAGGTAGCGGGTATCAGGGGCTGCAAAAGCACTTCACAGAGTACCAGCGACTGGCTTAGGAGAAGCTTTGTCGTTGGTTTTGGATCTCGACTGCCTTTCTCTGTGCTTTTCTTTGCATTTTTTATGTACTCCGGTAGCCAGATTGCCATCCGATGACATTTCTGGGTAGTTAAATCTGTTTCCAAAATACTTTGATGCAAAAAATATACAGACGCTTAATAGTGCATTGGTTAAATCTAGCACAAAACTGAAAGCCAGGCACGTCGTGATCAGGGCCTAGGCAAGGAATACAGTATAAATGGAAATCCTTATGAGGTATTTGCTTCCCACATGTAATACAATTAACTTTTTCTGACATTGGTAAAAGGCAAGAAAAAGGTTTCCCCAACAGGGTACTTAGCTTTAGTGAAGACTTCGGTTCTGAAACTCAAACGCAAATATTTCAGTAGTTGGCCGACCAGCACTTGCGAAATGCTTCTGCTTTGGGCGCCGCACGGCAAGAAAGACTGAAGAAAATGGCATTGGCTGCATGTCTTATACTCCTGATGACCTGATGTCACTGAAGAGAAGACAGCAACCGACGCAGGACCCAAGACTTTGGAATTCAGGCTGACTGAGGGCAACCTGCCAGCAGATTACCCAAATGTAATGACTGCAACAGTGAAACACGAAGAACATCCACAGGAGAGGGGTTCTCCATGGTAACATGAGTTGTTTCTAAGATGTTATGTTCCAATTCATTTCTGGTGAATCCAGATCATGACTGCTCACCAAACTTCGGCCAGGCAAGAACATTACCCATACAAAAATCATTGTGATCTTGTTGCAGTTTTTTCTGTTTAGTTTGTTGAAGTTTAACTTCATAAAGCAACACATTAGAGCACATGTTTTCAATTTGAGTCACAAAGCACAGAATGAAGGGTTTCCCCAAATGAGAGGTCCTCTGGAGGGGAGGCAGAGGGGATGGACTCCTGTGCATCTGAATCCTCAAACAGTTAAGGGATGTTGTTCCTCTTCAAAAGCAGAATAATCAGATTCCTCAGACTCTTGGTCTGTCATAATTCCTGGAGAAGGATGCCTTTTCCTTTCAGGAGTGGGGGGCTTGAGTACCTCGGATAAGGGAGATGAGATCCTCCACCATTTTAACCATCTGAGCTTGGGTGGAGGAGCAGTAGCAAGATGGCGGCTAGAAGCAGATTTTCTAGGAGTGGCTTGGGGTCTAGGCCTGAGAGAATCAGTCAGTCTCTGAGAAGGGGTAGTCAGATGCAAAGACGTTTTTTGTCTAGATTCGGTATTGCAAAAAGTATCCTCTGAAGCCGGTGCCTGCGTCGTGACTCCGAGGCCTGTGCAGATAGCGAGTTGGACATCAGGGGCTGCGAAAGTGCCTCACTTAATTCCAGAGAACTGATGACTTGCTTAACGGTAGCATCATCGGAAGGCTTAGCCTTGTGTGGTCCTGTCTCTATCTTTATCTCCAAGTTTTTTCGGAATATCCACAGATTGTTGGCTGATGGATGCCATATCGGAATTTGAAGATGGAATACAAAAGTAACTGTCTACAAAAAGAGCTCTATGGCAAATGGTTCTGGCATTAAAGAGGGCACAGAACTGGCAATGAGGGACGTCGTGGTCTGGGCCTAAACAAGTGATGCAGTAAGAATGAACATCTTGGTGTGAGATTTGCTTTCCACAGGCATGACAACTGTTAACTTCTTCAGACATCAGTTAGAACAAGAAAAAAAAAGGGTCCCCAATGGGGTACTTCGGTTTAGACATTTTCTGCTGAAATTCAACTTCTGGTAGTGACCGACCGGCACTCATGCAAACTGCTTTTGCCATGGGCTCCACGGCAAGAAAGACTGATGCAATGACATTGGCTGCCTTGCTTTGTAGCACTGACGACCTGCTGTCAGACTACAGGCGACGACAGCCGGGGCACAAAAAGATTGACTCTGGTATTCAGGCCGACCGAGGGCTACCACAGCAGGGATAACCCACAGGTGATGACTGCAACAGTGAAACATGAACATCTGATCAGAGTACCTGAAAGAGTTTGTTCTGTTGATACAGTAAATGGATGGTCTGTGGATATCTAGGGAGTATTCTTTCTCCCTTATTTTAAGTTCTGGAAAGAAGACAGGGAGATGGGTAGTGGCTACCACTGTAGGCATAAATGATTATTTCATAAGGCAAACCTATATTTGTGCAAAATGAAATCAGTTGACCCACCATAAGAGCTTGCAACTCGGACACTCTTCTTGCATAGGTCAGAGCAATAAATAACACTGTTTTCCATTATAAGAATTTCAAGTCAGCCTAATGAGCTGGTTCAAATGGAGCATGAGTTACTTTTTCTAACACAAAGTTAAGATCCTATGTAGGAGCAAAAACATTTTCACATTAAACTGCATTGAAAGAGGGAATCCATGAACAGACATACTGAAATGGATGACAAATGAACCCTGACAGAGGAGTAAGACAGCCCAGAATATAGTAACTCTCACAAATAATGTAGAACCAGAGAAATACTAGCCCTAAACAGGTGTTTTTTCCAGTCTTGGCACCAACTGGGAAACCTTTTCTGTTTATGAATACATGATTTTCTAATAGCAGGTTTTCTTACCTCTAATACCTGCTGCACAACCTCAGAAAATAGATGTACAAAAGGTAAGATTCCATCATCCAGGCAGTTAGTTGCAGTTGCTTGGGGTCAGGATGTATTAAACACTCCTTGTCTTGTGTGAGTAGGTCCAGTTTGTGAGGATGCTTCTGGTAACTGCCCCTGGCCATTTTCAAAACAAATGAAAACCACAGCTGTCTAGGCCTGAAGGATAGACCAAAGGGTGATGCAGGGAACTGATAATGTAATCCAGACACAGAAATCATTAGTACATTTCTGAAGTCTGGATTTATAGGAATGTAATAATATGCATCATTTAAATCTATGGTTACCAGAAAATTCAAGCAGGGAAATAAGGGATAACAAGTCATGAAGGGATAACATTTTGAGCGTAAGCACTATCACAAACAGGTTTAGAAAGGAAAGATCCAGAACTAGTGTCCAGGAATCATCTTCTTTCTTTGGTAGCAGAAACATTCCAGAATAAAACCTTTCTCCCAACTGAAGAGGCGGGATCACTTCTATCACCTCCTGAAACAGCAGATGCTGATTGACAATAGAGAAAATGAGGAGTTTGGTCTACAGGATGAGGAGAATCTCTCAAAAAGGAGGGATACACTTCCACTGCCATCTGTAATCTTGATGGATAACTTTTAGAATCCATCTGTCTGAAACTGTTGCCAAAGAGAAATGGACGTCCAGTCCTTCAGGAATGATTAAGGGTTTGGGTGGCAAGAGGGAGGGGAGTTTTGTAGATAGTCATCCAGACTTGTTAGACTGTCCTTTGTTCTCTGGGGTGCCTTGTTCTTTTTTGGACCCTCCCTGCCATTGCTTTTTAAAGTATTCTGTTACCAACAGCTTTTGTGCTTATTTTCCTTTTAGAAAAAAGGATGTAGAGGGTAAGTATTAAACTCCTTGTCAAACATGGAAAAAGAAGGCTGAAAAATATGAGAGATTCCTTGAATCACCTTACCTTTATCATCGCCTATTTTAAGGACCCCTGCTGCAGATGGCCCAAAAACTAACTCTCTCTCCAAGGGAGAAGTCAAAATTTCAACTTTGACATAATCTGGAAGGTTTTAGATATGCAGCCAAATGAGCCTCCGCCTCATAACAGCAGCAGTCCTTGAAGTAGCACCATAAACATATTTCAAACACTGCATGCCACTAGAGACAAAAAGCAATTAGGTTACAAAAACAAGTTTTTTTTCCTCAGAAGAGGGAACAAATACCATAATACTCCATGTTCTCAAAAGAAGCAAGCATAAACTTTAACATAAAAGCTTGTCAGTTGAAAATTCTTAAAATAAGTGATGCAGAACAACACACTCCTACAAATCTATCAAAAGCTTTTCCATCCTTGTCAGAGGGACAGATTGGCATTAACCATATGCTTAGTAGCAGATGGGTTCACTAAAGCTACAAATTCTGCATCGGATCTAAGATTATTGTACAAAAACATATACAACTACGGAACTTTAATTTTGTTTTCTTGGGGGCAGCAGGCTGGCTGTCAGACAGGTTACAGGCTATGACAAAAACATCCCCAATGCTGAAAGAGCAGGAGGAAATTGAGTATGTTCTGGAAAATCCACTTCTAACAAATACTACTTTTTCAGAGACAGGGGAATATCATTATATTCTAACTGAAAGAACTGATTCATTCTGGAAACAGTTTCAGAGAAAGACAACCCTTCGAAAGGACTGGCAAAAGCCACACTCTCCTCAAAATCTGAATCAGAAATGTGGAGAGACAAAGTAGAATCTGCCCATTCAAGATTGTGTTCATTTATTGAACCTATGCAGAAAATGAAGAACCCCCTTTTCTTTACCCGGAAACAGCTAAACTGGAAGGGTCAACAGCCTAAACTAAACCCTGAGCTAAGACCAATAAATCACTCCTATCTAAAGTGACAAAGACAAAAGAAGCAGACCCAGTTTTATCAGGGAAAACAGTCTTAGGGATAGCCACAGCAGTTTTGATAGGAACAGGGAGGACTTCTTCTCCCAGGACCAGCAGCAGTCTCTCCCCCCTTGTCTGCCAAGGGCACTCCAACAGCTACAGAGGGCATGTCTAACCCCCCCAGTCTATGGTGGCTGTAGGGACTACACCAGAGGGAGACAAGGAAAAAGATGAATGGTTTGAGGAAACAAAAATGGCCACTGTAGGGTCATTCATCTGCGGCTGAGGCACTTTAGCAGCCTACTGTGGTAGCAAGTACTGTTTATTAATTTTCTTCTTTTCGTGTCTGGAAGAAGAAGAGAGCTTTGGAACCAGTAGGTTGTTCCACTGTTTTTTTTAAACACCTATACTAAGTTATCACTTAAGACATTGGCAAACATACATTAACTAAAAAGAAAACAATACACTTCAACATTTTCCATTTAAATACAATACACATTGCATATATTTTCTTTGCTATCATCAGTTCAAGATTACAATGGATTGCAGAATTCCTGCCATTCCTTAGACCTCACTTCTCCTCCTGAACATTATTATGCATGCATTGTTCCCGCAGTTTCCATTAACGTTTATGTAATTTGCTCTATCCCTTTTCTAAAGATCTGTCTTCCAGTTCTTTTGTTTCTTTTATAATATTCAATACCTCAAATACAGTTGATGTTGACTTATTTCCATTTTCTAGCGATTGCTTTTTTTGGGAACCAAGAGAATTAAACTCAATAAGGCTGTACTATGTCTAAGCAATTTAGATCCTGTATCACAGCTCAAAAGAATCACTTCCTTATTTACAACCATTTGCTCATCCAATATTTCTGATGGAGTACTCTGTAAGGAATTTTTAAAATCCATCATCATCATTCATCATTCATCATCATTGTAATTATTGCAAATACATCTCTCAGAATCAGGTTTTTAAACATCCTGTAATAGATGGCCTTTCCTTAACTCCGAAGCTTTATGCCTCATGTAACACCACAGGTCTAATTTATTTAGCAACCTGCACTTTATGTTCCAGTTTTTACATTGGGATGACCAAGAGAAAATTAAAAGATAGGATATACAACCATCTTTATGACATTAAGCGTGGTAATGAATTAAATGCCCTAGCCATGCACATCAAACTCTGTCCTGGTCATTCTTTTGTGTTTAAAGTACTACAAATTGTTAAACAGAACTCAAGAGGAGGAGACTATATGCTACTACTTAAGCAAATAGAATTATATTGGATATTCAAACTCAAGGCACATATTTCACCGGGCCTTAACAGTTATATAACACTCAGATCTCATCTTAAACTACGGAGATGAATAATAATAATACAAAAAACATCCAATTTCTCATCAAGTAATGATGGAAACAGTTAGTCAAACAATATATCATTTAATGCATTTTATACATTTGCTTTTGTACAATAAGTCCTTTTCGGATATATTATGATAATAATAGTCTGCTATATAATGTTTTATATTATATTTACATAATTTATCATATAGTTGTTCAGCTAGGAATGCTTTGCATTTTACACTTCTTATATTTATAGTGTTTGACATTTTGGTAATTCATGCATTTTTAGATATAATGTCTTTCTTCCATATTTATGATATTTATCTTGTCTATTTTATATTTAACATTTAATATTGATATCTATTTATATATGGTTAAATTCAGGTGCTAGTTCTTAGGTTTCAATATTGAGATATCCTATGTTATACACAGCAAAGTTTTTTAACTTAGACATGTACATATATATACATAGAAATGTTGAAACACTAAATATAATATAATTTTAAAGAATTTTATATTTAATATTTACTTGATATTTATATTTACTTATTTAATCGTTCAAATAGTATATCTATGCATATGTCCGTTTAGAAATGAATACTGTCATGACATTTCCACTTGAAGGAATCTAATACCATCAAATTTTGGTTAATTGATTTATTGCTTAATTAATTTATTGCTCATGATTCTATTGATGATGATGCTGTTCTGTATAAAAGGAGTTCACAGTAATGTTTTAATTCATGGTCTGAGGAAGCGTATCTTTTGATACGCGAAAACGCTTACCTAATAAAGCTGATTTTACATTCTACTTAGCCTGCACGTGGTGAATTCCAGGTTATTTCTTCTACAGTATTTATCTTTCTTTTTTACCTGGATTCTTCAGTTGGAGCATCTCATTTTTTGCCTACAGTTGATGTTGACTTATTTCCATTTTCTAGCGATTGCTTTTTTTGGGAACCAAGAGAATTAAACTCAATAAGGCTGTACTATGTCTAAGCAATTTAGATCCTGTATCACAGCTCAAAAGAATCACTTCCTTATTTACAACCATTTGCTCATCCAATATTTCTGATGGAGTACTCTGTAAGGAATTTTTAAAATCTGCAAAGTCATTACACTCAAAATATATGTTCCTATTTATCTCCACTATGCCTCCAACATTTGAAACCTACCTGAGGAAAAATTCTTTGACGTCTGCTTGAGGTATAAAAATACTTATGCAAACACTTCCAAGCAAATATCCCAAATGTTCTGGTCTTGGTTACATACTTGGGAGCTGTACATATGTCTTCCAATTGTTTTCTTGTAAACAGCTTGTCCAGTCTGTCTTCCTAATCTTTTCTAATCTCTTCTGACTGATTCTTATAGTTATCGTGCAATATTTTGTATGCCCTGCTAATTTATCCCTTTTTAACAGCAGGTTCTGTTCTAGATTCAACTAAAAACTCTACCAGAACAATTCTTTCACTCAGGGTTCCCCTATCCATTTTTCTTTGCCTATTCTACGACATCAAGCCCCAACAGGGAAGGCAGTCTCTAGCCTGCAATCCAAATGACTTCTTGACCTCTTTCCCATCTGTTACCTCTCTAGTTATTTGCTCTCAATGCAATGGTTCCTTTGCCATTTTTATCTTGCAAATTCCAGCCTGCTCTTATCTATTCTCTGTACCTCTAATTGCAGTAATGCCTATCGGCAGTTTTCCTTTCTCCATTCTCATGTTGGCTTCTTAGAATACTTTCTGCTACATATATGCCCCCCCCCCCTCAAATGTGCATGAAAGCACCCATGAGGACAGGTTCCACCAGATGAACCAAGCATGCATATCCTATAATTAAGCCATCTTTGTGATCCTATTTAGAGTAAAAGAACCTATGGTATCTTCTCAAACCTAGCTAGCAAGCCTGTCTTAACTTGGCAGAGGGAAGGAGAGCAGATTCCTTGATCCCAAGTCTTACCACCAAGCCTGGACTACTCAAGGGGTCGCATCATTATGTACTGCCTACCATTATGAAAGAGTGATCTGGCTGCCTACCATCATAACAAAGAGTGGATATCTTGGAATTGCCCAAATTTGGCTTGCCAAGTTGATCCTCTTGTCATCAGCAGATATTGAGTTTGAGGCCAGCCCCTACTATTATAGTTCTTGGCTTGTAAAGGAAGGCAGAAGTAATTTACATGGACTTATGAAAAGAGGGTTTCAGCCAATTCTTGGAGTCTTCATCCCTTACCCTCTTCCATATCAAGCTCTGAGCTTGGATAAAGTAAAGGACCCTCCTCCCACTCTCTGTGATAATCAGTCTACACAACTTCTGCTTTCTTGGGTGTAATGAACATCTTTAGCTTCACTCATTATCCACTGTAATTGGCAGTACACAACTGCTGGAATCTGTGAAAGTGTTACACACTGCTTGCCCCAACAATACTTGTGCAGGTCCTGGCTTGTGATCTGAAGAATCATTTGAAAATTTCTGTGTTTTAAACATCAAATGTGACAATTTTAAAATGGTCTGAAATTAGAAAGTGGATAAAGGTCTAAAGTGTGACAGCAGTACTAAATGTGTTCTCCTAGCTTATCACATAACATCACAATTTGCACCAGATGGAGTAGAAAACACCCAAAAGCAGTGGATCTAGTAAAGTTTATGAACTATGATAGGTATGGCAGAACAGAAAAATCCTAAAAATTACTCGACAGAGCGCATTTGAAGTTAGATAACCAGATTGTAGGAGTACCAAAAAATAAATGGGGATGAAGGTTTAAGCATACCCTTCTGGTCCTCAGTATAACTGCTATGATGTACTTCAACAGGAGACACACATGACCACAAGTGTGGGAGCAACAGAAAATTCAGTGTCAAGTTAGGGATATTAACAAAAGAAATCCCAACAGTTATACAGTGCAATAGGCCTTCAAAGTCAGATCAGATTCAGTGGGTGTGGGGCCCTGCTTAAAAGTTGAATAGTCCAGTACTCTGATGTTGCACATCTTCACACCAGTCAGATATCATGCTGATGTAATTACTTACAATGGAAGATACTGTATTTCTACTACTGCTGCTTAGGTTTCCTTTAGGTCTGCTGCTGTACTTGCGCTGAAGCTACAGAATACAGGTCTAACATTAAGGTCTGAATGGCTGCCTCCCTTTTTAAAATCTCTCTTGGGATGCGGAAAGTGGCCTGAAAGTCTTGCATAAGTGAAAGTGTTCTATAATTGGTGGCTCTTCTTTATGCAAAACCGATGACATATTTCCCCCCTGCCAAACCGGCTGGAGTTGCAAAAGTATTCTGTAGCTCCTGATTAATGTTTTCAGAATACATGACACTTGCAGCCACAATTGCTACTTCTGCACCACTTCAAATATCACTGCAATGACTTGTACACAAGCAAAGTCAAACAGACTACAATGGCTAGCAGTAATATACAGTTATCTGTCAAAAGTCCATTGTATGTAGTGCTAGGAACCAAAACTGAAGAAATGTCCCAGTAACAGATTTGCCCTTCATGTCAAAAGTATCAGTGAGTTGCCCATTCCCTATTTCAGGTTCAAATGAACAACCTTTCATAAAATCGGTGGCTATAAGTACACAATGTTCACCAATCACACTTCAAACAACTGAATGTGTTTGACTTAGCCTCTCTCAAAACATCATGGCACTGACAAGACAAAAGAATGTTAGTATTTAAAATAATGATGGCAACAAACATCTGTACCACAACTTGCTTAAAGGACTATTCATCTAAAATAATTTTTTTAATGGCTGCAGTCATCAGACACTGAAAATGACAGACGTTTCTTAGCAGTTTGTTTTGGGTTAGCATCTGCTGAAATAAGTGCATTTTTTTAATATGAAATAGGCAGCAGACAGTATGAGGTAGTGCATACAAAATTAAAGTTTCTTCCTACAGAGCCTGTGGGGCAAACTTTCTTGCACAAAAGATACAAACATTTTTACTAGGGAAAACAGTCAAGCTGTGAATGTGTATTACCAGTCATGAGCAGCCCTGCAAATGATATCAGAATCTAAACACTGTAGGAGAGCTGCTGTTTCAGTTACGCTTGATGAGCCATGGCCTGAAATTTGTCAGGGAGCTTCCAAGCAGAATTCACTTTAATGGGCAGCAATGGAGGTAAAACTACCATGGACTAACTTCTTTCAGGCTGAAAATGCCCCATTATTTCCACATTTCCCACTCTTCCCCCATACAACCCCCCCTAAACCAATGGTTCCACTACTTGCATACAATCAGCTCAGGCTTTCCCCTATGAGACTGAAGGGTAGCTTTAATCCTGAACAGAGGAAAAAGCCTAAAGCCTATTCATTTTTGACCTGGAATAAAGCTCATTCAATCCATTAATTCCACAGAGGCAAGAGGCAGTGTTAAAATGTGACCAGTGTGCAAGTCACATGGGCTGCCTCTAATGCCTCTACACAGTTCCAGGAAAGCTGCTCCGTTTGTTACTGTTTGGTAGAGGTTCTTGCATGCTGTCAAACAGCAGCAGATCTTCTGGGTTCTCTTCCAAACACCACCTCTACCAATAGCTGCCTGCAATGACTTTACAATCCTGCAGAGGTTTGTGATGCTGCACCCACAATGCCTGCCTCCCTCCCTCCAGGATGGGCAAGCCAGAAATGGCTGACCACTACCACCTTCCCTGCCATGGTCATTTTAGTACATGGGGTCACTAATCATAGCAGGGTTATAGTCCAATCTTGGTGTTTCTACTGTTTTTTCATCGACATTTTCTGGAATCCTTGCAACAGATTCACATTGCTGAGTAGCTCCTCAAAAAAGATGATTTTTCATGTAGACATGGAATACTCTGACTGAAAGAAGGTCCAGAATATAGGAAGGATTTGCCATGGCCAGGGTACAACTTTATCAGCAGCAGTATTTGCCCAATATGTGAATCAAACTGAGAAATCATCAGGTTCCTCTGCACCTGAGAGAAATCTGACTGAGCGGACTGATGAATACCCTAAAGTTTCTTCTTACACAGCTAGCTTTTAAGTGCCCTTAGAGCAAAATAAACATCTTTTTTCAGATGACTCCATGACTTTTTCACATGAAGTATAGACTCTTCCTCGATGAATACTCAAATTACAATTTTGCAGAAAAAAAAAAGAGTGCAGTTTCAATGCCTTCCTATTCTCCTTAACACATAATGATTAGTAGGATCTGTCTAAAGCTGAACCACGAGAGTAATGGAATCTTCTATCCCCATCCTAACCAGATGACCAATCCACCTACAGCAGGTTGTTTTTTGATTTTTTTGGTACCCGTTTTACAGACAGAACTGAAGATGGATGGGTTATAAGCTGTTCTGCAACAAGATGCCTAAGGACTATGCAGTGACAGGCCTTCCCCACTCCTTGAACCTAAGTTCTGCCTAGCACTTCTGACGATGCTTTAAGAACGGTGATGAACAGTAATATTTTCAAATATTTTCAAAGTGTAGTCCCTCGCCTTAGAATCCTTTTATTTCTCTTCATCATCAACCTCCTTTTTCCCATTTTCTACATGAGATAAGGCTGTTGTGCCAACTGTCACAATCTCCCTCTATTCAATGTCACCATCCTACTCGTTTTGATACTCATGCACGATTGTTGCAGGTCTTCTCTCACACAAACCATCCACCTCTTTGCTGGACACCCTTGTTTCCTCATCTTCTTCCTATCTGTCCCAAATCTTTTTCTCCAGATTGTCTTGGGCTTTTCTGCATATTCCCGAACTATCGTAATCTGTTCTTTTGTACCTTATCTATAATTGGATCTACTTTGGCTTCTACTCATGTCATTTCTTTGTCTGTCCCACAGTGTGCATCCTACCACTAGTCTGAGGTACTTCATCTCTAGCTTCCCCAACTGCTCTGCCTTTACACCCAGGTTTTTATAACATACAGTAGAACTGGTCACAACACTGTTTTGTACACATTACTTTTCAGCTTCTTTGGCATTTTTCTGTCAAACTACATCTGATGCTTAATGTCAATTTGCTGCTCCACATTCAGACTTTCCTTCTCATAAACTACCCCACCTAGATACTTGAAGCTGTTAACCTGTTGCACTATTTTCCCTTCTATCTCAATTCTCAGCTTATACCTATTTCCACCATTTGCTGACATTACAACTGTTTTTATCTGTACTCTGTTTTTATTTATCTTATTTTTTATTACATCTTTGTTGACCAGGTTAGTGCCACTAGGCCAATGTATTTTTTTTCAGAGGAGACCCAAGGTGATATTTATACTGACTTGGCTAAATTTGGCCAGGATACTGGGATACTTCCACTGCACTTTTTTCTGTTAAGTGCTGTGGGATCTTTTACATCTACCTATACTACCACCAGCTTAGGCAGATGGGACCTCAGTTTAATGTCTCATCCAAAGGATGGCATACTCAGAACACCCCCCCATCTTATGCTGCAATGCAGTGTCAGTATCAGGTAGCTGTTGTGGGAATAGAACCCATAGCCTTCTGATCTTCCAGCACCAAAGGCAAGTGTGTTACCTGTTCAGCCACCGACACTGACAAAATGCAGTCCCCAAACTGTTGCTATATGTGTATAAATGTTTGGAAAACATGAGTGCAATACATTTGGTTGACCTCATTTGTTGGTACAAGGATTTATTTTTCTGTCAGAATTGAATGAATGTTCACTTTGTCAAGTGCAGGAATAGTTGAAGTCTGCAACATCAAAGGTAAGTGTGAGTGGGTTGTAATGCCGAAACTTTCATTTGTACTGAAAGTTTCAATAGTTTGTGTGTATGTGTGTCTGTCTCATTTAGTGGTTAGTGGTATTGTTATAAGAAAGGTGTTTAGTACTGTAATGTTTAGGGGTTTGTGGTTAGGGGTAGAGGTGGGAGTAGGGTTACAACATGAGAAAAGTGGAGCAAGGATGTGCAGGCTCTATGATGGGGTGGAAGTGGGGGGTTCACCTACAAAAACATTCTCTTGTATGTTTTCTTTTGGCAAGTGTTCTTCACATTCTTGTTTCATCACCATTTTGAAATTGGAGTTATGTGAGTCAGTCATAAACAGTCAATAGCACTTAAGGGAACATGCGTTTGCCCCTCCCCCCATCTACAGATGTGTGTGTGTGTGTGTATATATATATATATATATATATATATATATATATATATATATATATATATACACACACACACACAATATTTGTCTGAGAGAGATAACTTGCAGTAAAAGCAGATGCAGATATCAGGCAACTAGTTATAACCTAAATGAAAATACACATAGCTTTGACCTTGTTTGATCTTTTCACAGGAACATGTAAAAAAAAAGTCTTAATTTGCTCAGTGAGCTTACCTGGTCAACAAACAGGTAAACTAAAATTAAGGGCACTTGATTAACTCTTAATGTGATGCAGCAGTTAGCAGATCTCAATCAATGCCTGACTTGGTCTTCTTCTCAAAAGTCCTGTGCCCCACCACCATTTCTCAAAAGTCCTGTGCCCCACCACCAACAAAAATGCACAACTCCAAAGGCCAACAACAACATATCCCTCTTAACATTTCCACTTCTGACACACTGCTGGCATCAAAATCAGTCTGTCTTTTTATAATCCCACTTAACATTCTACAATAACACATAGCTACCATCTATGAGTTACTTTATTCACAGCTGTACATACCATTGGAAATGGCACTGCAGTAACACCCATTTAAAAATATGTGGGCCTGACCATTAAGTTGGATACATGTGTTTTCTCTAGATTTAATTTCAATGTGAATGCTTCATTTTGCAGCTTTGAATTATTTTACCTCTTATTCATTACAAAATGTTTCAGAGAATTTATACAATTGGCTAAGGCAGACCCTCTCAAAATAACTAACTGTAAGAATTTCCTGCCTGAAGGAAGCTATCCTGAAAAACTGTACCCACAATCTACCTGAAGTCCGTCCCACAATTGGCTAAGGCAGACCCCTCAAAATAACTAAAAGAATCTCCTGCCTGAAGGAAGCTATCCTGAAAAACTGTACCCACAAACTACCTGAAGTCCATCCTACAATTGGCTAAGGCAGACCTTCTCAAAATAAAAGAATCTCCTGTCTGAAGGAAGGTATCCTGAAAAACTGTACCCACAATTTACCTGAAGTCCGTCCTACAATTGGCTAAGGTTAATACCTTAAACTGTACTGAAATACTATATACTGTAAACTGCTGACCTGGGTCTAAAGGCACCTTTAGTCTGTCCCCCATAGTAATTTGGCTCCCTCTATGTGTTTAATTAAACCAGCTTGCCCCTAGCATTATTTCTTAAACTAAAATTGAACCCTGTATATTGTATTTTCACACGGCTCTCCCACACACAGCGCTGAAAATTATACTCTGAATCCATAACCTGCAGCTAAAAAATACCCTGCATGAGTACAAATCAGTCTAAACATAGTCTATAAGTGCAAAACAGTTTAAAAATATAGCTTAAAAATTCAGTTTAAATTACAGCCATTAAGTTAACACTACATACATACCAAAGCCTAGGAAAACACTCCCTTCCCCCAATTTCCACCTGCCCCACTACCTCTACATTTATAGGTACTTCACCACACCCCTGTTACAACATCCTATCAGTTTTCAACTACATACTCTTTCCACCCTGTTTTACCATCCTATCAGCTTTCACCTAATTTATTTTCTACACCAACTCTCTTACCTCTAAATTGAACATCAAATCTTCCACTGTTGTGTCACACAAACAGATCCTAACTACTATACTCTTTCTCTCATAATGTTACACTACTGTTTACTACCCATTCTGCCAGCCACTTATTTACTCACCTTGTAGGAAAAACATTTGCTTATTGGTTATCAGTACCCTAAAGGCCATACTATCACCCTAGATGTAAAGCATCACACCTTCAGCCATGCTAACAACAATGGGTACAACTCAACATATTGTTCACTCTTTCAGCATTAACAACCCCTGGCATATCTCTAGATCTAGACAATACTATAAACTTTTAAACAAACTCCTGAGGCTTATCACCAAGTATAGACCCAGCCTCATACTCGGTGATGACATTCACCCCGACCCAGGCCCATCCACTTCTGATATATGCACCCCTTCTATCTGTAACCCAAGCCATAAAACTATAATCAAGTAGACCAACTAACTCTCTCCTGGCCTGTCATCTCAATATTAGGAGCATCAATGACAAGGTGCATGACCTGCATGCACTCCTTGGCTGTCCACTCCCCTGAGATTCTCTATCTGAGACCTGGTTAAAACCTAACACTACTGACAATGAAGTGTTATCACCTGGATATAACATACACAGGCTGGATCATGTTTCCAGGAAGGGGAGTGAGGTAGCTATACTCTACAAATCTGAGTTGAATGTGACCATAGATGGTAATCAACCACCACAGATTAATAACTCCAAAATTCTTGCCACTAGATTGCAACTTAACAAAAGTAAATGCATCAAGATCATCTGTATGTATATTCCTCTGGGTAATAATATAGCCACACTTGAAGACACCCTTCACTGGCTATCATGTCATTATCCCCAAGAAACCCTATTACTTGGAGACTTTAACATAGACTGGGGCACCTGTTCCTCAGAATCGCCTTCTACCCACATAAACCTGCATACATTTACAAAAATCATAACCACCCCTACCAGGCTAGGTAAACCCAACCAAAAAGAAAGCGTACTCATAAATAGTAAGCCCCAAATGTACACTGCTGGTACCCTCCCCGATGACCTTAGTGACTACCTTATCACTTACAAAAAGCCATTAATCCACAACAACCCTTACTCGGAAAAGTCAGAAACAAAAAAGACTTTGACCCTGTCAAATTCCAACAGGAACTTAAACTCCTGTAACTGGTCTATGCTAAAACACCTCCCCTTAGAGGAGGCAGTTGCATATTTTAACAACAAATGTCTTGAAATCCTTGATGTGCATGCACCTGCCCGCTCAAAACGAACAAAAGCAAAAACTGCACCATGACTTTCTAAAGAGTCTAGACTAAAAATTACTAGTAGAAACAAACTTTGGGCTCTATGGCGCTCCACTAAAGATCCCCATGATCAGGTTAAATACAGGCAAGCTATAAATTAAACTAAAAAAATCCATTCTACAAGACAAAAAACAATACTACTGTAATTTACAGACAGCTAACCAGAACAATCCTCAGAAGGTCTGGGCAGGTCTGAATAACTACTTCATCCTGGAAAAATGTCTACCCCCCCATCCTCACTGCTACCATTGATAAATCCCCCGAGGATGTCTCAGACAGTTTTAAGCATTTCTTTACTGAGACAATTCAAGCCCTAGCTAGCCAATTACCTCCTAGCTCCCCTGGCACTGATAGTATCACCCCTATAAACCTACTCTCGTTCAGCTTTCAACCAGTGACCACATCACTTATCTGTACCTTGATTAAAAAATTAAAACCCACCACACTGTCCGCTGATTAACTTCCCGCAGAGTACCTTCAAAAATCAGCTGATGCCATTGCCTATCCAGTATCAGTACTAATTAATCGTACCATAGCAGAGGCTAAAATTCCCACCATTTGGAAAACATCTTCCCTAATCCCACAACATAAAGGAGGTTCCTCCACTGAATTTTCCAATTACAGACCAATAGCCATACTTTCTCCACCTGCAAAGATTATGGAAAAATGTATACATAAACAACTTATGCACCACCTAATCCAGAATCACCTAATGGCCGATCCATAACATGGCCTCCATCCACACCACAGCACGACTTCAGCCCTACTGGCTTTTACCAATACAATAAACAATAACTGTAACAATAATCACATATCCTCATCTCTCTTCTTGGATCTTTCCAAGGCATTTGACATGGTGGATCACCAACTTTTGATTCATACCCTGCAAACTCTGTTTAGATTCTAAAGCCTTCAATGGTTTAAATCCTACCTTAATGAGAGGCAGCAGGCTGTTCTCTGACAGAAAAAGCTCTCTAACCTATTACCTAACACCCTTGGAGTACCACAAGGTTCCATATTAGGCCCCCTACTGTTTTCCATCTTTATTAATGACATATTCTGTCATCCCAAATGTCAGCTGTATGCAATAAGCTGATGACTCCACCCTGATTTTCTCTGCTACATCTCGTACTGACCTGAGGTCTGCTACCTAGTCGGCCTTTAATATTATAGAAAACTGGCTCTCTGAACATCGATTGCTACTAAATCCCTAAAAAACTAAAATGCTGTTATTCTCACCAACACAAAGGTCTGCTGCTTTTACCTTCATCATAATGCAAAAGATGGCACAATAATCTCCCTCGACCCCTCTACAAAACTACTAGGTGTCATTATCAATGTTGTTGTTGTTGTTGTGTCTTTCGGCTTTTCCCGGTTAGGGGTCGCCACAGCGGAACTCCGGTCCGCTAATGATTGGCAGTTGATTTTTACGTGTCGAGTTGCCAGCCCTGACGCACAACCTTCAATGAAGGTACGCCCATTTATGCATGTCTCCACGCTGAAGACGCTCTAGCTGAGAGTCGTACCGGACAGCGTCTTACTGTGAGGCGACAATAACCTAAAATTTGACCTACATGTAAACCAATCGATCAAGACCATCAATAAAAAACTTGGGTCACTGTATACAATAAAAGCCTTCCTAACCCCTCTAGCTAAAATTGCCATAGCTCGCTCTCACCTACTTTCAACACTTCTATATGCATCCCCTCTCCTCTCTAATCTAAACAAGTCTGTACTTAGACTGTCAACCTGTTACTATCACATTGCCAGGTTTGCCACTGGCCTGACCTTTAGAACCCACCACTGCATCAACCTTAAACAGCTTGGGTGGCTAGAACTTCCCAGTCTAATCCAATATAACCTTCTGATTATGGCTAATAAAATCCGCTATAATCCAGATAACACACCAGTTCTTAAAAATATTATCACCCCCCCCATAACAATCAGTGACTGTTGCGATCCTCCAACAAACTACTAATTCAGACAATCAAAATTAACAATGCAGCCGGTGACTCCCTCTTTGCGAACTCTGCAGTCAGAGCATGGGACTTACTTCCAGCTGATATTACTTTGCTCTCCTCCCCAGGCAAATTTAAAACCAAACTCAAACATCTGGCACTAAATTGGCTTTGCCACTGCAACAAGCCTGGCTAACTCTCATCATGAATGTGAATAATCTGTTAAAAAATCTACTGCTAATTTTTCCCCCGACTGTAACCAAGGGTAACTCTAACCTGTGAACTTGTCTATTCATGTTTGCCTATGCATTCTTTGTAAATACCACTCTGTTATATGTCTTTGTTTTTTTTGTATCTGTTTACCTTGGAGCTTTTCTCTTCTGGTCTCCGCTGAAAATGGACATGAATCTAGTCAGACTATGCTGGTCAACAAATGTAAAATAAAATAAAAAATAAATATTGCAAAATACTTTCTGAACACTTCTGAAAATCCATTGCCTTTCATATTCAGTTTTTATTAGTTGTTACATATAGCTAAACAGATTCGTTTTAATAAATATTTAATACATTACCTAAGTTTATACTTCATATGCCTCTGTGGCAGGTACACTGATCACAGAGTTTTATTCAAACATGATCTGGACAAACAAACCACCATGACTGAAGTGCAAATCAAATCTGTGTCAATGCACAAGCAGTAAATGCATAAGAAACCGGGTTCTATTTATATCATTGGATGCCTTCCAATTTTTTTTTTTTTAATTTCCGGATCATATAAATTGTATAGTTCTGTACACAAATTCTGGAGATGTCATTATTTACATTTACTGTACCAATAAAGGAGATCTGCAAATACAATACAGGGCAAATTCACATATGAACAAGGAGAAAATGTTGAGGGGAAACTAGAACGTAATGCCACAAGGACTGTTTGCTACAATTTAGTTTAAGAAGGCAAGTACGTCAATACAACAATCATCCATGCACTTTTGGGTGTCTGCCAGGTTATACAGCCTGCATCATTTATCTTCCTGCAGAGCAATTACATCTCAACATGGACAAAGGCACTTAAACTTTGGTTTCAATAAATACTACTGGATTTTCCTGTGAGCCTGTATCAAGTGTGCAAGTTGTCATGTTGTCCAATTAACAGATTCCCTGAAGTCTTGTAGTGTCAGTGGTGCAACAAACAGCACACTCAGCTTTGGTGCATTAAGCTGTGAGTTTAGTTCCCACATCAGGTAGATCAGGTGCTGAACTGCAGTGCAGCGAAAGGGGGTACTGCACTCCTGAGTGTGACAAGCTTCAGATGAGATGGCGGTATCTTAGGTAGATGTAAAATATTCTACGACACCTATCGAAAAGAGCAGGTAAAGTTCCCTGATACCTTGGCCAAATTTTCCTTGGCAGTATAAATAAAACCTTGGATCATGGCCATAGGATAAATAAAATAACAATAAATAAAAACATCAGGAATTTTACTATTTAATGAAAGCTTTAATTATTCCCAAATTCAAGAGACCTTGATCGGTCTCCAGCTATCTTAATTTCCATATCTGTAACTTACTCTTTCTTGGGAAAATTATTAAGAAGGGATTTTTTGAGCAGCTTCTGTCAAATTTAACACTTAAACTCAAGGATGCCTATCAATCTGTTTTTTGTACACACCACAGCAATCAGCCTGCATTATTAAGGAAGATAATCTACTTATGGCAACAGACAATGCTTCTTCTCCCTACAGGTCTTTCTTTACCTCTCTGCAGCATCTGATAGGATCAACCACAACTTCCTGATTAAGCACCTTTTATCATACTAGCATCTTTACAGTCCTAGACTTCCACCTATCTGAATGCTTCTACTGAGTGAGCCCAATATGAAGAATCATTTTCATTTGTAGTGAGAAGTGCCATAGGGCTCAGCCTTGCCTTTTATTTTTTAGTGTGTTTATATACTGCTCTTGTATGATCTTATCAGTAGGATTAAGGTTTCATTGTTAAAGTGATGATACATGACTGCATCTCGCCTTCCTTCCTTCAGAAGCAAATGGTGGTCTATATTATATATTAAAACTTTCTAAACTTCGAATCCCATATGTTTGACAACATATGATCGAAGTTTAAAAATTCGAATATATAATAAATAAATAAAAAACTTACCCTAATGGTGCAGACAGGGGGGCAAGCCCCACTCCACCCCCCCCACTTAAATATACCAACTCCGAGATCGCACTTCAGTGCAGAAAAAGGAAAATTCTTCCACTCTGCACCGAACGGCGCCATTACGTTTAACCTTCGAACGCTTGAAATTTCGATCGTACGGTGTCGACCATAAGCCATTCGAAATTTCAAGCGTTCATGGTTCTAATATGAACCCAAAAATTGGCAGGTGTTAATTCCCTAGTGAGCACTTCAGTGATTATACCTTATTAATTACACTGTAATTAGCTAAAACTTAATAAAGCTGAGACTGAAGACACTATAGTGCATCACTTAGATTCTTATGTTCTTACAATGCTACATTCATTATCTATGATAGCAACAAAATTAAAGTTATGTATTTATCATAACAATAGATCCATGTTGTCTGTCTCAGTCTAGTTTAGCCTGTGGGACTTTGGATCCAACCCTGGCCAATTCCATAGTCTTCAAACTCACTTGGGCTCTGCCTCCCTTACCAAAACTCCCTGCTCCATACCCTACTCTTCAGATCACGTTTGCCCTATAATGATCACTTTCAGTATATATACTAAAAAGGTTCCCTAACTGAGGAGGATGCAGGACTCTAAAGATAAGTAACATATGACATCCACTTTCCAAGTCATCACAGAAGGGGAGGTTTACCATGCAACCAAAGGAAAGGGCAGGAGGTATGGAAAAGTTGAACCAGAAAAAGATAGACAACATGAATTTATTACATTAAGTACACAACTTTTGTATCTGATGATGTTTGCTCAGTCTGGCTTCAACCTGTGGGGACAGAGTCCCGAGCCATAAAAAATTCCTCAAGAGGAACTAAGGAAGTACATTCCATAACACAGTAGAGCCAAGGGAAGCCCTGGATCTAGAATGAATACCCAGCTTATAATACAACACAAAAGTGTGGTGACCCAGCGAAGTAACAGCTCCACAAACGTCATCCACTGATGCTCTAGAAAAGAAAGCTGTAGAAGTAGCCATAGCCTTTGTCAAATGACCCTTAGGCTTGTATGGAAGGGTCTTGACTTTCCAAGAATATGCAAACAAAATACAATCTGACAGCCAAAGTTACTTTAGACACAGGTGAGCCCAGCCTGGATTTTGAAGAGTCAAATAATTGACTGGATTTTCTGAATGCTTTGGTACAGTTCAAATAAAATTTCAACTGTCTATGTACACACAAACAATGCAAAAGGTATTTGCCCTTATTGGAGAAATTGGGAAAAACCACAGGAAGATGAATGGAACCGTTAAGACTATTCTCGGAAGCTAACTTTGGCAGAAAAGACGACTTCGTACAAAGGGAAACCCTGTCTTTATGGAACACCAAGAAGGTGGTGAAGAATTAAGAGCTTGCAACTCTGAAACCCTCCTTGTGGAAGTAACCACTATCAAAAACAAAGTTTTCACAAGATAACAGCTGCAAGTCAGAAGTAGCTGAAGGTTCAAATGGTGGGTCTGCAAGGACTTGCAAGACAAAAGGCAAATCCCATAGAGGAAAAGGATCCTGAACTGGGAGATGTAGCATAAAAGTACCCTTGAGGACCACCCTGGAAATCTTGAGGGAAGCCAGAGGCACATTACAGTTAGAAATAGCTAATTACATTTCCGCTAATTGCACTTTAATCGTAGAAAAAATGGAACTGACAACTCAGCGAGAAAATCCAAAATGGATTCCAAAGGGAAGGAGAAAGGGTCAAGTTCCTAAGATTCTGTCCATATAACAAACTTTTTCCATTTACTGGAATACACTTTCCTAGTAGACTGCTTTTGAGATGAAAATGTGTGAACAGCAGTCTGGAAAAGCTTGGGATTTCTGGCCATCAAGGGAACTGCAGGAACCACATGGTTACCTTCAGAGACTGAAAGTTGGGGGGATCCAGACTACCTGGATGAAAAATGAGATGCAGAACGGGATCCAGCATGCAAGATGGGTACTTCAGAAGAGGCCAAAGGAAGGGCAACCACACCTGACTAGGCCAAAAGGGGGCTATGAGGATCACAGCAGGCTGCTTTCTGAAGAAATGTTACCATCACCGGACTGGAGGATAAGCATAAAGAAGCCCTGGGGACAAGCAAACACAAAAGCATACCTGGTGACTGTCCTGGAGAGCAAACAAGGGTATACTGGATGAGAAGGCAAATAGGTCACAACACGGAGTGCCCCAATGCTAAAAAATCCGAACTGCAACCTTTAGATTTAGGGACCATACATGAGGCAACAGAATGCTCCTGCTGAGGCTGCTGGACAGAATGCTGGATTTCCCCAGATGTGCATTACCACCAGAAACTGCTGAGAAGAAATCACCCATTTCCAAACCCTCATGGCCTCCTGACAAAGAGGATACAAATATGTTCTCTCTACTTGTTGAGATACCAGAAAACAGTGTCCGACTGTATAAAGATCACACCTCTGGGAACAGCATCCTGAAAAGCCTGCAACATAAGGAGGTCCACTTTCATCTCCAGAACATTAATGTGAATATGGACCTTTGCAGATGACCAGGATCCTTGAACCACCCTCCCTTTGAAATACCTCCCCACCACAGGAGGGAGGTGTCCGTGGTGACCATGGTTGTAGGAGCTGGAAGAACAAATGGTCTCCCATTGGTTACTAAAGGAGACTGCAACCAACAACAAATTTGGTGACACACCTTCGTCAGCCATATGGTGAAGTCTACTGGATGAATAAAGAAAGACCACTGAAGGGCCAGAGTCCATTGCAAAGCCCTCATATGATATCTGGCTAAAGGAACCAACCCTATGGATGCTGCTGTACGACCTACAAGTTTCATAACTGTAAGTCAGGTGTTTTCGTGGTTGCAAGCACCAACAAGGCTTAAGCACGAAGGCTGAAAACCCTGGAGTATGCAAGCCTGGCAATTTGATGGACTGAATCCACGTGACAATCTATAAATTCTGAAACCTGAACAGGTTGAAGGCTCGACTTGAGATGACTGACTGTAATGCCTAAATAGTTGCACAGTTGGAGTAAGGAATCTCTTGCCATGATCAATGATGCTCTTGTGGGGACGGTGAGGAGCCAATCATCCAGGTATGGAAAGACCTGATATTTCTGTAGTTTGAGCCAGGCTGCGACAACTGAAATAGACCTGATAAACACCTGGGGTAGGGCTGTAGTGAGACCAAATGTCAGGGCCCTGAACTGGTAGTGATTTGCCCCCAGGCAGAAAAGCAGAAACCTACTGGAGCTCCTGTCTACCTTGACATGTTGGTAGGCATCCTTGAGGTCCATTGAGCACATCCAGTTGCCTTTCCTCAGGAGAGGAAAGATGGACTGCACAGTGACCATACAGAACTTGGTCTTTTTCATGAACTGATTTACATTGCTTAAACCCAAAACAACCCTGAGGTGCTTGTTCTTTTTTTGGTACAAAAAAGAATCGGGAATAGACCCCGCATCCGTGCTAGTCTGGTGAGACTTCCTGGATTACTCCAACCTCTGAAAATGGAATGGAATGACCTCTGGATATGACTCCAATGGGTCCGAGGTGATGGTCACCAAAGCTTTTGGGTGAAAAGCCAAATGACCATGACCGCCTCCACAGTGGGATAGTCAGGCAACCCTTCAGAGTCTCTGAAAGCACCTGCCAATTCTTTTACCCAAAGGCAGCGTCCATTAAATGTCCTTCCCATCCTTGGCAGGAAACCTGAAGGAGCATCCTGAGAAGACTGCTGTGACTTTCTAAAAAAGAGATGCCTTCCCCCCTTCTGATTCCTGGAAAAGGTCCGTTAATGGGTGGTGAAGCACACTCCAATGATAGACAGCATTTTCCTGTCTTGCTCACTCATTGTTATAGTATCCTTGACCTTCATCACAAACAAGGAAAAGCCATCAAAAGGGGCATTGACAAAACACGCCTTGAAGCAATCCACAAAAATAAATGTATCCAAGCATGGCACCACATGGCAATACCAGAGCCATCTCCATTGGCCACATTTGAAATGAGCCTCATGGAAAAATCAGCAATGGAAAACAGGGTGGACAATTGAGTCTACAGCATTTTCTGAGTATCTGGAGATTGCTGCATCTTGAGATTTCTTGACACTTCTGGCACCAAGGCACACTGAAGTCTTGTCAAGTGTGATCAGTGAGACACTCCTCTGGCGAGTTAAGGTTTCCTCTTACACTTCCTCTTCCCTGAAACCACCTACTCAGGTGAAGCTGATGGGGAAGGGGAAGAGTTTGGGAGCTCTGCCATGGGGCAGGATGCAGGCCCATTAACGCATGCTGTCCAGGAGCAGACTCGTGACTGGTCACAGGTACTGATGAGAAAGAGTAAGGGACACTGGCTGTGGAAACCTGACTGCTCTCTTGAGAGAACATCCTCTCTACAATGTCAAAGGCCAAAGTGGAAGCTGGCCTGTCGGAGCCAACAGTCCCCTCTACCAGAAGGTACTAGATGCAACCCTTTTCCCAAAGGAGCCACACCTAGCCCAAATGTTGGAGATTGGAGCTGAGCTGTCCAAAGTTGAAGCCCCAAGTGGAACAGATGATCCTGAAGCAGGAAATGTTAACTCAGACTCTGAAATCCCAGCCTTGACATTAAAATTTCGAAGTCCAAACAGCCCCAAAAAAGTCAGAGTTGTAGCGACTAAGGAATGAGTTGGAGCTGATGATAGTCAAGCCATTGGATCCAGTTTGGAGGGTGGGAAAGCAGCCTGGCCCAAGAACCCTGGATCAGAACAGGCCAAGGAAGGAAGCTGAAAGGATGGAGCAGAGACTCCTATTACTGGACCTGGACCCACAGCGATAAGGCCTAATTGCATCTGTGTCTGCAAAAAAGGACCTCATCAGCTGCTCCAGTTCAGAAGTTTTAGTAATGTCCACCAACCTCGATGACCATATGGATGATGCCACTGATGGGGGCTTGGATAGTTGTTTAGAGGAGCATGACCTTGTCTGCTGCATCTGAGCTGGAGAGGCTCGGAATCAGGGTGGGGAAGGGGAAGAATCCGGCAACCTTTCTGGAGGAGTGGAAGTGCCTGAAGTGCCTCCTTTGACAAAGTCGCTTGGAGTTGGAGATGGTGCCTTGCTGGCTGTCACCACTAATGGAGACCAGCTCTGAAGGGTCAATGCCAATATCAGCGCCAGGGCAGCCAGGGACATGACAGCTGTGGGATCTTCAGATCTGTACAGCTTGAGGTGCAAGTACCAGGTAAAGAAGGAGAAGAGGATCTCTTCCAATCCCATTTAGAAGATTTGGAGTCCCATGGGTGGTGATTCTTCGACCTGGCCTTCAGAACCAAGGAGAAACCACAGCAGAAGAGCAAGAGGGAAGTAGTCCTTTAAAGAACAACTTGGCCTCAAGTACATTAGGGGTTCTGGTCCCAAACCTCTCACAGAGTCCAAGTGTGATGCACCCAAGCAATACATCCACTTCAAATTTGCGTCCTTCGCAGGCAATGTGTGCCCACAGATCACAAATTTGCATCCTTACCAGGCAATGTGTGTCCACAGGTCACACACTTCTTAAAACTCTTATCCATGTTAAATAACAGATACAGAAAAAAACACCTCAAATACTAAAAAATCCTAACACAGAGAGGCAACAAATTAACTAAGCCTAAGGGGAAAAAACACTAAGTTTGCCAAAAAGGTGGGATGTCCGAATGGATGAGACAAAACAAAGCAAAACAGACAACAAAACCTACCTACCTCACTACCTATTTACCTAAGACACAAGCAAAACTAACACTAACTGAATGCTATGGTAACGGATAGCAAAAATCTCACCAAATGCACCACGCTGAAGTACCTATAAAGGAAACCATGAGAAGAGCCAGTACTGAGCTGTTAACTGGAATGGCGGCAAACTAGATTTAGATGTTAGGGTGAAGAATAGGGAGTTGTGGGTATAGAGCCAGGTGAAATTGAAGACTACAGAATTGGCCAGTGTCTGAGCTGAGTCAGATCTGAAATCCCACAGGTTGAAACCAAATGCAGCAGGCAACATCGGATCTAAAGTTTGCATGTCAAATGCAAAATCTTGCCATTGTCAAGACTTCATCTGAGAAATATCACTTAGATTAAACATTTGCAATCTCTTAAAGATCTCTCAGTAGTTTGTAATGGTCTAGTTTCTTCCCAGACTACTACGGTACCTCTTACCTGGGAATTCCTAACACCAAGACTGACAGTACCAGGTGCACAACTCTTCTGCATGGTTACTTATGGATGCATATCATTATTAGCACTTTGCCCCAAGGACTGCACTGGCTCCTTACCCAATACTATATTACATACATGAGCATTTTATTGAACTTTTGGCTGTACGTGGCAAGGCTCTCTCGTAAATGAAAAAAACTGCTTGTCCCTTATCATTTACAATAACTATCATGGAATTACTAATGTTCTAAGAGTGCAGATAGAAAATAATGGTATACAGACATTTGTTTACCAAGGTTGCCATCTTTGAAACTTATTACTATGTTGAATTTCGGGGTGTTCCAAACTGGCCTTATTTAAATGACCCCGAAGACCCATCTTTTTAACCTAGCATTTTCCTCAAGATTTGGCTATGGAATGTTCACTGCTTTTAACATAATGTTTATGTTTTACTTTTAAGCAATTTTATGTCTGTTTTACTAGATCTTAACCCTGTAAATATGTATACTGTTTAACTACATTACTAAAACTGAAGGAAGACATTCACACTTTATTTTAAAAATATTTATTTAGTAAAATTGGTTCTGCTGTGCTTACAGATTTATGTAGCAAGACTTTACCTCCATTTCCAGAAGATGGAGGTTACCCTGACAGTAGCACATAGAAAGCAGATACGAAACACACCTCAAAACTCAAGTGTTATAGACAGTAGTGTACACAAACTTCATCAGTACACCTGTATAACTTTATGTGCACACGTGAAATGTACATTAAATTTATTATCTGACTGTCATCCATGTGACATATGACAATTCCACCAGTGACCTTAGTTAACTAAGCTGAAGGTAAAAAGGAAGGATGATGAGAGGAGACAATGACTAGCTCTAAAGTTCTTAGGAAAGGTGAGTGAGGATCCATGGTGCTATAATCATTAACATTTGACCAGTACTCTCTGCTGACACTAAAGACTACAATGTCTCTAAGTCAGCACTGAAAATCATGCTCTACTGCAATACATATAAGCAGCAGTATGCAGTCTGTTGCCTGATAAAACAGTGACATAACAGTAGTGCAAGACTTGTTGTGGGAACATGTCATGGTGGAGGCAGAGCAGCTTATGTACTTCTGATAGCTGTTGTGCACCCTAGTATGAAACAATCCTTAAGCTGACACAACTTACAGCTAGTTCCAATGGCAGTGAGGGGAAAAGTACTGAGAATGTAAGGATCCATCCTGATCATTTATGGGCATCCTTTAATATCAACAAGGGACATGAAACAACCACAGAGAAAAATATGTATCTGAAGACAATTGATGCAAGCTGGGCTACTGGGAGTGCCATCTAGTGTGTGGGGGGTAGTTCTATGAAAGTTCCCATCTGAGTGAAACAGTCAAAGATTATTTTACCTTGGCTGCTGTACATATTTTGTTAACAGTGTTTGTAGCGATTACCAAAATTGGTTCAAGCATCTTTTTTCAGACCAAATGAAGTCACCAGTTGAAAAGAACAACATATTGCTGTTTCTTTCAAGATTGTTCATTACACCTTAACATTCAGGCATGGCCCAAATTGAGACACACACACACAAAAGGATATCCAGCAGTGCAGACACTTTCAATAATGGCAACAGAATGCCAAAAGATTACTTCCAATACCAAACAGATCTGAAAAGTAAAGTGAATACAGGTAGCACCCCTTTTTTCGTAAGCCCAGTGGCTGCAGAAGTTTTATTACATCTCGGTACATAACTATATGAGGTTATGTTCTAGAGTTTCATTCAAACTGGATGCAGGTATGCTTCCTGCCCATCTTCTCTGTTACCCTTTGGAGGGTTGGTGGGATGGGACTCCTCCTCTCCTACATCCTGTTTATCTCTTTCTGCCTCAATCCAGTTCTGATGGCTGATGGTTTTCTTTGGTCCATGAGGAGGAGGTCCAATAAGTGCTTCTATGTCATCATAGTTTATCACTTCTCTTTCCAATAAAGTATTTGCCAGCTAGTAAAAACAAAAAAAAGTTAAAGGAAAAGGAAGATAGCGCACACTTACTTTTTTAATGTCACACAATGAAATTAGCAATCAGTGGAGGTTATGGTAAATGAATGAAATCCATCACTGATGTTAAATACACAACTCAAAAATGAGCAAGCAACAAAATCACCATATAAATTTGAACCATAACAGAAAGAGTACCCTGTGTTACTCTTGCTATTCATTTATATTTATCATTTTCTGCTAAATATATCAGTATGGCCGGACAATGCCAATTTGCAGAATAAAGGCTCAAATGAGATTTGTCACATACACAGCACCATATGAAATACTTACACAAATAGAAAGCTTAATTTACATTACAACATATGCCATATTTAGTGAGACATAAGGCAATTTATCTATATTACATTCAATGGTTGTACAATGTAAACTACTGATATTCCAATAAAGTATATATTATTAATGAGACATATGAGTAAATGTAAAAAGAGAACACAAGAGTAAATTATGTATAAACATTATGATTCAGGACTTTGCTACTATGAAATATTTCTGTAATTTTAATTGGCTATCAGAGGGGAAAAATACACCTTTTTGTTACTATATTTAATTTATAGTGACTGTCATCTTTAGCATGCACTGGAGTGATTTCACTGCTGAACCTCAAGTGCCTGGGATGAAAATTAGCATCTCTAAATTAGAGATCATGGGTCTCTCCTGGAATATAGTAAATTACACTCTCTAGGATGGGGAGGGCTGCTACTCCCATGTGGAGGATTTTAAGTATCTTGGATTTTTAGGTTACAGGGGGATCAGAAAGATGGCTGCAGTAGTGTCAATAATGCAAGAATTATAACCAGACTGTTATGATGAAGCAACAGCCAAGACATAGGCTGAAGTTCTCAATTATATACGTTAATCATTACGCCCATCCTCAAATATGGTCATGAATTTTGGGTAGTAACTGAAAGGAGGAAACTGCAGATGCAACTGGTAGAAATAAGTCTTTTTGTAGGATAAATGGATTCACCCTGCATGACACAAAGTGAAGAACCTAGATATCTGGGAGAACCTTGTGGTACAGCCACTGCCTCACATGTACACTGGAGTCAGCTGAGGTGGAGTGGGCATTGTTTTATGCTCCTCACTGTATGCCTCCTACTGGAGGTATACCAGGGACAACTTACTGAATGGAGGCCCTGGGGCAGACTTGGGATGTATTGGATAGGTTAAATCTCTCAGCTTGTATTGACATTTGAGAGAATGAGCTGATGAATTTTGATGGGAATAGGGAACTCTCATCTACCCCACTCAGCCTGTTGCTAGTGAGGCCCTAACAATGGACAACTACTTTACAAAATGAGGATAACAGAGTAAGAAATATAGAAGTATGTGTCATTCTTACTATAAAGCAAGGGAAATGTCACAAGGGGCCTGCTTACTATCTGCTGCTACAAAACAAGTTTGAAAATGTTATGGTGGGGTCCACGGGGTATGCCTATTACCAAATGGAAACCAACACCTTTTCAGCAACCCTGGGTAAAGCAAACAGGTTTCAGGCACTGTACTACATTATATGATCTTGACTACAGGAATTGCTTAAATTACCAAGGACTAGATTCTTTGGGCACTGTACTAATCAGCAAGGGAAAAGCAGCACAGGATTGTCAAGCAAGTGGTCAGCTGGTAGCAAAGCTTGGTTCAAAACAGGACTGCAAACAGTGTCAAACAAAAAAAGATAACATTTAAGACCCAAAAGATAATGCCATTGCTATGTCACTAGAAAAATAGAAAATAAGCACCCCCCCCCACAGAATGGATAAAATGGGGTGCTGCTAGACACAGGTCCAAATCAAAGAGGTACCGACTACAGAATGAACTGGCACCCCACCTAACCACCATGTTCAATCATAGCCTCACTTCAGGCTTTGTGCCCACTGAATGGTGCACAGCGATGGTTATCTCACTCCACAAATGAGGAGCCACCACGGACTCCTGGAACTACTGCCCCATTAGCCTGAGCCTGGTCTGCAAGGCCATGGAATGCATCATCATGGAACTTATAAACAAAGACATTGGTAATCTCCAAACTCTGGACCCCACCCAGTTCGGGTTTGTAAAAGGCAGATCATGTCTTCTAAACCTGACTGACTTCTGTGAAGCAGTCACCAATGCCGTAGGTGAGGGTACGGTGGTTCACACAGCTTATCTAGATCTCGCCAAGGCTTTTGACACCATCCCCCACTCTGGAATTATAGATAAACTCACTAAACTAGGTATAAATCCCTATGTTCCAAGATGGGTTTCCAACTGGCTCACTGACAGAACCCACACTGTGAAAGTAGCAGACTCCAACTTCAGACCAGTGACAAGTGGAGTACCACAGGATTCAGTCCTGGGTCCTCTCCTGTTTGTTATTGACTTTTCTGAAGTATAGACTAACACAGGTGGTCTTTGGCTAACAAAGTTCACAGATGACTGCAAACTAAGAGCCATAACTGAAACTCCTAACGATGTGGACATCCTACAAAAGGGTCTCACTGAGACAGATGCCTGGTGTCAAAACCATGGCCTCAAGCTCAATGCCAAAAAGTGCATTGTCATCCCCTTTGGTAAAAACTCTGCACCCATGAGCTACCACATAAGTGGTAGTCTACTTAACACCGAAAGTGTGATAAGAGACCTTGGGACACAGGTGGACGATAGTCTCTCCTTTGATAATCACATTGCCACAGTAGTCAGGAAATTCTTCTATGTGGCACACCTCATCACAAAAGGTTTCTCATCCAGGAAAAAATAGGTCATTGTTCCCCTCTACTCATCACTCATTAGACCCATTATAGAATACAACGCCCCTTTTGGCATGTACCTCACAAGACATCTACAACAACTGGAAAAGCCACAGAAATAGCTCACAAAGAGGATTACTGGCCTCAAACAGATGACCTACGCAGACAGTCTTAAAAAACTCCAGCTTTACTCCGTCGCATATCGCCTACTCAGAGGTGATCTCTGCCTAACATACAAAGCTATGTCAAACCCAGAGCTGATGGACATGCTCCACTTACAGAAATCCCAATCATTCCGAGCTACACGCTCTAGGGACCTAAACCTTGTCACCACAATAAACAGAACATGCTGGAGGGATAGATTCCTGTCCCAGAGGCTTCCCATACTCTGGAACAAACTACCTGTCTATCAAACAAAGCTCCTCATTAGCAGTCTTCAAGAACAATCTTGATGATTGGATGGGAAATAGGAAATTCACTCCGGGGATCACCTCTGTGGTTCTGCTCGACAGGGGCACAGGAAAATAATTTTCTTGGGTGGCGAAAGCCAGGGTACCTTTTTGGCTAGGCTTGTATAGGCCCTAGGGCCGATAGTCTAGTACCTACAGAGGTAAAGCAAATAAGACATTACACAAGACTGAAAAAACAAAATGAAAAGCCTTTTTTGGTTATGAATAGCCAGAGATTAAGATGCTAACATTCAGGAAATGTAATATATACAAAGGAATGAAGGCAGAATATGAGCTAAAACAAGTCTCAAAGAATCAGGAAAAGAAATGTCAGATGGAAAGGACTGCAATTGAAAATAATTAAAAATGTCTTGCAAAGTTTAAGAACACAGAGATGGGAAGTAGCAAAGCTTCAAGGGGTAAGAGGGTAGTATATGGGTGGGTGGAGAAAAACAGTTCTAAATTAACATTTCGAACTTTGGTGCAGATAGAATCAGCACAGTTCGATTCATGACTTCAGAAGTATTAAAAATAATGGGAAAGCCCAGCTCTCTGGTATAGGGGGACAAAGACTTAAATATGCCTTAATCAAGCTGAGTTCAATTAAAGGCTCAGGCACTGAAAGAGCCTAGCAGGAGGAGGGAAGGAGTAAGTGGCAAAATACCAGCTCACCTTCCTGGAGGGAGGACTGGTAGTTGTGGTGGCTGTTTCACCACATGCAAGTCAAAGATATTTCAACTTAGCTTACCAAGCCAGTAATGGGAGCCCTCAGCATGTAGGCGGCAACGCACACACGCACACAAATGTCAGTCAGCCTTCTTGGTGATGCAAGCATCCGTGTGCCAGTAAGGGTCAGGGTTGAGCATAAAAATAGAAAAATAAATAAATTAAAGCACAGAGGATGGTCTCTAATAAGCTCTCACACTATGGGAAACAAAAGGGCTGAAAGATCATAGATAATGAACAGCTGACAAACAGTTGTTGGGGACAAAAAACAAATACAAAAAAGATGAGGGGAAAGACATAGGGGATAGCGACGGTCACAGTAAACTATGCAACAGGGTATTGCACAAAAATTGGTTATGCATAGCTACAGTGGATATAAAAAGTGTACACAACCCTGTTAAAATACCAGGTTTTTGTGATATAAAAAATGAGGCCACAATAAATCATTTCAAAACTTTTCCCACCTTTAATGTGATCAATATGCTGTACATGTCAATTGAAAAACAAACAAATCTGTAAGGGGAAAAAAAATAAAAAACGTACAATAAGTTGGTAGCATAAGTGTGCACACCCTTAAATACTTTGTTGAAGCACCTTTTGATTTAATTACAACATTCAGTCTTCTTGGGTAGGAGTCTATCAGCATGGCACATCTTGACTTAACAATTTTTTTTCCACTCTTCCTTGCAAAAGCGCTCCAAATCTGTCAGAATGCGAGGGCATCTCTTGTGCACAGCCCTCTTCAGGTCACCCCACAGATTTTCTATTGGATTAAGGTCTCTGCTCTGGCTGAACATTCCAAAACTTTAATTTTCTTCTGGTGAAGCCATTATTTTGTTGATTTGGATGTATTTTTGTGGTTCATTGTCATGTTGAAAGGTGAAATTCCTCTTCATCTTTAACTTTCTAGCAGATGCCTGAAGGATTTGGGCCAGAAGTGACTGGTATTTGGAACTGTTCATGGTTCCCTCCACCTTGCCTAAAGCCCCAGTTCCAGGTGAAGAAAAGCAACCCCAAAACATGGTACTGCCACCACCATGCTTTATCGTGGGGACTGTGTTCTTTTGGTGATGCGAAGTGTTGTTTCTGCACCAAACATACCTTATGGAATTGTGGCCAAAACATTCAACCTTGGTCTCATCAGACCATAACACATTTTCCCACATGCTTTTGGGAGACTTCATGTATTGTTTTGCAAATTTTAGCCGGGCCTGGATGTTTTTCTGTGTAAGAAAAGGCTTTGGTCTTGCAACCCTTCCCCATAAGCCAGACATATGGAGAACATGGGAGATTGTTGTCACATGTAGTACACAACCAGTACTTGCCAGAAATTCCTGTAGCTTCTTCAGTGTTGCTGCAGGTCTCCCTCCCTGACCAGTTTTCGTCTTTTCTTTTCATCAATTTTGGAGGGACGTCCAGTTCTTTGCAACGTCACTGTTGTCCCATATTTTCTCCACATTTTGATGACAGTCTTCACTGTGTTCCATGGTATATCCAATGCTGTGGAAATTTTTTTGTACCCTTCTCCTGACGGATACCTTTCAACAATGAGATCACTTTGATACTTTGTAAGCTTCAACAATGAGATCCCTTTGATACTTTGTAAGCTCTCTGGAAACCATAGCTTTTGCTGTAGCAGGCAACGGAGTAAATGTCAGGAAAATCCTACTAGGACAGCTGAAGTTTATTTGGGATTAATCAGTCTCTCTTTAATTGATGGCAGGTGTGTACCCAGGAAGACTGAATGCTGTAATTAAAGCAAAAGGTGCTTCAACAAAATATTAGTTTAAGGGTATGCACACTTATGCAATCAGCTTATTCTACATGTTTTATTTTTGATATTTTCCCCTAACAGATTTGTTTGATTTTCAACTGAATTGTACAGGTTATAGGTCACATTAAAGGTGGGAAAAGTTTTGAAATGATTTATTGTGGTCTCATTTCTTTATATCACAAAAACCTGGCATTTTAACAGGGGTGTGTACACTTTTTATATCCACTGTAGACAGAGATGGAGAAGTGCAGTTTAATGAGCACATGAGTCAAATGAGGACTATGGAAGGCAGGCCATGATTCACAGTCATCAGACATGAAATGGTATAGCAATAACCCACGTCTGGGTGTGGATAATGCTGGATTTACCCATGGCTGGTGTGGTTTGGTCACGAGGGCGAAGCCCGAGTGGCCAAACAAAGACAACCGTGGGTAAATCCAGCATTACCCACACCCAGAAGTGGGTTATTGCTTTTATACAATGACATTTAAGAAAAAAATTTACTTTTCTTAAATAATGGCATTGTATAATGCCTCCTTGCTGCCCTTCCGCAGCTGTCTGGTATTCTGTGGCTGTTTTGATGTACTGCACATGCATATGCTTACGCAGTACATCAGAGCAGTGGGTGGAAGCAATGGAGAAAGCAAGATCTCCGTTGCTTTTTACAAAGTGTCACGCTATGTTAAAGGAGTTTAACATAGCAAGACAGCTTTAAAAAAAGCAACGGAGAAAGCAAGATCTCCGTTACTTTTTTTAAAGCTGTCTTGCTATGTTAACATAGCGAAACAGTGTTTAAACAGCAACAGAGATCTTGCGTTCTCTGTTGCTGTAAAAGACTTATACTAATGGAAAAAGTCGACTGGCCCTTTTTCCATTAGTATAAGTCTGATTTACAATCTAAACACGGACCAATCAGCGTGCACGTTTTGGAATGTTAATGGGGGGTCGTTGTATAATACAGGTGTTTTCACTGGAGTGTAAAAAGCTGCAACACTGCAAAAGCAAAATGCTTACACTAGTAATGGTCATCCTTTAGCAGCATTCATTTAGCAGGTTTAGTAGTTTCCCCAAGTCATAATATACCCATCCATTCCAATGAAAGCAGTGAAGCCAGAGTAACACTGCATCACCTTATAGACTTGCAGATCATGGACCTCTTTTGAGTGGACAGAGACATTATATGAGTGATGACATATGTATGGCCCTCAAACTGGAAAAAGAATGTATGCACTTCCCATACTAGCAGACACCAAGGTTTAAGGACAAATCTTATAATTCCAATTACAAAGATCTTCCAAAGACAATCTAGATATCTCACAGGTCTGTGAAATATTCAAAATGTGACAGCAGTCCGTTAAGGAACATCAGAACATTTGCTTTCCCAACACTGCAGAAGAGATGGCCACCATCATGATGGCTTTTTAATCATCTGCCTCCCTAAACTGCTGGGAGCTACAGATTGCATTCATGAAGCAATAACGGCTTCACATGGTGTACACCAATGGTTACATCAACAGAAAGTGCTACCTCTCCATCACCCGCCAGTGTGTGTGCAACACGCAGGGGCTCATAACCCGTGATTCTACACACCAACCTGTCAGTACCCATGATTCCCACGTAACATATAAATTATCTGTATCACCATTTCTGGTAATAGTGACATCCTGCTGGACGACATAGTAGATAACTGCAGGCATACATCAGTGCACCTGCATAATGAAAACCACAAACAGTTTGCAGTCCTGTTTCTATTTTCACCCCTGCAAGTCTCTTAATATGTTGCAGGTTATGCAAGATACCTGGTGGAACCCATATGGAATCCATAAAGCATGACTTTACATCAAACAGCCAAAGTACCACAAAACGACCAAACCATAAAACAAAAGCTGGAACAGGAAACCAAAAAAAATGCTCCAAATAATCCAAAAATAGCGTAATAAACCTTTTAATTACCGCTTTCGTCCAGAGACTTCTTTAGAATGTCTCTGGACGAAAGCGGTAATTAAAAGGTTCATTACGCTATTTTTGGATTATTTGGAGCATTTCTATTCAACTTTGTTATGACTTTACATCAGTATAACATTGCCCATGCTCAAACCAGAAATATCAGAGTGTACATGTTTGGCCTGACAAAAATTCTGGTTTGCTCCCTGGACCAGCCAGCTGTTTGCAGCATGCTTCATAATATGATCATCAGGATACAGGCAGCCCAGCCAGTCAATGCTAGGACCTGCCACACCTACAAAAGAGGACCTGTCACAACTATCACCACATCATCCCCCGGAGGTGACGATCACAATGACAGACAGCATCCAACAGTCACACCATTCTTACCAGACATCATTACGCACAGCCTAGCACACGTGAACCAGCAACACCTAGTTCACCTCTATAGGCAGAGCAATGTCACACAGAGCAAAATGATGCATATAGTATTCTCAAAAGGCTATGGTGGCAGCATATCATTGAGTTACACTGTGAAAAGTACAGTTTTGTACCTACCATAAATGTAGATGTTCGAGGATCCCATTGCTGCAGTCCTTACTATTGGGTATAGTCCGCATCCAGTCGGCCCGAATACCAGAGTATAAGGCTGACGTCGGTCAGGACGCATTAGACTGACGTCAGTACGTCAGGGTACTAATGCGCATGACCGACGCCATATCCTCAGTCTTTTCTTGCCCCAGATGTCAGAAGACCCTAAAAAGACAAGGCCCAAAATACCTGCACCAAATATATGTACAGTATATACAAGAATATATACAAAAAATATATGCATGTAACCTCACCTACACAACCACCCCTAAACACAGAGGGGAAGGAGGGAGGGTAAATTGGACTGCAGCAATGGGATCCTCGAACATCTACATTTATGGTAGGTACAAAACTGTACTATGTTCTTCGTTCCCCATTGCTGCAGTCCTTACTATTGGGTAGAATCCCAAAGCAGAGGTAAGGGAGGCTGGCAAATCATAAAGAAGCAGGAGCTGACAACATGCCTTGCAAAACAGCTGTGGCAAAACCAGCCCTAGACTTAGAGTAGATAGGAAGGTGATAATGCTTAGAGAAAGTATGCACTGAACTCCAAGTAGCTGCTTCCAAAATATCCTTAGTTGCCACCCCCCTTAGAAATGCTGTTGAAGTGGCAGTAGCCCTAGTGGAATGAGGCCTAATCCCAGCTGGAATCTCCTTGCCATGATGGGAATAACAAAATGCAATGCAAAAGGCAATCCACCTAGAAATAGTTTGTTTTGACACAGGCTTGCCCTGTGAATTCAAAGCAAAAGAAACAAACAACTGCTGAGACTGCCTAAAATCCTTAGTCCTGCTTAAATAATAACGTAATTGCCTGTGTACATCTAAAGTGTGCAAAATCTTTTCCCCTTTATTTTGGGGGTCTGCATAAAAGTAGGCACATGAGTACTTTGCTTTGAAGCCACAGTAGAAACCGCGTTAGGCGTAAAGCAAGCAGTAGTCCGTAATGATACCCTATCCTTATGGAAAATCAAAAATGGCTCTACTGCCATAAGGGCCTGCAACTCAGACACCCTTCTTGCAGAAGTAATAGCCAACAGAAAAGCAGTCTTCCATGACAAGTATTTCAATTCAGCAGTAGCCGCAGGCTCAAAAGGTTGTAGAGTAAGTTTCTCCAACACAAAATTGAGATCCCAAGCAGGAGTAGGAGCTCTACGTGGGGTCTTATATTCTTTGCCCTCTAAGAAACTGCTTGAACAAAGGATGCGAAAACAATGGTGGGTCACAATCATAGTGAGCTGTAATTGCTGCAGCATGAATCTTAATGGAAGAGAAGGACAAACCTTTGTCCAATAACTCAGTAAGGTATTGAAGAGCCACACTCAAATTAGGCTCATAAACCTGCAAATTCTTTGCTGTACTCCAAAATAAAAATCTCTTCCATTTTTCTGCGTACACTTTCCTTGTACTAGGTCTTCCAGCTTCCATAATCACATTTAAAACTTGTTGAGGAAGTTGAGACCTGCTGTGTTTCAACACAGAAGATGCCAGGCTGTTAGATGAAGAGAGTGAAGCTTGACATTGAGCAGATGACCATCCTTCTGAGATAACAGATGAGGAATCAGAGGTAAAGGCCATGGAGGCTTCCTTACCAGACTCCGTAGTAGTGGGTACCAGTGTTGCGAGGCCAATCTGGAGCTATCAAAATCATCCTTGGCCTGTCTTGTCTGACCTTTAATAGTACCTTTGGAAGAAGAGGCAGAGGAGGAAAGGCATACACATGAAGGTTTTCCAACTGAAAGACAGAGCATCCACTTTCCAAGCTGTGTGATGAAACCCCTTTGTGCAATACTGTGGCAGCTGGTGGTTTAGTGGAGAAGCGAACAGATCTATGTCTGGAGTTCCCCATGACACTGTCAATTTTGAAATACATGAAGATCCAGTTTCCACTCGTGGGGATCCATGATTTGTCTGCTTAACACATCTGCTAAGGAGTTCTGTGCTCGGCAGAAACCTTGCCTGAAGAGTTAGTTGCAAGCTTAGCAGATCTCCCATAAAATCATTGCTTGCCTGCATAGAGGATAAGAATGTGTTCCCCCTTGCTTGTTGATGTACCACATGACAGTTGTGTTGTCTGTTAGAATCAACACCTGCCCTGGAAGAAGTAACTCCTTGAAAGCCATTAATGCAAACTGGACTGCTAACATCTCCTTCATGTTGATATGTAGATGCTGTAGTCTGGCAGGCCACTTGTCTTGTATCCACTTTCCATTTAGATGAGCTCCCAAGCAATGTCCGAGGCATCTGTCGTTAAAATCTGACTCGCCTCTGGCCGGGTCACAGAGAGTCCCTTGTTTAGGTGACATTCCTGAGCCCACCACATAAATTCTTTTTGAAGGCAAGGTATTATTTGAATGACAGTGTCCAAATCCTGGCAGTGCTGTGTCCATACATTTTTGAGATACCATTGTAGCTTCCTCATATGCAGTTTGGCATTGGGAAGCACCAGAATACAAGATGCCATGAACCCTAATGCTTGAAGGACTGTCCTTGCAGTCAGCACGGACTGATGAGATAGTTGATGGAAGTAAAGTGATAGACTCTTTTGTTTGTCCGGGGTTAAAAAGGCCATCTGGGCTGCTGTATTCAGTCTCACACCCAGAAAGCACATGTCTTGAGAGGGTACTAGACTGGACTTTATTTCGTTCACAGAATACCCTAGGCATCTTAGCACTGCTATGACATGTTCCAGATGCTGTAGAAGGTCTTCCTTTTCTTGAGCCAGAATCAGGCAGTCGTCCAAGTAAGGATAGATTTGAATTCCTTGAAGCCTGAAGTAAGCTATCACTGGAGCCAGAACCTTTGTGAATACTCTGGGCGCAGTAGATAAGCCAAAGGGCAATGCAGAGAACTGATAATGAGAATTTCCAGCTCGAAACCGCAGATACTTCCTGCAACTTAGCCTTATAGGCACATGAAGGTAAGCTTCCTTGAGATCTAAAGTTACCATCCAGTGATCTTTGCCCAGCAGAGGTAAAAGCTGTTGTAACGTCAACATCTTGAACTTGGGAATGTCCAGAAAAGTGTTGAGGAGAGATAAATCCAAAATTGGTCTCCACGTGTTCCCCTTCTTTGGTACTAGGAACAGGCGAGAATAAAATCCTAGGCCCCTTTCTGATACAGGGACTGGCTGAATGGCCCCTATCTGTAGCAACTGAGAAACTTGCTTGTGAGCCTCTTTTCTTTGTGGAGGAGGAACGTCTGGCATGCCTTTGAAAGGGGGCATTGTATGGAAATAAAATCTGTAACCGTGGTGAATGATATCCAACACCCATTTGTCTTGAGTAATTAAATCCCAATTTTCTTTGAAAAGAGACAGTCTTCCTCCCAAAGGAGCTGCCAGACGGGAATCTACTGGCAGCTGAAAAGACAGGTCATTGGGTCTGTTTACGAAAGGACTGACCCCTGCCCTCACCAGAAGTCTGAGCAGGTGAACTCCTGTTCTAGGCCTAAAAGAACCTTGAGCCCTGCCCCTACCACGTCTAGACCTACCCCTAGACTGGGAATCATAAGCAGGATATGTCCACCCCTTAAGCAGGCCAATTTCTACTAAACTTCGGTGGCTGCACCTGCAAAAAATCTTTAACAGTTTGCATAGACTTAGCTTTGTCCTCCATTTTCTTTAAAACTGCTTCCACAGGCGATCCAAACAACACATCAGACTGTAAAGGAGCATCCAAAATCCTTGTCTTAACATGCTCAGCTAAATTCTGATCCTTCAACCAGGCATGCCTGCGAAGAACAGAACTAGTAGCAGCCACCCTCGAGGAGGCCTGTACAGCATCAAAACCACATTGCAAAGAATGCTTACCCACTTGTTCAGACACATGAACCAAATCCAGCAACTCTTTACACTCAATACCTTCCGCCAAAGCATCCACCTTAGATTTCAATTGTGAAAGGAGATAATTCTGATATTTTAGCATGTGAAACTGACAATTCAATGCTCTCATGGCTAGAGTGGAAGAAGTATACACTTTCTTTCCCCACCTATCCAAAGCCCTTGCCTCTATCAGTGGGAACAGGAATTTTAATCACAGAAGCTTTAACACCTTTAGGCCCTTGAGAAATAGTTTCTGGGTCCGCCCGAGGACTCTTAAACAAATACTTATGAGCTTCGGGCACCCTATAATACCTATCAGGCTTAACAGGAGCAGGAGGCAAAGAGTCAGGGTTCAGGGAAGCCTCTGCAAAAACATCTTCCACCACATTCAACACAGGAGGAATAGCTAAGGGCCTATGCTGGGGTAAAAACAAGAATTCCCTAAGCCTTTTCCTGGAATCAGAGTAATCCTGGCCTTCCCATTTAAAGTGCTCCCTCATGGAATGCAGAGTCTCTGAAAATGAGAAATCCTCAGGAGGAGAAGCTGTAGGAGTGGAATCATCCACATCAGAATCAGAGTAAGTAGGATACTCCTGCAAGTCTTCCGCAGAAGACTCTGAAGCCTCTGAACACTGTTCAAAACTATCAAACTCCGGTTCCACCCTAGGCCTCTTATCAGGCGGGGCATAGAACCTCTAATCATAGTAATCAAATCTTCTGCCATTTTAAGCATATGTTTCTTAGGTACAGAACCCGAAATGCTAGGAGAAGCCCCCACTGAAGCTGAAGTAGGCCTACCTCTCAAAGAAGTTTTGGCAACAGAAGGAGAGGCTCTAACTACCTTGGGAAGAGAGGGAAGAACAGTCACCTGAGAAGCCCCCTCAGCCTGGCCTACCTCCTGAGAAGGCACATCCTGTAACAGTAAAGTTTCTGCCTGGGACTCCATGGAAACTCCTGGCAAAACCTCTGGCTCCACTGAGCCTTCTAAAGAACCGCCGTCCGGGACTGCGGTTCATCAACCCTAGGCTTCGCTGTTTTGTCCTTGCGCTTCTTGGGCGAAGCGGCGTCGGAGCATCCGGCGGCATTTTATAATTACAACGCTTCCCAAACACTAACCTGGCACAGTCTAACCTCCTCTTAATAGTGCGTTTGTTAAACCTAGCACAAGAGCGGCAACCAACAACGTCGTGCTCAGGCCCTAAACAAGGTATACACAAGGTATGGTAATCCCTATGAGGTATCTGTTTCCCACAAGAAATACAGTTATTCACTTTTTCTGACATCCGGTAAAATACTGAGGCAAGAAAAAACCAAAATGTTCCCCAACGGGGTACTTAGCCAACTCTGTTTCGGTCTGAAACTCCGGTTTCGGAAGTATTTCAGAACGCCAACCTGCACTCGCAAAACTGCTTCTGCATCGGACCATGCGGCAAAAAAGACTGAGGATATGGCGTCGGTCATGCGCATTAGTACCCTGACGTACTGACGTCAGTCTAATGCGTCCTGACCGACGTCAGCCTTATACTCTGGTATTCGGGCCGACTGGATGCGGACTATACCCAATAGTAAGGACTGCAGCAATGGGGAACGAAGAACATCAGATATTGTCTGCATCTCAAACATGAAGGATGGTGATGTGGGTTATATCATAATTTGTATAGGTCTCTAAGGACACACAATTTATGGCTGTCTTCTACACAACTGGGGGTGGTAGGGTTAACTGATCAATACAGGAGGAGAAATGGGCCATAAGACAGTCATCAGTGTCATACATGAACTCGGTTGACCAGGAGGGTGAGCCATCACGGACTTCTGCCAGTTTAATTTCTACAAATCTTTTTGCGTTTCTAATATCACAACAGGAATAGAACCCATTCCTAATTCAAAGTATGATTAAAGTTCAGGAAATCAGTATTGTTTCAGTCTTTGATTTTAATCAAAAGTGCTGTTCGCAGCACCAGCAGTGTGCTAAGAACTAACCCCTTCTGCAATTCATACAGAGTTACACGTACGGAACTAAATATGACTGTAAATTCATTATTTTTAGACCCATTGCTACTACTACTATTGGAACTGTATGGGTATCCTTCTTCCATATTGCCCTCATTTTTGCCTGCAAATCCTGGTACTTTCTGACTTTGTCTCTCTCTGTAAATAAAACACTGTAATCACTGGGTGTAGTAATTTCAATGATCAATGCTACTTCTGTCTCCTTCTCATGGACTACTATATCTGTTACAATGCTCAATTATGACTAACAAAAAATGATCCTTTGTTCCAAGACTTTCTTTTGTTACCCTTTTGTTCTATCGCTCTGATTTAGTTTTCTTCTAAATGGCTATAAATTCTGTCAGCATCATTTCCAGAGTATAGGTACATATCATCAGATGGCAAGTTATTGGTCTATAGTTTTTAGGAGATCTTGCAAGTTCACTCTTAAGGAGTATAATTTTTTCTGTTGTTAACCAGGTTGCCGTTTCTTACTCATGGCTAGATCTTCATGTAAAAGCTTCTGCAGTGTGGTTATCAAAATGATGGGTCATGGGAAAGCACAACTTGCCTGTGCCATGCAGTCTCTGTGGAGGACGGGCAAAGAGAACTTAAGTGATCTGTGGAACACAGACATGGCAGAACTGGTGGAACAGGATCAGTAAGGGGTGAACCCAAGATGTTCCACCCTGGGTGGCACTATGGTATGGCTGGCCCTAGCACGGGGTGTGGTAGGGTGATTCCCCAGCCATGGCAGGTGATGACTGTACTCCCTGCAATGGCCATTGTATGTGGCAACCACTGGTATACACATACTCCTGGCCACAGGCAATGCTGGAGGTGGACATTTATGCAGTGCGTCTCAGAACAGACTGCATGAGTTCAATCGCTGCATCTTCCCTGGACTTCATTGTTGAATGAAGGTTTTGGCAGTGCTGAACAGCATCCTCCCATGACCTGTAATGCAAACCATTTTCCATTTGACATGCAAAGCTGCAGACTATGCCCAAACAACAGTCCTGTACATTCAAAAACACTGACTGAGGTATGGCTCCAGTTCAAAGAAAAAGGTAAAAAAGCAATGAAAAATTCTTCAGTAGCAGTACTGGTTTATTACAAAGAGACACAAGCGCTTTCACCAATGCTTCATCAGGTGTACTCAATCAGATAATAACCACACCTTATATAGTAAAATCTATTGACATCACATAGCATGCAGTATAGTATTTAAAAAGACACACATATAAAAACACTTGTTAAAAACATATCGATATACATAAAGTGTATAATATAAACTATAAATACTTATGTATGTTCACAAAAATATTGTAAGATACATAAAATAAAAATAATAATTCTTCAGACCCCTTTTTAAAAGAACTGGTCTGATAGGTAGACTTTCATTTAACCCATGTCCAAAATTGGCCCTTAGCATAACAATCCATCTAGCCTCTATCTCCTCAGTTCTTAATCTAACATCACCCCCTCTGATATTCTCAGATGTTGTGGAAAGAACCTGAAATTTAAAAATGTGATTGTTACCTGTTCTACTGACATGTTTGGCTAGGGCATTAAAAATAGTACCCTTTTTAATATGATAGACATGCTCTTTTATCTTTTCCCTCAGGGCTCGGTCAGTCTTACCTACATAGAAACAACTGCAGGTTTTGCAGACTGCCAGGTATACCACGTGCATAGTACTGCAGGTGGACAATACTCTGATATCAAAAGTTCTACCTGTATCTGGATGTTTAAAAAAACTTGCTTTCATTTATATAAACACATTGAGCACATTTGCCACAGGGCATATGTTTTTATTATTATTTTATGTATCTTACAATATTTTTGTGAACATACATAAGTATTTATATTTTATATTATACACTTTATGTATATTGATATGTTTTTAACAAGTGTTTTTATATGTGTGTCTTTTTAAATACTATACTGCATGCTATGTGATGTCAATAGATTTTATTATATAAGGTGTGGTTATTATCTGATTGAGTACACCTGATGAAGCATTGGTGAAAGCGCTTGTGTCTCTTTGTAATAAACCAGTACTGCTACTGAAGAATTTTTCATTGCTTTTTTACCTTTTTCTTTGAACTGGAGCCATACCTCAGTCAGTGTTTTTGGATACTTATTTGTTGGTGTTACTGGGGTTCCTGTTTGGTGTGGATTTTTGCTTCTTGTTTTTTCTAGTCCTGTACATTTGTTGACTGGCACCTAGAACCACCTCATATCGGGGGATTACAATGACAGCAGTCATTGCCTTGAACCACAATTAGCTCACCATATAGTATTCATCAATATGTCAGATGCAGTGGACTAGTCTGTTGCCACAGGCCCAGTGGCAGTGCAACTGGTCAGAAATATGTCTTCTCTTGACAGACATGGTGATCCCCCCCCACCTCCACCACACTGTACATCTGCTAGGGTTGCAAGTGAGAGAGAGTCCACAGTGTCACCTTGGGTGCCTAATGTGGGACCAAGCATCCTGAAATGTAAATTGCCACCATCATCAAACCCTGTGCAGGTGCCGACCTGAGCCTGCTGTCCTAAGCCAGCCTCAACAAATGTCAACCCAGCAGATGTCAGTCTTGTGGATACACAATACAAACAACATCAAAGCAAGACTGCCTGCCCCACAAGCTGTGATGGCAGGTGTATGCATGCTGGCAATTATCAGAGACTTACTTGTGCTGACTTCTTCTTTCGGCTTTTCCCGTTTAGGGGTCAACACAGCGGATCACCTGTCCGCTCATGATTGGCGGTGAAGTTTTACAGTGCCAAGTATAATTTATTTATTTTTATTTATTGACATTTGATTACTGGGAAAGTCCATCTGAGTAGAAGCCCATTTTTTTTAGAGGAGGCGTGGGAAGAACAAGCTCCAAATTATTACAAAACATTTTAAGAACAATAAATTTAGTTTTCAAAAATAAAACAAAAACATCTGCAGTTTAAATAATTATAACAAATTAGATGTAACATAAAAATATTGGTTAAGAATCGATACAAGTTCTATGAAAATCATTTAACATTTAGAGAAACTTGAGAGTTTGTAGAGAAATTAGTTAGTTTAATGCAAACAGGAATTGCATTACAAAGTAAGGGAAAATCAGGCTTATGGTGTATTTGGACAGAAAATCAAGAAAGAGAATCTGATAGCAGTAAGGAAGTATGTGAAAAAGGGAAAGTAAGGAGATATAAGGAATGAAAAAGTATCTGTTCATATTTAGGAATACAGTTTACCCCGGTTTTGAGCAAGAACATAGACAGATTTTAGCTAGGAAGTCTTTTCAGAGTGGTTTTGAAAGATGGGAGGGAGGGTACTGACCTGATGGATACAGGTAAGGAGTTCCAGGCCTTAACAACCTTGTCCAAGTACAGACAATGTCCAACTGATATGCTTGGTTTGTAGACAGACAAGAGATTTTGGTCACTGAATCACAATGACAGACTGGGAACATCGCTGTATAGAATGTTTTTTAGTACTGGACAAACAGATCGATGCTGGATAATTTTATAAGTGGTAAGAAGCTGTTTATATGTTAGTTGAGGAGGCAGTTCTAACCAATTTATGCTTTTTAGTGTTATACAGTGGTTGGCTCTGAAAGGGGTATTTACTGTAAGTTTAGTAACTTTGATATAGCATTGTTCAAGTTTTAAGTTTTGTGATGCCTATAGGTTAGTAAGGATGGAGTACCATAACGAAGATGGGGTGGAGATGAGTAGTGGCAAGTGTTGGTTTAGTTGCATCAGTGAGAAAGTTTTTGGCTCTGTAAAGTATCCCTAGTTTTTGATGAGTTTTTCTTATGCAATTTTGTATATGCAGGTCAAATGTAAGATTATCATCCTCTATCACCCCTAATAATCTGCTATGACAAGTGACCTCAATGGTTGTATTATCAAGAGAGGACTTTAAATTTTGTTTTTCTTGGAGGGATTTGGGGGGGAAAATAGTAGTAGTTTGGTCTTTTTGGGGTTGAGCATGAGTTCAGAGTTATGAAGGCATGTTTCAGTGGCTGTTAAAGCTTTCTGAGTAATTTTCTGGAGTCGTACCATGTTTTCAGATGTGCAAATGACAGCTGAATCATCTGCAAATTGTATTAGGGTGGCCTATTGTGTGGATGTATATAAATAACTAAATGCATCCTGGAGGCTCAGCCCTCTCATCTTCTGTCCTGGAGAAGGGGGTCTTTTAGATGGCGTACCCACTCACTGTCCTGAATCCCATACTTTTTAATTCAAATTCATCTGAGGGCAACTCCCTTCAATGGACCATGCCTCTCCTAAAGGAGGATCAACAGCAAATGCCTCTGCCCCAGGATGGGCATGCCCATTCCTCCCTGCTGCTCTGTCAATCACCCAAGCTGCTAACTAACCTGGGTCGACTAGGCTGTAGTTAGGCTTTATCCCTCTCTATCCCCACTGAAACAGCTAGCATTCAATGTATTTAATGAGCACAAACGGAGAGGTCAGTGTGTGCTCCTTGAAGTCAGTCCAAACCCAGTTATTATACAGCATATTGGTTATGGTTAATAACCTGGCTGGTCTCCATGTAAGATGCACAACATCTGGTGACTCCAAGACGATGTGTCCTTAACTCCTGATATAAGTATTACTTCATTGTTTCTGTGCTGGTATTTCAAAATGACTCATCTGTAAGCATAGCTGGCGTTACACACCCGCCAAACCCGTGGCCGCGGGGAGCCCCCAATTATCTCCCCATGTATGAGGGCCCCCATATGAAGCAGCCACTGGTTTCTCCATCTCTTCCACTCCTTGCTTGGTGCCTCACTCATTCGGCTGTTTAGTGCCGTCACGCGGTTCGGCTTTTTTTTTTCTCTGAAAGAACTTGCTTCCTTAACTGCTGCAGCCAATCAGGTCCCTTGCTTTACTTGTAAACTGCACTCAATCAGGTCCACTTCAGTGAAGCAAGGGACTTCAACGGCTGCAGCAGTCAAGGAAGCAAGTTCTAGTTTCCTGATTGGCTTTGCCGTAATATGGGGTCTGTTGGGTCAGTTCTGTTGATTATCGGCGTTAGGCACACATCTGGAACTGCCCAGAATTGTTAAGAATATCCAGATTTTTGCTTTATATTTTTAGTTTGTTCTTCATAAAATTTGTGGTTTTCTTATACATCAGTGAGTATTGAAGTCACTAAATAATGGCACACATTTAAGTTTCAGACTTTATAGCCTTCAGAAAATGTATGCTAAAGCAAAGCCTGAAAGCAAGTTTGTAAGTTTATATGAGCAATATTTAAAAAGTGTCCCTATTTGTAAGCCTTTGTACAACCATTATTTTTGGCTTAGTCCAGATTTTTCACACTAAGAGGTTGAGAAGTATGCTGTGAGAATGGATGGAGGATGCAAGTTTTCCTGGAACGACCGTGGGACCAGCAAAGCATCTGTATTTAACTGCCCTTGTAAGGGCATTTTCTAAAATATCTGAAAAACTGTCCTTTTGAGGGCAATTTAAAAAGGCTGAACAGGTCTGGTCTGTGTGTAGGAGAAGCAAGCAGAGGGGGTTAGTAGCAGCCTTCTATTAACTGCAGAAAAGGCAAGTTGCTGGGTTTATTTTTAACTTTATTTTTTGCTGTGGGGGGGGGGTGAGGAAACATAGGTAGAGGATTGTATAACTTTTTTTTCTGTAGAGTTCTTATGCTAAGATGATTGGGGGGGGGGGGGGAGCTGTGGTTGTAACAGTTTTATTTTATCTTTGTCCAGAATTCTTCTGCTAAGAGACTGAGGAAGGAAGGCTCGTTTGTAATGTCCAGATTTGATGTAGTTTATTAATCCACTCTTGCATAAGAATATTCATTATTGCATTTTTGTTGTGTGTATAATTGTGCTGAAATATCAGTAGTGGGGGGATAGTGGCTGTGAGAATGCTGCAGAATATACAGATGTTTTAATGTATACCAATGCAAACCCTGTTCTGCTAGTAAGTTTTGTGTATACCAGCAATGTTTACAACTATGCCTGATGCTACACCTTTGTTCTACGATAATTTTTTGCTCTATCCGGAATTATTGTGCTGAGAGGTTGGGAGGGGAGTTAGTGGCTGTGCGAATGTTGCAGAATGTACAGCTGTTTTAATGTATACTAATGCAAACCCTGTTATACTAGTATTGTGTATACAGATAGCATATACAACTATCCCTGATGGTCGCCTTTGTTCTATGATAATTTTTTGTTTTGTCTAGAGTTATTGTGCTGACAGGTTGGTAGGGGGGTTACGGTCTGTGAGAATGTTGTGCAATATTCAGATGTTTGCCTGGTATTTATCTATTTTCATTAAAACGTGGGGTTACGCAATGCATTTCCTGCAAAATCTGTTATTCCAGCATCTTTATTTGCTGAAAAGCACATTGTTTTTTAATGTTATGTCTGTGTTTTTATTTTACTTTCACTTCATTCAGATTTATTCTGCTGAGACACTGGGGGGTAGGGGCTGTGACAGTTCTGCAAAATGTACTGATGTCTTAATGCGTGCCAGAGCAAACTTGTTCTACTATCGAAGTTGCTCATAGCAAAGTTTCAAACTATCCCTGATGCCTTTGTTCTGCAGTTTTTGGCTTTGTCTGTTAAGATGAGAAGTTAGGAGAGGGATAGGGGGCTGTGAAAATATTGCACAATGTTTAGATGTTTGACCTGTATTTTTGGTCTGTTTGTCATCAAAAATGTGAATTCACACAATGCATGCTACTGGAAAAATCTGTTATTCTAACATCCTACCATCTTTATTATGTCATAACCACAATGTTTTAAACCCCTAATGTTATTTCCTTTTTTTTTTTTTGGTACCTCCTCTAGAATTGTGCTGAGACTTTTGGGGGGGACTATGAGAGTTTTGCAGAATGTGCTGCTTATTTTAATGAATGCTAATGCAATCTCTGTTATTTTAATGTTTTTCTACGTTTATCATAGCAATGCTTGCTAACTATCCTTGATGTTACACCTTTGTTCTGCAGTTTTCAGTTTTGGAATTATGCTAAGAGGTTAGTAGGGGCTGTGAGAATTGCACAATATCCAGATGTTTGTTAGTTTTGGTCTGTTCTTCAAAAATGTGGGGTCACACAATGCATGCTACTGCAAAATCTTACTCTAGCATCATTATTAGTTCATAAGCCCAGTATTTTAAATTCTTAGTGTTCAGTCTTACTGTAGTGCTGTCTTCATCATGTGTGGGTGTGTATGTCCTGTGTGCAAGTTTGTGTAGCTGTATGTCTTGTGTCTCTGTCCTGTGTGAGGGAGTCTGTGTGGATGTCTGTGTACCTCTGTGGGACTGGCTACCTTGAAGTAGTACAGAGGCTTGCCATAATGTAACAACATTACTACTAAATGCCAGTCAATGTGTGTGTGCGTGCGCACATCTGTGAGTGGCTACCTTGCTGTGGTACAGGCGCTTGTTGTAATGTAACATTGGTACTAAATGCCAGTCAGTGTGTGAACCTCTGTGTGGCTAACCTTGCTGTGGTATGGGGACTTGTCATAATTTAGTGGCACTAAATTGTATTTATTTAACATTTGTTGACCAGGAAATTCTGACTAGGACAGAATCTATTTTTAGCAGAGGCCCGGGGAGAAATGCTGCAGAAGCATGTCTTTGGAATGTGGGAGGAAACACACGCGAACGCAAGGAGGACATGCAGACACGGCACAGAAGGCACCCCAGCTGAGAATTAAACTGGAGAACCTCTTGTTGCGGGGCAAAAACATTAACCGCTGCACCACTGCACAGTCCCAGAGTGTGTGTGTGTGTGTGCCATTATGAGTGGCTACATTGCTGTGGTACAGGGGCTAGTCATAATGTAAATTGGTACTAAATGCCAGCCAGTGTGTACCTTGACATTTCAAATCTTTTTAATGGTCTGAATGTAGTAACACTACACAGTGATTGTTAAATGGTGCTGCATGAGCTTGATAGGGAAGGGGGCATGATGGCAATGTGGACACACTTTTTGCATTCTCCTGGGTAGCGTCCCCAACATGAAACTTGCTGGGGGCCCCCAAAATACTAGCACCAGCCTTATCTGTAAGGTTTGAGTGGAAGGTGTTCCATATTCCTTCAACTTTGCATGTCATTCCATTCCACGATCATCTGCTGACGTTCCTAATCAGTCTGCCTTTAATGCCTTCTTCATTTGTCCCCCGCAACCTGTTGGCCAATGTAGTCCGTCACTAGTATGTACAGCAGTGGGCTCACAGCTGAACTCTGATGCACATCCACTCCCAGCTAGGAACCCACCTGAGAAATCGAACACTGTCCATATTTTGCATCAGTGGTTAATCATACATAGCCTGCAATGTTTCCAGGATGTCCAACCACTGTATTACTGCCCAGATCAGCTTTACTGGGATCCTGAAATATGCTTTCTCCAAGTATAGGAATGCCCAGGTGGACTCTTTCCTCATCTACTCCTCCTCCTCCATTACCTGTCTCACTGAAAACACAGGACTGGTTGTGCAGCATCCTTTTCTGAATCCAAAGTGTTTATCTCCAATCTTACATTATACTACTCTGCGTATTAATTTATCAATTACCTTTCCCATCATTTTCATGCAGTTTTACATGAGTTTTAGATGTTTCTGTACTACCCACAGTTGTTAGTTTACCTTTTATTCTTGCAGAATATCACTAGGATGTTTATTCTCCATTCATCTGGGATATATCCCTCTCTTCATACCACTATGACTACCCACAGGAGTCATTTCGCCCTTAGCTTATGCAACATCTTGATCCATGACCTCATCTGAACTTGCTGCCTTCCCTGATTTCGTTTTACTTAGTGCTGTTCTTACTTCTTCTACGGTGGGTTCTTCCTCCACTTTCACTGTAGGCTGTGTATGGTGGCAGTACAGCTTCTGTGGGGCTTCCTCATTTAAAAGTTGCTGTAAGTACTTCTTTCATCTGCCTTTGATATCCTGTGGACTGATAAGCAGGTTGTTATTGGCATCCCTTATGAATGGTGCCTGATGACAACATTCTTTATCCTTCTGTCTTTTCCACTTAACCTGACAGTTTCTTTGTGCCAACTGCAAAGTCACTTTCTAGAAGATGGTAGATGGTCTCTGATACCCTGTCCCTTGCTGTTGTGACTGTCTCTGTTAGATAACCAGTATTCATTCTTAGCCTGGTCTGTCTTTTCCATCTCCCACTTTTTCCTGCACCTCTCCTTTCTTTGGATAACGTTCTGGACTTCTGCATTTCACCACCAGACTTCCTTATTTACCTTATTGCCACACCTGGCTCAGCCACATATCTATTCTATAGTCTTCACACATATCGCTTTAAGCTGCTGACATTATTTTTCAACTCCACCCATTTCCTCTTCCTCAATGTGCTAGAGACATAAGCATCTCCTGGAACTCTTGTGCTTTTGTTCAAGTCAACTGCCAGGTCTTTAGCCCAGATATGATCAACTTGCAAATGAGTGTGGCTACAACTGGTTTATACTGTGGACCAACTACTTCACTAGGGGTAACCTTGGAATCTTTGATTTTTACCCCAATTCCCTTTCCTTACTAGAAGGAAGTCAACCAGAGTTGCATGTTGACCACTCTTATATCATCCTGTGACTTTCTTTCCTGTTAAACCATGTGCTGGCCACCATCAAGCCATTTATAAGACAGATGTCTAGAATGGCCTCTCTTTTATTGCTGTTGCCCCAGCTATGTGGACCCAGGCAGCCCTCATATCCTGCTCTGTCTGTCCCAATATGAGCATTCAGGTCTCCCATTATGAACTCATTGCCCTGCTTTACCTAGCAGATCCTGCAAATGCTGCCCCGATGCATTATTTTCCTCACCATCACCACCTTACTAGCCTAAGATTATGAATACTGTTAAACACACTGAAGCTGGGTTGCCATGAATCTAACAATTCTGGTGATATCCCTCATTGTCTTCAGAAGACTCTCTTTCACTACAATTTTCACACCATTTCTAGTCTTTCATCATTTGAGTAGCAGACTCTGGATTGCAAGCCAAGTGGCCTTAATGCACTGCCCATCACTCTGTCCTCTGGAAACACACGATTGTCCAGTGTCCTCCTTACCAACTTGTCATTTACAAACTGTCCGTGAACTTTATCCAGTGCAGCAATCCACAGTTCATATCTGGCAGGTTCATTGGTTCTACGTCCAGCTTTTGTTAAACAGAGCTATCACAGGTAACACAGGCTGGGCAACTAGACACCAGCCAGCCAACAGTGTATTGACCCAGGGCTGCTGGGCTTTAACAAGCATGCACTGGCCAAGAGAGGCACAAAGACCTCCCTCCCACTACAAGCATGGGTCCCTGGCACAGGTTGGACTAGGCAAGGTGGTCAACCCACTTATAAACAGAAAATACACATTTATTTTTGGCAACATTAGTTAACATGACTAAATCACCTACATGCACTTTTTACACCACTGTGATATGGTGCAGAGGCTGTGATCTGTGTTTTCCTGTTTAACGGGACACAGTTAATCACAGCTGCCTAAAGTGTTTGGTTAAAACAACTCTTCCTCCAATTGGCACCACCTAGAAATCCGTGTTGTTGTGAATAACTCCATTCAATTTTGAGTGAATTCTGTTGGCATACTTCTTAAATTTATATATACACATACTCTATATATGTGTATCTACTTTGTAAACACTCTTTGGTTGACAGGTGTGTGAGATCTATAATCCCTGGGGCTGGGGAATATACACCTTACCCAGTGATTGACAACCTTGGAGTTCATTTATACAATTAATAGGGGTGTTTGCATGGGGGTGCTCCCTGGAAAAAAACAGTAGTGTTATTTTGCATGGTTCCAGGTTATGCCGCAGAGCATGCATGTTAGGGTGTTGATCTTTGTTTTTTTGTTTTCTCAACTGTTTGTGGTTAATTTTTTTTGGTGTCAGTCAAGTGAAGTTTAGACTTCAGAACTTTAAACTAAATTTTAGAACATCAAGCAAAGCTGCTCAAAATACAAATCTGAAGAAAAAGGAAAAAAAACAAAACCAAAAAAACCTGCCCGTGTCCCCCTCCCCCCATTTTATATATATATGTATACATACACACACACACACACACACACACACACACACACACACACACACACACACACACACACACACACACACACACACACACATTATGAGATCGCACTAGAGTGGGGAACGGGCAAATTTCCCCCTCTCCATTGTTCATGATCTCCTACAGGAAAAAAATAAAAAGCTGACAAATCAGCTGTACCAACTTTTTTTTTTCTTTAAGATGAGTTCACTTCCCTACCACCTCAATGAAACACACTCATAGAAACACATATTATCTAACTGTGCATGTGTGTGTATGTTGTAGTAGAGGCACATATGACATATTTAAATTACTATTTAAAGGCATATCACTGGTTCAGTTAAATAGCTTCTGAAAGCCCATAACTTTTTAAAGTTTTTACTTGTGCATTTTACTGTGTTGTTTTGGCCTGCATGCACGTCTGTAAAATAGGAGTTCAGTTGTAAATTCAATTTTGCTTCCAGAATTCACACTCTCCCATCATGAAGGAGATGGACAGTGACTGGTAGTAAACTAACTGATATAGGGTTCACAATGCAGAGGCAAACAAATCTCCATTCAGTTTCACTGTCTGGGTAGATGTGTGTTAAGACGAGCTTTAGCCCTGTCCAAAAGTAAATAAATCAGACCAAAACAAAATTCTGTACTGTCCTAAGAGGCCAGAATTCAGGGTTCAGTTGATGTCTGTAGGATGGTAAACTAAAACGGAGGCAAAACATATAACCCAAAACCACATCCTGAAATAGTGCAATAGTGAGAGCAGTGAAACTGGACAAGTTCTCAAGTTCCCCAAAGGAGAGCAATAGCAACTCCCTCCTGGGACTGACAAGATTTCTTTATAGCATTGTAATACAATGTTGAGGAAAGAAACATTACTATTGTTGAGGAATGTCAGTTGCAAATAAAAACTTAACTGGTGCTGAACAACTATACACTGAAAAGTTACTCCGGGACCAAAGAGCATTTGCCGATGACTAGCATGATGCCAAAAGGATTCTGTTACCTATGAGCTTGACTCATAAGCAGGCTCAGTGTCAATGACCTGACTCTGAGATGGTGTCAAGTCTCTCAATGATGAATTGACACCAATGATGGTCACGGATAGTCTCGGCACCAAACTTGGGGTCAAGCAGGTATTCAATTGTGGAGTCACGGTTGAAGCCTATGAGGGGGTTGACACAAAGGATATAGAAACTGACCATAACACTGACAGGATCACAAAGAGTCCTGCATCTGAACTTGGCATTGATGTCAAAGATAAGTAGGTGGTTAGTAATGACAGAGTCAATCACAAAGGAAACTTACAGCAATGGCCTGTTGAATTCAGACTAAAGATAAAAGTGTTCCTGAATGATGAAATTATTAAGACCTAGCACAGGTTAATATTAACATCTGAACATTTCCCTAACTTGAGGGAAGTAAAACTGGAAAAAAAAAAAAAAAAAAAAAAAAACAGAAAAAAAAATGTAATTGATCTGAAACTCACTAGTACTGCCAAAAAGGTAAACCAAGATTTGACCACAAATTAAATCAAAACCAGAACTGGGGTGGGTGAGGAGGTTAAACAGAGAACTAGTCTCATTCAACTCAGAACAAAATAAAAGGAGCCCAAATCAATTCATGCAATCTGAGGTATTTCCTTAAACTCATATATGAAAAATATTAAACATAACAAATGGAGTCCAAGAAGAAGACTAAAAGAGGACTACAAGTGGCACCAAAGGGTCCAAGACGCAGACTGAGATATGATGACAAATGACCCCAAAAACAGAACCAAACTGGTGACATTTTCAAATGGTAAAAATGTTTGTTACACTCAGAATAAAACAGATGGAGACCACAGCAAGCCATGCATACATGAATACCAACATCTGCTACTTTAATCAGTAAAAGGAAAAATTTGTTAAAAGAAAAGCTAACACACAGAGGGAAAAATGTCTGACTGTAAAGAAGGCAACAAAACGCATCTTTTACTAAATTTAAAATCAAGGATCAAGAGGTTGTAAGCAATTAAGTAAAATGCTGAAAAATCCCACAAATCAAACAATACACACAAAATAAATTCCCTCCTTAAATAAACAGAAGCCTGGAAAAACATGTAGATGTCACTGCACTTATGTGCTGCAAAACAGACCTGGAAAGGGATTTTGCTGTGCAAAGAAATGTGGGTAAAGGGGAACAACTGGGTGGCCTATGAAAGCTTTAGGTGTGTAGTTGTCACAGTCCTGCTGCCCTCAAATCCTAGATTATGAAAAAGATGAGTAGTTCTATCACATGATATTGTATTGTATTTTCTGCACTTTACCAACATTTGCTTATGCTGTCAATTTAACAATCCATAGTTGTCTGTATTTTTCAGTAATGAATTCCACAGAATATTTTCACTTATCTTAATGTCACTGGCATAAAGAGTGTAGGAGGCAGACTTATTAATTTTACTGCTTAAAGACTGAATAAATGGAGGCCAATATGGATCCTGGCACTTCTCTTGACTTAAAATGTTACACAGCCCTCAGATTCAATATACCACTTCCTTGCAATGAACAAAATTTTAATCCAGCTGATTAGTGTACGAGACAGGCAAGTACAGAACATTTTTTCCTAGCAAGAGCTTGCAATACATGTTCAAGGCACTCAACAAGGTGATATAAAACACATGAATTTATGTTTTTACTTCTGGCACTGACATTACTGTATACATACTTATTTCAGAAGGCATACCAATAGACATTAATAAATTAATTTTTTTTTTACTTGGTTCCTTGAACAATTTATCCATAAGATTACTAACAGAAGTCAACAGGCTGATGAGCTTACAATGTTTAATACTCCATTTACTTTATTCATATAAAACTGGTTTAATTGGTTCTTTTTTCCAGTCAGTAGAAATGCCACATAGTATTAAACAACAGGTATATCATTTTGGCATTGGCATCACAAATGATCAAGCAACATCCTTAAGTCTCTGTTTATGATTTAATCAAACTCTGAGGTCTTAGATATGTCTAGTTTTTAGAGATATTTTAGACTGCTAACATCAAGTTGATTACTACTGCCAAGGGTATACAGATTTACAGTACTACTGTTTCTGATGAACACTTTTCAGAAGTAATTTTCAAAAATGTTTACCATTTCAGAGACTGGATATATTCTTTGCTTGCCAATTTCTACAATGATTTCACACTTTACATGCACTCCAGCTTCTCTCAAAAAAATGTAGAAAGACTTCCTAAGATTTTTTTCGTGATACTGATTTCATACGTCTGCACATCACTTTAATTTTCCATTTATATCTTTTAATTGTCTTATTTAGTATTCTCTTCACTTCTGGATTTCCTGTTACTTTCCATTTTTTAAATAACATTTTCTTTTAAGTTAATTGAAGCAGTTGTAAGTTATCATCATCACCTCACCTACATCTGCTTGTTTTCTGTCTGATCTTTTCATTCATCAGTATCTTTTTTTAGCATCCCAATTATTGCATGTACTTTTATTGAAACACTTCCGTTCTAGTTCCATTCTTTAACTGTTTTGTCATAATCTATGAAAGTACAGCTGTGTTAGTTAACTTATCTTTACCGTAGATGCTCAATCAGTTCAATGTTCCAGTAACCACAATTATATGGAATTCATCTATCAAGTATAGTGGCTGTTCAGCCTAGTCTACAAGCTTCAGACTCTTCCTCCTCACATGTACATTTGCTCTTAGCACAGGAGTTTGTGCTGGTATAAGATCATAATATGGGTATGCCAAAACACAAAGCTCTCTTGCCCCATTTAGGAAGGCTGAAGCTTAAAGCTCTAACAGAACTCATGTCAGAAGAGCAAAATGAAATAGGATATGCCACTCTAGTCAGGGGAAAGTGCAGAAAAGGAGGGTGAAAGGAGGATGCTAAAACTTCAACAGTGATCTATTCAAACATCTAATGCTATGCAGACTTACCCAGCTATACAGGTCTATATTACTTTGCCAAAAATGACCTTCATCAAACCTCCATTCATCGAATGTAACTCAACGAACGTTCACATCAGAGAACATTTTACACAGGGAACAGAGTTAGTTGTCCACTCCTCCAACTGTCACACACAACACAGCATATCAAACCCACCAAAGTGGGGGGCTGTACCCTCCCATACCCCCAACTTATAAATATCAACTCCCAGATCGCACTACAGTGGTGAAAACGTCAAATATCCGACTGCTGGCCAACTAACTCCATTCCCTGTATAAAACGATCACTGATGTAAATGTTCGCTGACTTGTGTTTGATGAACAGAGGTTCGAAGAAGTTAATCTTCAACAAAGTAATACAGACCCCAGCTGTACTATGCTCTTTATTAGATGACTGTTGCAGTAGCTTTAACTATATGGGATGATTACCAAAGCTCAAGAAGAAAGGAAGGGTGTATGGAGAAGGACCAGAGTATAGGATTCCCTTGATAATATGTCTATCAAAACTAACTATAGCTCTGGAAACAGAGCCAAGCTTATACTGTTTAGTGAAAGTGTGAACTGAGGACCAAGTAGCTGCTTCTATAACAGATCAAGAACATACCCTTTATTAAAAGGCCTCAGAACTGGCCAAAGCTCTGGTAAAGTGAGCCTTGACATTCTCAAGGGGATGCTTAAACAGTGTTGTTCTAACCATGACCACACTGCATTTTTGCTCGTCAGCTTTCTAAAAGGTGCTGATAACTCACTAAAGTCAGGAATAAATTTGCCCAAATAGTTAACCATACCAAGAAAAGGCTTGGACATTGATTGGAGTTGGCATCTCAAGAATGACTGCTTGCTTAGAAGGATCTGGTCATAAGCCTGTACTGGGGTAAATAAATGACCTACATAAGTAAAGTCGTAGTCTGAATTTGCACTTCAGAGGGTTGAGCTTTAAATTCACTTCACACGCTCTGCCCAGAACTTTCCGGAGGTTACTGTCATGCTCTGCTTCACCATTACCTACAGTCAGTAAATCACTAACTATTATAGCACACAGGTAGCTTGAAAATATTTGCTCCAATGCTGAAAGACTTAAATGGCAGAATTTATTTCAAAAGGCATCCTGAGAAATCTGCATCTACAAAATGGGGGTACTGAATGTAGTCAATGGTAAAGATTTGTGACCAAGTACTATTTGCCAAAATGAACTCTGCATATAAGACAGAAAAAACAGTGGCATTCTGCATGAGAGTTGCAATTTCTTCAACTGTACGCATAGGATAATGACGTCTTTTTAATGCCTTGTTCAAGTCTGTGTCAATGCGTACTCTGATTTCATATGAATTTTTCTTATTAGTAGCTACCATGGAAGACACCCACTCAGTTCTGTGACTGGACAAATCACACCTTGTTGCATCATTCTGTCTAACTGGACCTTGACTTTGTCCAGCATAGCTATTGGAACTCTTCTTGCTGGTCTGACCACTGGACTGGCCTCTGGGTCTACTTTCATGGAGTATACAACTGGAAGCTTGTCTAGCTTGTTGTCTAACACATCAGCATACTCAGAAAATAGCTTCAGTAAAGCTGGGACATGTGCTTACATGATGTACTTCTTTGGTAAAAGAAAGCAGTTTCATTCTCAAACTGTCTTTGAATCCTAATAATGACTGCACAGGTCTTTCAACTACATAAAACTGCACGCTGTAACAGTTACCAGCTGAATAGCATGAAAGCATTACTGAGCCTTTGGTTTGAATCCCTTCACCTCCATAAGCAACAAGCTTCGCACAACTGACCAAATTAAGTTGCTCACCAGCTCTCACTTTAGCAAATGTTTCTGCTGACATTACATTACACTTATGAACCACTGCCTGTTTTGAGCTCCATGGGTTTACCATTGATCAGGGCAGTATAAAATACTTCATTCTTTGCAACAAATCTACTGCATTAACCTTTTTTGCCAACCACTGATACACCATCTACACAGAAAGCAGGGTTGGAATGGTCTATATGATCAACTTGCTTTTTTGAGTGACCTTTCTTAATAACTGAATGAGGCTTGCTTGATTTACATTTTTGAAAATGGTTCAATTTTTTTCACTTGTGGCATTGCTGACCAAATGCTAAGCACTTCTTTAAGACTCATGACTAGCACCACAATTATGACCATTAACAATAAGACTTGACTTGGGTTTTGTTGACTCACCTTTATATTGCACTGAGCATGCCTGCTTTGCTGAACTAGTCTTAGAATTTGCTAGAAAGTTACAGGGTCTCCCAGGAAAACCTGCAGGGGTTGCAGCTGCCATGTGCTTAGGCCTGCTTCTGCTTGCCACATGTTGCATGCTGTCTACGCTTGATCTAGAGGCTGCTGAAACCATGCTTTTATCACTTGCAAGCATACTGGTGTGCCCTTCTGTCAGCTCATGGATCTGGCAAATCTCTATGACTTTGCTTAACATTAAATCATTGTCACAGAGCAAAATCTTTCTCACTGTAGCACTATTACCACCACACACAAGCCTGTCCTTTATTAAGTTATGTTTCAAATCACCACATCCTTGCTTCTCAAGTCAGTGAAATAAGCTGCAAATGTTTCACCTGACTTTTGTCTCTTGTATAAAATAAGTGCCTCTCTAACGTAACATTTGTCTAGGGGTTACACATTTCTCTAAATTTACATTTTAACCACTCAGGCTCCTCCCGTGATTCAGCTGGTACCACAATATATTTTCCACCCTCTCCTGCATATACTTCTGGTGCATATAAAAATGAACGCGCTCTTTCAATAGCCTCTGACCCAGCTAAGTTAAGCAAAATGAATGTCCTTGTAAGTGCATCTTTGTCAGAAAATGTCATATTTCTGCTCATATACTCTCCAATTCTCTGCTATATTATGATCAAACACAAGTGGACTTGGTCTCCAAAATGCCTGTGCCATATCAACACACACTAGTGAAGGTGCTTCAAGTTATGTATGAACATACATGCACAAATATGCACACCATAACTTTATGCCAGTACTTGTAATTATTCCAAATAGCACAACAGACTCTCTGAAATAACTGTACTTTGCCAAATAAGTGGCTGTAGCACAAGAACACTTTGAAATCATTGTACTTTATGAAACCACTCATTATCAGTGTAAGAAATACTTTGAAATAACTGTACTTTTTGAACAAACTGTACACAATGGAAAAAGCTCAGAGTAAGAAACACTTTGAGATGAATGCACTTTTCAAACTGTACACAGTACAACAATCTTTCAAAATGGATGTACTTTGCAAACTAACTCTGTACAGTGCAAGAAACACTGAAAAAGCATTACTCTGCAAATAAATGCACACCGCACTAGAAACTTTATGAAATAGGTGTACTTTGACTGCACTCTGCTATGTAACTGTACTTTGTACCCAGCAAACTCTTTGAAATAATTACTCCGTAATAAAGCACACACACACTGCAAACACTTTGCACACTCTGAGATACTTCAAACAACTCTAGTTATGCTTTGAAAGGCTTTGGTCAATGCGAAATAGTAGTTTATGCCCAAACACAGTCTTTTACTAAAAAACATGCAGTCACCTTGTTCTTTAAGCTTATTTTAACCTTTTTATTGTGCTCACTATAATCTCTTATCATGCTCAATGTACTTTTCTTGTGCCCATTTTACTGCAAACAAGCTGGTTATATAAGCCAAAGGTAATTCTGTGCCCCATATCAATAGTTCTGCTAGCTTTAGCAAATATCATGGTTTTGAACATTTTATTTAATTAATAATGCATTTTGTGCCTTTTGTTTGCTTAATATGTTTTTGCGCTTCTCGTTTTATTAATAATGTGTTTTGTGTTTTATAAATGCGCCATTTCATTTTCTTTGCCAGATAAATCATTTGTGCAGTCTTCTTTACCTTTAATTCTTTTCTGGTCCTTTTTTGTTTGTCTGAGCACTGTTTTACTCAACCTGCTTAGTCTGCCTTCACCTTCAACTCTGTACCTCATGGCTTGAAGTCGCAGCTCTTCTAATCCTACTTTTGACACCATGTCAGGATTAAACAGACGACATGCGTGGGTTCAGTTCAAGCAGCTTTATTAGACACAAACACATCAGAAATGAGGCTTTGTAACTTAAACGTAAACAGACTACCACACTCATACAAGTTAACACTCTGGCTGTTCTCTCAAAATGGCACTGTTGCCTGCACGTGCTCACTATTTACATGCATGTGCTACATCTGGAAATGCTTCTTAAAGGTACATACACATGCTCTGAACTACAATAACCATCTAGAAAGTTTGTTTAGATAATGGCTATCCTTTTTTCTTACTATTTGAAACAATAAAAGTTGGCTACATTTTCTAAAGTCTAGTTTTGTTCAAGTAATATCTTATTTATCTGTAGAATTCCAGAGTATGAAAAATCCTCTCTTTTTTTTTTTTTTTTTTGCTTCTGGGGAGAACACAAGTAGAGGAATAGTGTGGTGAAGGGTATAGTCAGAAACAACATTAGGCAAAAAGGAAGGGCTGGTTCTAAGACTCACCCTGTCCTTACAAAACATCCAAAAATATCAAGTATACATAAGATCCAGTAACTCAGCTACAAGTCTAGAAGTAGTAAGAGCAATGAGCAAAACCATCTTCCAAGTAAGAAATTTCAGAGAAGGATTGGCTACAGGTTCCAAATGAGACAAAGTTAACCTCTCCAAAATGAAATTCAAATCCCAGGCATGTGCTGCACTTTGCACAAGGCCTAATATGTAAATCCCCATTTTAAAAACTGTTTGACTGGGAATAAAAAAAAAGTGATAATACCCAGTGGGAGATAGTTGGAAATGGCTGAGAGGTGTATTTTAACTGAAGTGTACGCTAGGCCTAAACTGAGCAATTCACACAGGTACTGGAGAACCAGAACAGCCCCATCTTTAGATGGGACTAATTTTATACTGTGACACCAATTAGAAACACTCTTTCATTTGGAAAAGAATATTTTTTTAGGAGTATGTTTTCTTGCCTTCTTGCAAGCCTGTTGCATGTCCTCAGAAAAAATGTGCCTAAATGGAATTGAAAATATACTGTCCATTCAGTTAGATGCAGATTTTGAATTTTGGGATGGATTAAGGATCTTTTGTCTGGTGTAAGCAAGCCCACCCTGTGAGGGGATTTATGGTAATTGCTCCTGGCCATTTATATGAGAAGGGAGAACCAATGCTGTCTGGCCAAAAAGGAGTCAACAGATTCATCCTTGGCAAGTCCTGCTTGATCTTCAAATACTTTAATTATCAAAGGAAAAAGGTGAGGCATAAAGGTACAGTCCCATACAGAGGAATGAAAATGTATCCGTTTTCCAGGTATCTATGCAAGTTGTCTTGAAATAGAAGTGTTTTGGTTGTCTGTTGAGATAGGAGGCAAAATGATCTACTCACGGAAATCCCCACATGTAAACAACCTCCTGGATCTGCTCAGAGCCTGCCACAATATTCTGGTCTTGTGGAATGTATGTTGCCTATAAATATGAACTGTGCTGAACTGACAAATCCCAGGCAACCATGGTCAGTCTGCAAATGAGGGATAGGACTTTGTCCTGCCCTGGTTATGTAATTGAGGTACTGTTATTACTAACAATGCTCCAGGTATTCAGAGATGATTTAGAGCACTGAGAGCTTTTATCAAGTCCATCACTTTATTTCTTTTATTTTTATAAACAACTTTATTGAACTATCGCTTGTGACATAAGCAAACTTACATTTATATAAAAGTAATTGGTCCATTTTCCTGAGATCTGTGTTTGTGCTTCAGCTCCCTCCTTGGAAGCATCTTCATGTTCTTAGTTTACTGTAAATAGGTTACTTGAACAAGTTTGTTCCTTTGTAAATTTTGTTAATTTTTGGGCTAATGTCACAAATATTTGGGGTAGTTGGTCATTTCCACAAATGTCTACCTTTTTTAAGCCATACATCCAAATGTTACTTAAAGGCCACAGTCCCTTGCTATCTGCAAGGTGAAATATGCATAGGCAGACAGTTAGATATGTATTAGGGAGAATTATTCAACCTATGGATATAAATCTTTATAAGAGTAACATTTCACTCATCATCTTGGGGCCCTTAACTGCTTTGGGATGGAACTTGCTGTCCTTCATTGTTAATGGGATCAAAAATCCAGTTAAGAGGGAAAGGATATTTGCAATAATTGCTTTTGCTGTATTTTAAATTTTGAGTTTTTGTTTTTGCATATTTGCAATGATTGGACGATATAAACCTGAGGTGGCATTTTTACAGGAGACCCATCTAGGTGAATTGTAAGACAAGAAGTGGCAAAAAGCAGGACATACCCTGGCAGGACAGTCAGCATATCCAAGAGGCAGTTGGACAGGAGTGGCGATACCATTCTGCTGGTTCTTCCATTTTCAGATTGAGGCCCAATTACGAAGGACTGTGGCAATAAAGGGATTCTGGTGCTAAGAAAAGCTGACAGTGGTGAGTGTACACTTCAGCCAATTTAAAAGGATTTGAACTGAAAGTAGCATTATTGAATGTAGTACCTTTGCAGAAGCTACACGTCTTATAATAAGAGACTACATTGTAGTAGGAAACCTGGGGGAGGTCTCAGAGGTACTTGCCAGAACAATTTGACAACTCAGGGAAAGTTTTTTAAAGTTATTTGTCAAAAAAATGGGCTGTGTCAATACCTGAAGCAGTTTAATGAAAGGAACAGTAAACTGAGGCTATACCTTTTACTCTCCAAGGTATAAAAAATAGTCAAGAATCAGCAAGGTATTTCTTGCAAAAGTAAAGGAACAAATGCTTGAATGGGCTTAGGTGGAGCCAACAGCCAAAGGAATCTGCTCTGAATGCAACTAAGACACTTTGAACTGCAGTAAAACAAGCTTAATATATCATTCCTCCTTGCTCTACAAATCTAAAGTTCTCTCACACAATTATAGAAGTCTACCTAAACTAATTAAATCAACTGATTCAGCCAAGTGATCATGCCACCCCCAGCACCCTAAGACAAAACTCAAGTACCTCCCCAAGCAGTTTCTTAAATCACTCCCGTCAAAACCATAGACCAGCACCTTCCAACAATTCATGTAACCAGCTTGACTGAGATGGGTAACTTGAGACGATATAAAAATTGTCTTGTGCTATTTGACAATCACTTAATACTGAAACAGTATAATGTGGTATGTGAGAAATGTACATATATAATGTCACTGGTGGCCAAAACCTCACACACAGACAATTCAGACATTAGGATCATCAGCAGTACACAGTACAACACATCTCACCACAACCCTCATAAAACACAATCATCATAGGCGGAGGTTTTTAAGATCAATTTACCCAAAGGACAAATGCCTCCAAAACATAACACAGGCATTAAGCACCCTCAGCAATACTATCAGTCTGCAAAGCCTACCATTTCACATAGCAATAGGAGTCTCAACCTCATTGATGCTAAGCCCATAAGGCAGACAACTACCCAACCTAATATTCTAGTCAAAGGTGACTCCATTGTAAGACATCCACATGTACCTGTTACCGGGCAGGGTAAGGAAACACTGATGGTCAGTCATTTGTCTGGTGCTAGGATCCATCAGATCATGCATGCACTCAATTGCTTAAACAAGTACCAGTATGACTCTGTCATAGTACCTGTAGGAGTTAATGACTTGAGACATACCTCCTTGGATTACATGATGGGAGACATGCTGTAGCTCTTGGAATGCGTGCCCCAGGGAGATATAAGCCTAGCATTAAGGCAATATTCTACCTTCTCTAAGGACGATGCTGCAGTAGGAGTACAAAATAACTGGCTTAGGTTCTGGTATCATTTGAAGTAGGTACAGCATGGGAAGATATGATCAACAGATCATCCAGGTTTCTGAAAACTGGCTAGGAAATTGTCCAGCTCCAGAGCGTCTTTTTAAGCAATACTACAGAGATAAGCCTACCAACATAATGCAAAGAACAAAAGAGAATATTAAAGTGCTGCTGATACATGCTAGGAGCCTAAACAAGAAACTCTTCTCCCTGCAAGCCCTCCTCACCCTGGAGGGCATTGATGTCTGTATAGTGACTGAGACATGGTCTAACCTAATGGTGACTACTCCACCTGTGCAAGGCTATAATGTCTTTCACACATTAAGATCAGCCATTACACAGGTTGGGGGAAAAGGTGAAGGTGTCTTTCTTAGTTTTCATCCTGAAGAGACTTGCATCAAGGCTGGTCAAGCAATATGATGCAATACACCTTCTCCACGTCCAACTCCGTAACTACCCTCAGTGTGAACATCAGTGCAACTTCTTGGAAGACACAAACTGGCTTCTCATTCAAGGTTAAGCCAAACTCCTCCTTGGCTCCTTTCTCTTCAAACTCCTACACTAAGATGCACCATCACAGGACTTCCAGAATGGCGCAAGACTAAGTAGTTGTGTTCACGAACGCTCCTGTTTTTCAAGCTACACAAGTGCATTATTTTCCCCCCATTTTCAACATTAAGATGTTTGCTGAAGCTTGCAGCAAAGCTGTCCATGTGGAGAAGTAAGAGAACTGGCAATAAGAAGTGGTGGGACAATTCCAGGGTATGATTAATGAACATTCACCAGAAGAAAATGGAAGAGAGTTTTTGCTATACCTGTAGGGGAGAGCATTATGGAAGAACTGAATGAAAAAATAGATATGATTTACAAGAAAATACATGAAACCATTGTAGACTATATACAAAAAACAAGAAGAGATGTGAAGAGATAGAAGCAGCCGCCTGACAACAAAAGAGAATAAACATGAGGTAAAATAGCAGAACTAGCCGCATGGCAAGAAGAAACCAGAGAAAAGATGACAAAGTTGGAAGACAGAGAAAGAAGAGTTAATCTTCATTTTATGAATATAGCAGGGACTGAAGGAAGAGACTATAAGGAGCTCATGGTAAAATACTTAAATGAATGGACAGGACTGCATAAGGAATGTAAACCAAATGACAGAATGAATGTATCCCCAGGGCAATAATAATCTTTCAATTTAAATCCAGCATTATGGACGAAAAGGAAAGTGCTAAAGTTGGGGACAAAGACATATTTGTAGAGCAGGACTTTTCTCTGATCATCAAGCAGAGAGAGAATTATATTCTCCTGGTAATCAAGGAGTTGAAGCAGATGCAGTAGAAGTTCTGATTGCAATACCCCTGCAGTGATGAAAACAGACTTTCCATCAGGCACAAAAACCTTTTAGACCTACAGCAAGTGTTGGGAGAGGTCACTCACTATAAAGAAGTAGACCAAGGTAACTAGAATAGGCAGAGAACCTGGAATCAGGATCATGGGACAGACCCAAAGCAGATAAAGATGATTCAGAAATAGCCAGCAAAGCCATTCCTTGTTTTTAAGCTTCAGATGGAAGAGAAGAGAAGCACAGGAACACAAAGAAAATCCTGGGAAGGAATGGGCCTGGAATCTAGAGAAGAGACAGTTACACAAACGAATAATATTCTGCAGGAAGAAGAAAATGAAGAATACCGAGACAGAGGGACTAGATGACATGGGACTTAATGTTTTTATTGTATCAGAATACTGGAATATAAAAAAAAATCTGATTCCTATGATAGGGCTGTTAACTCATTTCAGATACAACTTCCAATACTCTAAATAAAGTGTTAATTCTTTTAACATGTTTGTATGGATATTGGACTGGTGTATGCATGTTTGTGGCTGCTTGATCTTATTTGGTAAAGCAACTGGGAATAAGAGGATGTCTGCGTGCCCTTTATAATCTGCACATGTTTATTATCAACATATGGGTTTTTGTCTGCTCATGTCTGGCAGGGGTACCACAGCTTTACCTTCCTGAGGGCATACTTCTGATGCATGACCTCAGCGTGTATGCTTCGGGGAACACAGGCAGATTTACACACAGGTACATCAGACTATCTCCAAGCCAGAGGCCTGAAGACTAGTGAGACAGAAAAGTGGTCACCTAGGAGGGGTACAGCTCAAGAGGTAAGTACACTCCCAAAAGCAGTCTACAGTTGATAGCTTACAACACAGAAGGAAAGAGAAATACTGGAGCAGAGGAAGAGAAGGAGGGAAGGAATACTGCAACAGTGATCAGTAGAACATCTCTGTAATAGTAAGTTCTTACACAGCTGTACTATGTGCTGACTGAAATCACTGTTGCAGTATTCTTAACATATGGGTGATTCCTTTAGACTCTCTAAAGCCTCACATTAGTGTACTCCTCAGTGGCAGAAAAACTCTGGAGGGCTTGGTGCGCAAACCTTTGTTTTTAGTCAGCTCAGCTCAAGCTACACACGTTGAAGGTTTGGAAGCTGGCTGGATGCCATAACCCATATAGCTTAAGCTACTGCAGCAGTGATCAACATGGAGAACATCAACACAAAGCAGGCACGCTATCCCAGAACCACAAAACACGAAAAACTTCACCTCTCAAAAAACCTGAAAGCATACCACCATGAAAGGAACGATGCAAGGAAATGATGTGAACTTTTATTTTACACGTTCTGGTACCTCGGCCTTTTGCCTTCAATGGAACAATTTACTACAACAATTAATTTCCTTATATACTAAACAGTATTAGTTAATGCATTCAATTAATTAATTAAATAATCAAAGTAAGTATTTAATCTTCACAATTAGCTGATTTCCTTAAAGTGCAACCACATAATGCAAATCCCAAACATTAAAAAAGAGAAAAGAACAATATATATATATATATATATATATATATATATATATATATATATATATATATATATCAGAATATAATGAATTGAAAAGCAGCCGCATCTATATATTCAACATAAATAGATAATTCATATCTACAAGTATATACAAAACAATTCTAATTCATATATAAAAAAGTTTATTTTAAATTTATTTTGTTTTGTTGTGCATTTATATTATTTTTTTCATATCATAAATGCCCTTACCATAATCCTATAAATTGGGTGCTCATGAAAAAATCCATCTTACCCTATCAATCAAAAACATGAATTTTACAAAAGTAAACATTTAAATTTATAGATGTACCACTAGTTAATTCTAGTACTGATTTTAATATTACTGTACTTATTCTTAAAGCATACTATGTTGAGTATTACAAAAATATGCCACTATCTAAATTCATTCCCATAGGTCTTAATGTATGATAATTAATTATCATCCTATATTCAAGTTTGTTCAATTCCCTTTTAAAGTTACCATTATAAACTTTGGGTCGTGCTAGAACACTAAAAATAAATCCCCCCGTACAACCTTTGTGCACTGATATGAAATGGTTAGCCACAGGGCTATCCATATTTTCCTTTTAATATCTCCAATGTGTTCTAAAATCCGAACCTTGACATTTTAGTCTGCCCTATGTACCACAATGGTTAGGCAATCACATCCAATGACATAAATCACTCCACATGAGTTGTAATTAAATTTCTCTTTGGCAAAATGTGGTTTTCCATTGATCTTGCTACCATGCAAATTTTTGACCCTATCACATACAGAGCATCTTCCACATCTGTGCATGCCAATCTATGTACCATCCCTACCCCCATACATTTTTCTATTTAATAGTTCTTTGATGTCACTATGCATGCCATATGAGAAAGTTGTGTGTTTGGGAAAAAGTTTTCCCACCATAGCATCCTCAGTCACTATGCCCCAAAACTATTATTCTTACCAAAATTTCAGAAAAATCAGAAAACTTGGTTACAAAAAACAATCTTTCTTTTTCTTAGGTTTATAGGTTCATAGGTTCATACTAGGCTATCTGCCCTGGGGCAATTATAAGCCTAGCCCAATTTTGTTTGGCTTACGCCACCCCTTGATTTGAGTATACTGTGCCCTTTTTAAGGTTTAGTTTGCTGTGCCTCTGTCTAATAGTGACACGGAAGTAATCCCCGGGACAAACCTACGATCCCCCATCCACTCATCAAGATTCTTCTTGAAGAGATTCAGTGAGGTGCTCTGCCTAACATGAATTAGAATTCTATTCCAGAGCGAAGGGAGCCTCTGGGTTATGAATCTGTCCCTCCAGCAAGTTCTATTTATTTCAGTGCTGAGGTTCAAGTCCCTCGAGCGTGTGGCTCTAAGGGATTTAGATTTACTGCGGTGGAGCATGTCCATTAATTCTGGATTGGACATAGCTTTATATGTCAGGCATAGATCGCCTCGAAGTAGGCGGTATGCAACTGAGTAGAGCTGGAGTTTTTTTAACCGAGCAGCATATGGCATCTGTTTGAGTCCCTTGATCCTCTTGGTGAGGTACTTTTGGGGTCTTTCTAATTGCTGCAGGTGTCGGGTAAGGTACATCCCAAAAGGGGCATTGTATTCTATGATGGGCCTGATGAGGGATGAATAAAGGGGCAGGATTACCTCTCTTGATCTAGATGTGAATCCTTTCATGATGAGGTGGGCTTTGTAAAAGGTCTTTCTAACCACTTTGGCAATGTGGTTGTCAAAGGAGAGATTGCTATCGACTTGGGTCCCCAGATCCCCAATTACTTTCTCTGTACTTAATGGGTTACCGCCTATGTGGTAATTTGTGGGCACATTGTTTTTGCCAAAGGGTATGACTATACACTTTTTGGCATTTAGCTTTAGACCATGGCTCTGGCACCAGTTATCCATCTCTGTGAGACCTTTTTGAAGGATGTTTGTGTCAGTTGGAGAGTTGATTATGGCGCCTAGTTTGCAGTAGTCTGCAAACTTGGTGAGCCATAGTCCTCCCACGTTGGCCTGTACCTCGGAAAAGTATATACCGAACAAGAGCGGTCCCAGGACAGAACCTTGTGGGACGCTACTTGTGACCGGTTTCGAGTCTGACATGGCTCCAGCAACTCTCACTCTGTGGGTTCTGTCTTTGAGCCAGTTTGTGACCCATCTTGTGACATAGGGGTTTATATTTAAGCTGGATAGCTTATCTATGATGCCCGAGTGGGGTATTGTGTCAAATGCCTTTGCTAGGTCCAGATAGGCTGTGTGGACTACCTTCCCTTCATCTATGGCTTTGGTGACTGTTTCGAAGAAATCAACCAGGTTCAAAAGGCAACCTGTCTCCTGCATAGCAACTCCCTGCTCTATACCTCTGTTTGCAAACCTTCTGTTGAGCTCTAGACAGTGTATCAGAATAACCTCTTGACAGTAATCTTTCATGTACTTCACCCATGAAGATTTCCCTACATTCTTTTTCAGAGGTATTAAAGAATATTCTTCTGAATTCACCATATGGTAGTGCTTCAAGATCAGCATGTAGAAAATTATTCACAGAAGTGGGTTTTCTGTATGGTCTGTGTTGAACTTTGCCCTGCTCATTTATATAAAACTCTACATCTAAGAAAGCTATGTTATCGTCCATACATTGCCAAACAAATTTCAACCCATGTGTATTCCCATTAAGACCTTCCATAAATTTATCAAACTGCGATTTATCAACCCTACATACAAAAATAAGATCTATGTAACGTTTGTAGTATACAAACGTTACATAGATCTTATTTTTGTATGTAGGGTTGATAAATACAAAAATAAGATCTATGTAACGTTTGTAGTATACAAAATGATTCACAAAAAATGACTTTTGGAACAAATTGTTTTTCAAATTCACCCATGTATAGGACAGCGTACGAAGGGGCAAATGCTGCCCCCATTGCTGTACCTTTAGACTGTAAATAAAATTCTTTTTTCCACACAAAATAATTGTGGGTCAAACTAAACTCTAAAAGGGAGAGCAAGAAAAATGTATGGGGTCCTTCTCCCATTATTTTCATCACAGCCTCCAAACCCCATCTTATCTGTATGTTGGTATACAACGCTGTCACATCAACGGTAGCCCAAAAATAGTTCTTTTCCCATTTCATGTTACACAGATCTTTACAGACCTCACTAGTATTTTTAATATGGGATACCACTTGAGTCAGATATGTTTTCAAATGAAAATCCAAAAACTTGTTGACTTTTTCTATGTATGAACCTATGCTGGAAATTATTGGTCTACCAGGAGGATTTATAATATATTTGTGAATTTTGGGTATGGCATACAAATAGGGATGTTTGGGTTCATGAACAATCTACTTTTTACATCATGTGATTTAAGAAATCCCAAACGTTCCCCTCTTTCCAATAATTCACAAAGTTCCTCACTGTACTTTTGCACCGGATTATCAGGCAGCTTTTCATACACAGCTTCCTCGGATAACTCTGACACCATATTGTCATAATGTTCAACCTTCAAGATGACCGAATTACCCCCCTTGTCTGCTTGACAACTATTCTATCCAATAATGTTCTTAACTCTGAGTGCAAGCCATTCACTTTTGCTGAGATTATATTCTTGATGGTTTTTTTTTACAAAAAATGCAAAATTCATGTTCTATTACAGCACACACACTATTTTCAAAAACATTAATAGCATTCCAATATTTGGGAGGCATGAAAGTGCTATTAGAAGGGAAAATGGGTATGGACATAAACCCATAACCCAAACACAAATCCCCACATTCAGAGTCATCGCATTCATTATTATTCTCATCTGAAAGCAAAGTGTCCAACTCAACATCATAGATGCTCAAATTTAACAATTCGTCACTGTCAGAAATATCGCATACATTCTGATCACATTTTTTCTCTCTATCATGAAAATAGGCTCTCAAATTTAATTTACGAGCAAACCTCTTGACATCTACTAATATGTCTGCTAATGGGGGATTCTAGTGGGTGCAAATTTTGCACCCTTCAATAACGCATTCTGCATATCAGAAGTCTGACAGATCTGACAGGCTGACCACATTTAAAGTAACATCAGAAAACGGCAATACAGATGAGCAAGGCACTGACACACAGCTTGAAAACTCAGTAATATCAGGTGGCAGATTCTCCAAATTAAATAATTCTTTAGGTAACTCAATATTTTCAACATTTTCTAAAGCAACACCAACAAAATCAGCTCCATCCAAATGGGGCATTTTTTCATTACTTAAAGACACGCTTAGGTTCGGTAACAAACTTACCCTAACAATACCATCATCAATACTCTCATTAATATAACTAGATATGGGTGGGTTATTTAAAGTCCTTATTAGCTTTGCTTCTACTGGTTCTTGTTCTGTCTCCCTCGATTCTTCCTGGAACGAGTTTGCACTTGTGAGGATGCCGTACTGAAGCCTGAAGCTTTTCCTTTCATGGTGTGTGCTTTCAGGTTTTTTGAGAGACACTATCCCAGAACCTAGGCTTCTTTTTCCAGCATTAGGCACAACACAAGCACCTCCCTACCAAGACCAGCAAACGTGGTTTGTTCTGAAAACTTTCTTCTTGAAGACAGGGGAAGGAAGAACAGAGGAGACCAGTAAATACTCCACAGGTTCAATGGAGCATCCAACAATGAAAATGGGAAGAGGAGGCTGAAAGAGTTGGTAAAGTTTTAAAACAGTCACATGAATGTTCACATGTAAGAAAAAACAATGACAGTCTGCACAAGCACGATGCCCTGCCCTTAGTACATAACAAAACAACCCATAGGAGAAAGTAAAATAAATAAAACTTTTTTGTTACAGAGTTGTTCACAGAAGTATTCGCAGAGTTCCTTTTATGAATAGTGACAGTGCAAAAATAAAATCAATTTCAAAGTAAAACATTACATATTCTCCCAGAAAAAAAAGTTTTCCTCAGGAAAAATACATTTTCTGGAAGGATTTTCCCCAACAGGGGACTTGTCTGCTCAGCCTTGAAGACTGCTAGCCAAATGTCATTCCATGGGGTTTGCCAAAGCAGTGCACTTAAGCGGCAATAAAAATCCAATATTTTGAACTATCTTTATATGGAACTCTTCTCAAGCTCCTGACAGTAACAGTGCATGGAGGGCACCCTTTTGATTTGAAAACATGCTGCGTAGGAGTTGGGGGTAGGAGCCATATACCTTTAGCTATTGCAATAGTGATCTGCAGTGAGTAGTGAAAGTACCCAATAAATATATACATAGACATATATACATTTGGAAAAAAAAGCAAAAAAAAAAAAAAAAACAACAAATGAATTGTAATAACTAGGTTAACAATAATATGCAAGAGTAACTGTAAAATGTTTAAACAAGTGCAAAATTCTATACATAGCGATGTCATGACCAAAAATCATATTTTCAATTTTTGGTCATGACATCACTATGTATAGAATTTTGCACTTGTTTAAACATTTTACAGTTACTCTTGCATATTATTGTTAACCTAGTTACTACAGTTCATTTGTTGTTTTTTTTTTTTTTTCCAGATGTATATATGTCACTTATTGGGTACTTTCACTACTCTTTTTATTGGATACTGTACAATCACATGACACCAACTCTTCTTTAGTATGGTCTCCACTGTAACTCCTGTCATTCTGAAGAAGTTCTATGATCGTTAAAGAACGAAAGCTTAATCATCCGTTCAGTGCCAGTGTCCTTTATTGCTTGTTTTATTTGTTAGTCGCATATAGTTCAGTGTTAATGGTGTTTAATTATTTTTCAAGAAGTTTTTTTATATTACAAATAAGTCTCTTCTTACTTGTGTGGTTTTTAGTTTTATTTAATATGTATATATATATATATATATATATATATATATATATATATATATATATATATATATATAAATATATAAAATGGATATAAAAAGTTTACACACCTCTGTTAAAATGCCAGGTTTTAGCGATATAAAAAATGAGGCAACAATAAATTATTTCAAAACTTTTCCCGCCTTTAATGTGACCTATAACCTGCACAATTCAGTTGAAAAAAATATAAAAAATAAAAAAAATGTACAATACATTGGTTGCATAAGTGTGCAGACCCTTAAACTAATACTTTTCTGTGTGCGCAACCCTTAAACTAATACTTTGTTGAAACACCTTTTGACTTAATTACAACATTCAATCTTCTTGAGTACATCTTGTCTTGGCAATATTTGCCCACTCTTCCTTGCAAAAGCGCTCCAAATCTGTCAGATTGCAAAGACATCTCTTGTGCATAGCCCTCTTCAGATCACCCCACAGATTCTCTATTGGATTTAGGTTTGGGATCTGGCTGGGTCATTCCAAAACTTTAATTTTCTTCTGTTGTTGAAGCCATTCTTTTGTTGATTTGGATGTATGCTTGGGGTCATTGTTGTGCTGAAAGGTGAAATTCCTCTTCATTTTCAGCTTTTTAGCAGACGCCTGAAGGTTTTGGGCCAAAAGTGACTGGCATTTGGAACTGTTCATAATTCCCTCTACCTTGACTAAATCTCCAGTTCCAGCTGAAGAAAAGCAACCCCAAAGCATGATACTGACACCACCATGCTTCACTGCGAGGATGGTATTCTTTTGGTGATGTGAAGTGCTGTTTTTCAGCCAAATGTACCTTTGGAATTGTGGCCAAAAAGTTCAATCTTGGGTCTCATCAGACCATAACACATTTTCCCACGTGCTTTTGGGAGACTTGATGTATTGTTTTGCAAATTTTAGCCGGGTCTGGATGTTTTTCTGTTTAAGAAAACGTTTCCGTCTTGCAACCCCCTACCCCAAAGTCCAGACATATGGAGACTAAGGGAGATTGTTGTCACATGTAGTACACAAGTACTTGCAAGAAATTCCTATAGCTTCTTTAGTGTTGCTGTAGGTTTCTTGGCAGCCTCCTGACCCGTTTTCATCTGATCTTTTTATCAGTTTTGGAGGGATGTCCAGTTCTTTGCCACGTCACTGTTGTTCCGTACTTTCTCCACGTTTTGAAGACCGTCTTCACTGTGTTCCATGGTATATCCAATGCTGTAGAAATTTTTTTGTACCCTTCTCCTGACTGATACCTTTTAACAACGAGATCCCTTTGATGATTTGTAAGCTCTCTGCAAACCATGGCTTTTGCTGTAGCAGGCAACTGAGTAAATGTCAGGAAAATCCTACTAGGCCAGCTGAACTTTATTTGGGGTTAATCAGAGTCTCTTTAATTGAGGGCAGGTGTGTACCCAAGAAGACTGAATGCTGTAATTAAATCAAAAGGTGTTTCAACAAAGTATTAGTTTAAGGGTGTGCACACACAAAGTATTAGTTTAAGGGTGTGCACACTTATGCAACCAGCGTATTGTACATTTTTTATTTTTTTATATTTTTTTCCCATAACATGTTTTTCAATTGAATTGTACAGGTTATAGATCACATTAAATGTGGGAAAAGTTTTGAAATGATTTATTGTGGTCTCATTTTTAAATATTACAAAAACCTGGCATTTTAAAAGGGGTGTGCAAACTTTTTATATCCACTGTATGTGCGTATTTTGCATACATGTGTGTGCATATGATATACATGTGCATATATATATATATATATATATATATATATATATATATATATATATATATATATCAAAAAAATATATATACATTTTGTCTAAATGCAGGTTTCTCGTCATCTGTTAATCAACTGCATTTGTTCAATATAAGTAGATGATAGACAGGTGTGTGAGATCAACAACCCCGGGGATGTGGAATATTCCCTTCCCCAGGGAATGCCCATTCTTAGAGTTACTATATAAAATTAGCAGGGGTGTGTGGGGGGATGCAGCCCACAATATGGTGGGGGGCTTGCTCCCCTGCCAAAAACAATGCTATTTATTATTTTTTGCTTTGTTAAAAAAATGCATGTACTAGGATTCTTTCGTGCTGCATGTATGGTAACATGTTGACTTCGGCTGTCAGCCTTCTGAGGCAGACGTATGGGCTACTCAACTAAAGCAAGTATTCCCATGACCCATATTAAAAAAAATAATATATATATATATATATATATATATATATATATATATATATATATATGTATATATGGGATCCGGACACATGCTTGACTAGCATATGTCCGAATCACAAAATATCGAACACACATACACGAAAGCGCTTATCAACAAGCGCTTCCGTGTATGTGTGCCTGTTTCGTAGATCGGACTACAGTACGTGTAAGGGAAAATTCCCTTTTCCCCACTGTAGTGTGATCTTGGAGTGAGAATAATAAAGTGGGGGGGGGGTGCAGGGGGGCAAAGCCCCCCCCCGTGTAGAAACATAGATTTTTTTTTGGAACTACATATACATGGAAACGCTTTTCAATGTTAAGCGCTTTCATGTATGTGTGTTCAATGTTTTATGATTCGGACATATGCTAGTCGAGCATGTGTCCTAAACCCATATATATATATATATATATATATATATATATATATATATCCACACACAGAAAGCCCAAAACGAAAGATAAACAATAACCAGTCCAGCAGCAATGAGCAGCATACAAAGCGTTTCAAGTATAAACCTCCAAACTTCAAGCGTTGAAAAATAGTAAATCCAATGGAAATAATTCAAACAAATTAATTTATTGTACAAAGAGCAAACAAAACGTAAGCGCTTTCACGGGCTTCCCCGCTTCATCAGACGTAACAATTAAAAATTTTAACGGTTCCCCTATATATAGTGAATTCAAACTTTTAAATAATCAATTAAGGCAGAACCAAAACATTAAAGTGCTAGTGCTAGTAAACAGAGCACACTTGATCTAAAAATGCATGTCTTAGTTAATAAGCCGTTTCTTCTTTATGTACAATCAAAAATAATGACGGCAAAGGCTAGACCAAACTACGTGGCTATACATCATGTTATTACCCTTCATTTTGAAATATTAAAATATTAAAATATAATTCAAAGTACACTGTATAACTACTACAAATGCATTGCCAGTAAGTGAAACAGCCAAAAAAGCGCATATAACAAATACTGTACAATTCACGCTTCTAGGAACTGTTCTGATGTAACCATGCGACAGGATTATGATATTCATGTAAACATGATGGTGTGTCACTGGTCCTTCTATTTTAAATAACACTGTTAAAAAACGTTCTTGGTATTTTATCAACACGGGCGATGTGGGAAAACATCAAATTATCATATCGTAAAAAGCACATACAGCTACACTCATAGTTAACCCTTAAAAAATATATATAAAAATAAAATATGATACCATACAAACATAAAAGATTGCAAAAAATTAATATATGATATAATATATGCACCATACACTGTCAACAACCTGAATCTATTGGAATAAATTAAAAAATAAATAATTGATAAATAATAAATAAGCAATGAAATATATAAATAAATAAATATTAAATATTAATTATTAATTAACTATTAATTGATGTATAGTTAATTATAAATATTTAATAATCAATAAATAGAAGCGTGAATTGTACAGTATTTGTTATATGCGCTTTTTTGGCTGTTTCACTTACTGGCAATGCATTTGTAGTAGTTATACAGTGTACTTTGAATTATATTTTAATATGTTAATATTTCAAAATGAGGGGTAATAACATGATGTATAGCCATGTAGTATGGTCTAGCCTTTGCCGTCATTATTTTTGATTGTACATAAAGAAGAAATGGCTTATTAACTAAGACATGCATTTTTAGATCAAGTGTGCTCTGTTTACTAGCACTAGCACTTTAATGTTTTGGTTCTGCCTTAATTGATTATTTAAAAGTTTGAATTCACTATATATAGGGGAACCGTTAAAATTTTTAATTGTTACGTCTGATGAAGCGGGGAAGCACGTGAAAGCGCTTACGTTTTGTTTGCTCTTTGTACAATAAATTAATTTGTTTGAATTATTTCCATTGGATTTACTATTTTTCAACGCTTGAAGTTTGGAGGTTTATACTTGAAACGCTTTGTATGCTGCTCATTGCTGCTGGACTGGTTATTGAATATATATATATATATATATATATATATATACACACACACACACACACACACACACACACACACACACACACACACACACACACACTCTGCTTTTTTTGTAATCAAACAGGTGGTGGTACGCATATGTTGCATTTGGGTCAACCCCCCACGCAGCCATTCCAGTGTCCCATTATTTGGCTATTTCTCCCCAGTTGCCATAAAACTCTTCAAAACTCTCAGTGTGCATACTGCTTTCTGCTTTACTTCCACAATGATTATAGATGTTTGGATTTAATTTAAAACTTTTATTTCAAATTTTCCAGCACAAACACTGATAGACGTTTGCTAAATAAGGCAATACAGTCTCACAATGAAAACAGACTTAGCATTAAAACTTCTGTGACTTTGAAACTCACATTCATTGAAACAGTATTGAAACCCGCATTCAAAGAAAATACATCTGGCCAGTGGCAGATTAAGTTTAAGCAGATTAAGTTTACCTTTAGGCTGCTTTCAAATCATAGACCCCTTCCACATATTTTTAGGAACATGCAAAATTTCTTTGATTCACCTTCCTGATTGCATTAAATTATAATATATAATACTTAAATTATATCCCTTGTACAATACGCCACCACTTCGAGCGTGTTTTAAATTTATAGCCAGTAAGCAAAGAAAACATATAAATCAATAATGCCCAAACTGCCCAATTCAGAACATTTCAACCATAAAAGGCCACTCAGACTACGGTCATTACAACCCACCAATAATATCAGTCAATATGCACAGTCTCTGCAGAAGTAAGTCATCTGAATAATTCCACATTAAAAGAGATCTGACTGTAACTAATGAAAAGGCTGCAACTAGCAAAAAAAAACTTTATATTTAAGTATTTCATCTACAAATTCACTGCCTGCTGCCCTTGAAGAATAAATTGCCTATGTTACATTAAAAATGATAGGCTGGTAATATTGCGATAGGAAATCTAACACAGTATCAGCAGTCCAGCTACATGCTGTGGGAAGAGAACCCACAGCTTTCTGCATTAAAACAAAAGTATGCTACCCGCTGTGCTACTAACATGGTTTTAAAAGAACACAAAACAGTGACACCATTTGCTAAGCAAAACAGCTGCATATTTTGGGTAAAGGATTCAGGCTCTTGTTTCCTGTAGCTAAGGTACAGGGCTTGAGCCTAAGCAAATTACTAATCACCTGGTAACCCTAACTAGGGCAATTTCAATGTCTCTCACACACACACACACACACACACACACACACACACACACACACACACACACACACACACACACCTCAACCTTTTAATGCAAGAAATCTAGACAAAGTCTAAAATAAATAGGAACAGATTATAAATATTTCTCTCATAGGAAGTTACTAGGCTTTTGGCCCTGAGGCCCTTACAAGCCTAGCCAGGAATTTAGCCAATGTTCCAACAAGTCCGCACCCTATGCCACCGTCAGGGTTGTCACTGTCATATCATCACCCAGTAGGGGGAAACTCAAAGGAAGACCTACCTTTCATACTGGTCATGGCCCACAGAAATCAAGACTCCACCCCAGTTAAAATGCATAACAAAAATACATAAGCAGATCCTAACAGTTCAGATAATGCACTGGGGCTGTCCAATTTGAATGATCAAGGATTAGAGACCTCTTCCAGCAAGCTTAGTATGGTTAATGAAATAACCATACTAAGTTTTAGCCATGGACTAAAACTAAATGTCAAAAAATGCATAACAGTATCCTTCAGGAAGCCATCTACCCCTGGTAACTATCATATTGACAACACGCACCTAAGAGTTGACCCAGTAGTCAGGGACTTGGGGAGACACAGACAGTAATCTAGCCTTTGACCATCAAGTGTCTGCAGTAGTCAGGAAATCATTCTATGCTGTGCAACTTGTAAATGAAGTATAGCATCTAGGTCCAAGGAAGTCATTGTTCCACCGTATTCAGCATTTGTCAGACCTACCATTGAGTACAACTGCCCCCTTTGTTATGTACCTAACTAGGCATATCCAACAACTGAATGCCCACAGAGTTCATTCATTAAAATAATACATGGTGTAAATAACATGTCCTATGCAGACAAACTCAAGGCCCTATCCCTGTATTCTGTCTCCTACAGGATGCTGAAAGGAGACCTGTGCCTAGCATACAAAGCACTGTCAGACCCCACTTTGATAGACTTCCTGCATATCCACAATAACAGCACCAGAATTACCCATTCTAAAGAATTAAAACCTTAGCTGTAATATATTCCAGGACCTCAGACATATATTTCCACTCAAATTTATCAATGCCTTTTTTGGCATCAAGACTGACCATTAGTAATGAGGATCCCACAGCTTCTGTTCGTTTTTGTTTTTTGAAGTAAAGTCTTATAGATGTTGTCAAATGCTGGTCTCCCCTAAACAAATTCACATTCATCTTTGTGAATTGGTTGCAGGTGCACTCCAGAAATAGTACAGTTGTGTACCTACCATAAATGTAGATGTTCGAGTATATTCACTGTTGCAGTCATTACACTTGGGTTATCCTGCTGGCAGGCTACTCGCAGTCGGCCTGAATTCCAAAGTCCTGGTCTGGCGTTGGTTGCTGTCGCCTCTTCCCTGAGGTCAGTGCACCAGGGGTATAAAAGATGCAGCCAAAACCATTTTCTTCAGTTTTTCTTGCCCCAGATGTGAGGTGCCCCCAAAAGGGTAGGCTAAAAATTCTGCTCATAAAAAAGCATGCACTAACATCAACATTACCTTCATCTACAAGCAAATACACCACATAGGTGGTATAGAATAGAGAAGTACAGATAAGTCCCAGCAATGAAAGGGGGATGGTGGGAGGGTAACCTGGATTGCAACAGTGAATACACTCCAACATCTACATTTATGGTAGGTATACAACTGTACTATGTTCATCGTGTTTCACTGTTGCAGGCATTACACTTGGGTTGAATCCCAAAGCTGAGGTTGGGTGGCTGGGCGTAAATAGAATTAGGAGTGGCTATGAGGCCCTGCAGAACTGCAGTGGTAAAGCCTGCTCTGGATTTAGAGTAAAGAGGGAAGTATAGTGCTTTGTAAAAGAGTGCACTGAAGTCCAAGTTGAAGCCTCCAAAATGTCCTTGGTTGGTACTCCTCTGAGGAAGGCTGCTGAAGTGGCTGCTGCTCTGGCTGAATGTGGCCTAATGCCCTTAGGCACTGATTTGCCATGTTGTGAGCAGCAGAAACGAATGCAGTGGCCTATCCATTTTGAAATAGTCTGCTTTGAAATAGCTTTTCCTTGCGATCCTGCAGCATATGCCACTAAGAGTTGTTCAGTCTTTCTGAAAGCTTTAGTTTTGTCCAAGTAGAAGCGTAGCTGTCTGTGTATGTCCAAAGAATGCAGAAGTATCTCCCCCTTATTCTGTGGGTTTGGATAAAAGGTAGGCAAATGAATGGTTTGGTTAAGAGCCACTCTGGACACTACCTTAGGCATAAATGTTGGGTTTGTCCTTAGAGAAACCCTGTCCAGATGGAAAATAATAAAAGGTTCCACAGCCATTAGTGCCTGTAACTCAGACTCTTCTTGCTGAAGTTATTGCTAGGAGCAGAGCTGTTTTCCATGATAGGTATTTTATCTCAGCTGTATTGGCTGGCTCAAAAGGAGGCAGTGTGAGCTTTTCCAAGACAAAATTGAGGTCCCATGCAGGTATTGGAGCTCTTCTTGGAGGTCTTATGTTTTTGGCCCCTCTGAGGTACTGCCTTAGCAGCGGATGTGAAAAAATAGGTGGGTCCGTATTGTAATGAGCTGAAATGGCAGAGACATGGATCTTAATTGATGAGAAGGATAGGCCTTTGTCCAGCATCTCAGTTAGGTATTGTAAAATCTGAGGAATATTTGGTACAAGCGTGTCCATTCCTTGTGCCTGGTTCCAAGCACAGAATCTCTTCCATTTTTCTGCATAAGATTTTTCTGGTGCTGGGCCTCCTGGCCTCCAAAATAACATCCATAACTGCTTTAGAGAGAGGTGTGTTCTGAATGGATACATTATCCGCCATGCAGCCAGATTTAGGGTTCTGAGTTGGCTGTGCAGGATCTGATCGTTTTGTTGGGTCAGCAAATGAGGAATTTGAGGTAATGTCCTGGCTGGGCCTTGAGACAAGCTTCTTTAGGATTCGGTACGAGTGCTGGCGTGGCCAGTCTGGGGCAATCAGTATCATTTTTGGCTTCTCTTGTCTGACCTTTAGGAGTACCTTGGGGAGGAGAGGCAGTGGAGAAAAGGCATATACTGTAAGGGTTTTACAGCTGAATGATAGGGCATCCATTTTCCATGCTTGTTTGTGATAAGTCCTTGTGCAGAATCTCTGTAGTTGGCAGTTGTGAGGGGAGGCAAATAGATCTATGTCTGGGCATCCCCATTTCCTTGTTATCATGCTAAAGATTTGTGGATCTAGTTTCCACTCGTGAGGATCCGTGAGGTTTCTGCTTAGATCATCTGCCAGAGTATTTGTCTTTCCTGGCAGGAATTGTGCTTGCAGGTGTACTTGATAAGTCAATGCTGTGTTCCACAAAGTCATGGCTAGTCTGCAGAGGGGGGTAGGAATGTGTGCCTCTTTGCTTGTTTATGTACCACATGACTGTAGTATTGTCCGTCTTTATCAGCAGTTGTCCTGGATGAAGTAGATCCTTGAAGGCTGTCAGGGCATTCTGTACAGCTAGCATCTCTTTCTGATTGATATGAAGATGCATTTGGCTTGCGGGCCATGTGCCCTGAATACATTTTCCTGCCATGTGGGCCCCCCAGGCATAATCTGATGCATCTGTTGCTAGTGTCTGCCTGGCTGTGGGTAAAGTGAATGGCTGTCCCTTGTTGTGGTGACAGGCCTGTGCCCACCATCGAAATTAGAAGTTATGTACCTACCATAATGTTCCATGTTAGTTGTCTTCTCTCGCCTTCTTTCTTGCTGGATGGGTTCGGAGCCGATCCTCGGCTCCGACTCGGCACTTGCTAAGCTTGAGAACTCCTTTTACCAGCTCGAGGCAACCCTATATCCCATGATGCAAGGCGAGACTACCTCAGATCTCGTTTGGTAGCTATAGAACCCTGCTAATAATACTAATCCCAAAGGAAGAGCAAAAACTAGCCTAGAAGAACTAGGCAAAAAGTTCTTAAGATAGACTCGCTCTAATGAAGACTCAGGAGAGTGAAATCTGAGAAAGAGAAGTCCTTCAAGATCTGTCCAGGCCAGGGGGAAGGAGGGAGGGATGCAAGAAAGAAGGCTAGAGAAGACAACTAACATGGAACGTTATGGTAGGTACATAACTTCTAAATGTTAAGTTGTCAATCTTGCCTTCATTCTTGCTGGATGGGACCGCGTCCCTAGCACCTGTATCCCGGGTGGCTCAATGGAACAGACTCTTGAGTACTGTGGAACCAAAACTGGCTCTGTCCCTGGAGGCCAAATCTAATTTATAATGAGAGACAAAGGTATGAGGAGTGGCCCAAGTAGCTGCTGCACAAATGGTATCAATGGGTAGCCTATCCTGAAAGGCTGTAGAAGTGGATAGGCTCCTGGTTGAATGTGCTTTCGGTTTTGAGGGTAGTTGCTTGCCTCTGAGCGAATACACATAAGAAATGGCGGAAGACAACCATCTGGATAAGGTCACTTTCGACACTGGGAGACCTTTCCTGTTTTCTGCATAGGAAACAAATAATTGATCCGATTTCCTGAATTGTTTAGTTCTATGCAAATAATATCTGAGCTGACGATGGACATCCAAAAAATGAAGTTTTTGTTCAGCTCTGTCAGAATAATTAGGGAAAAAAATGGTAGATCGATGGATTGATTAATATTAGTCTGAGAAACAACTTTGGGCAGAAAAGATGGATTTGTTCTCAAGGATACCCTGTCCTTGTGAAAAACTAAGTATGGGGAACGGATGCAGAGAGCTTGAAGTTCAGATACCCTCCTTGCTGAAGTGACAGCCAGTAAGAATATTGTTTTCCAGGTCAGCAACTTTAAGGAGCATGAAGCAGACGGTTCGAAGGGGGGTAAAATCAAGGATGCTAACATTAAATTCAGATCCCATTGTGGAGGAGGATGTTTTATTGGAGGCTTTAGGAGAAAAACTCCTCTCAGAAAAGCTTTGTATAGTCTATGCGACATAATGTTATGATCTTGCAAGCCAACATGATATTTAGAAATTGCCGCCAGTTGAACTTTAACTGTTGATGAAGAAGATCCTGACTGAAAAACTTCAGCCAGAAAATCTAAAATTGAATGCACAGGTGCAGTAAAAGGATCAATGTGCCTGGAGTTTGCCCATAGGGAAAAACGTCGCCACTTGCTAGCATAAACCGTTCTGGTGGACGACTTCAAGGAAGCTATTAAGATATCTCTGACAGGATCAGAGATCATAGGAAGCCTGGCTAGGGAAGGAAGTGGAGCAACCAAGCAGTGAGGTTGAGAGAACGAATGGCCCGGTGCTGTTGACCCGTTTAGTGGATCAGAAGATCCGGAACTGGGTCCAGATGCCAAGGCTGCACCAGGAGGTGACGATGTAGGGTCGGAAACCAAATTTGTCGAGGCCAGTAAGGGGCAATGAGAATCAACTTGGCTCTCAAAACGGTAGCTTTCTGAATGACCTGTGGAATTAAGGGGAAAAGCGTACAGAAGTCCCCGGGGCCAATCCTGGGTTAGAGAGTCTCTCAGGGGTTGGCCTGGTAGGGGAAAGAGGGTGAAGAAGTCCGGGCATTTGCTGTTTTGGGGTGTAGCAAGGGGTGCCCCACTTCAGAAATATCTCGTCCACTACCGATTGATTGAGAGACCACTCGTGAGGCATGAGAATGGCTCTGCTTAGTCTGTCCGCTAAGAGGTTGGACTTGCCGGGGATGTGCGTTGCTATCAGAAACCGATGAGAGGAGATTGCCCATTGCCAAAGTCTGAGAGCTTCTCGACACAAAGGATAGGACCTGGTCCCGCCCTGTTTGTTGATGTACCAGACTACAGACATGTTGTCCGTTTGAACTGCAATAGTCCCCGAGGGAAGAAAGTCGTTGAGGGCTTGCAACGTTAAAAGCACCGCTCTCATCTCCAGGACATTTATGTGCAGATGGTATTCTGTGGGTTGCCAAGTCCCGTGGACCATCCTGCCCTGATAATGCCCCCCCCACCCGATCAGAGAGGCATCCGTAGTGACTGTGGCAACCGGAGTAGGGGGAACAAATGGTCGGCCCTGATGAAGCAGAGGGGAAGATATCCTCCAGGTTAGATGAGTCCTGCACGATTGTGTAACCAAGATTTCGTGCTTCATGGGTAGGTTCTGGAACGACCACTAAGTGAATAACATCCACTGCAGAAGACGCATGTGGAAGCGAGCTAATGGTAGAAGTACAATAGCCGCAGCCATAAGACCTAGAACCTTGAGAACCAATCTGGCTTTGACTTTGTTGCTCAGTAAAATGATCTGAACGTATTTTTGGATGTCCAGAATTCTCTGATTTGTTAGTCTGGCTAACATACTGACAGTGTTTAGTTCTGCGCCTATAAAGGTGATAGATTGGCAAGGCAGCAGAGAAGATTTTTCGAAATTCACTGATATTCCCAACTTTCTGCAAAGCTGCAGAGTGTAGTCTCTGCTCTGAAGAAGCTGATGCTTGGTGGTGGTGGAGAGGAGCCAGTCGTCCAAATAAGGAAACACCTGGAATCCTTGACGTCTCAGATGAGCCGTAACCACTGCCATGCATTTGGTAAACACTCTGGGGGCTGAAGTGAGGCCAAAGGGCAGGGCTCTGAATTGATAATGACTGGTCCCTAGCCGAAAGCGTTGAAACCTCCTGGAGCGTCTGTGTATCTTTATGTGATAGTACGCGTCCTGAAGGTCTATCGAGCACATCCAGTTGTCCTTGCCCAAAAAAGGCAGAATGGACTGAAGCGTGACCATCTGGAATCTTGCCTTCTTGACAAATCTGTTTAGATTGCTCAGGTCTAAAATCGGTCTCCAATCTCCCATCCTTTTGGGGACCAAAAAGAATCTTGAGTAGACGCCGGATCCTACTTGGTCTGCTGGAACAGTCTGGACGGCTCTTTTTTCTAGGAGCTTTGAAACCTCCTGTTTTGCCAAATCCCTTTGACCGGGTTAATGTCTGGAAGGGATTGGTGAGGTACGGGATACCTTTCGAAGGGGATTTTGTAACCCTCGGATATGATCGACTGTACCCACGTCTTGTGAGAGGGAACGCCAGGCTACTGGGTACAGCGATATCCTTCCCCCGACTGCCTCCAAGGGTGGACAGTCGGGCAACATCTCAGGGATGCTGAAAGGGTTTGTCAGGAAGAGGCTCCCTGCTACTCTGATTCTGGGGACCCCCCCTGCCTCTAGGGCGGCGTCTATTATTGTTACCCCCTCTGTCTCTGGGGGTAAACTGACCACGTGTGTCTGGCGCTACTCCTTGGGCTTTACGGAACCACATCTTTCCTCCTTTCTGACCCTTGGGATAGGGTCTAGAAGGAGTGGAAAAATGGACTCCTACGGCAGAAAGTGTTTTGCCGTCTTGCTCACACCTGGTCAAGGTTTCCTTCACCTGAGGTCCGAACAAAGCCGAACTGTCAAAGGGGGTATTGGTGAAGGACCCCTTAAAAGGGTCCGCGAAATTACAAAGCCGCATCCAGGCCTGATGTCTAAGAGCCACTCCTGTGCCTGTGGCTCTGCTCGCTCCATCGGCTGCATAGGATATGAGCCGCATGGAGGAGTTGGTTAAAGAATTTAGGATTGCTAGCTGTGAGGCAATCTTGTCTTGAGCCCCAGCAGCTGAAGGATCCTGAACCACTTCACCTAGCTCCTTGAGAATATCTCTCTGAAGTCTGGTGAAATGACAAAGGTAGTTCAGCTTAACGATAGCAAAGGTCGCTGAAGAAAACATCCGCTTGCCATACCTATCCATGGTCCTAGAGTCTTTGTTAGGAGGATGGACAGGCACGGAAGGATCCGCAAGTTCCTTCTTGGTGGCCGCCACCACCATAGCATCCACAGAGACGCCCTTAGAAAGAAACTGCTTGTCTGAAGGGGCCGTAATAAATTTGGATGGCCTCCTGGGGACAGGTTCCACAGAATCCGGGGCTGCCCACGCCTTCTGAGCCACTACCTGCATGAGTGGGTCGAAAGGTGGAGACACCCAGGAGGTGGAGGGTCGGGATCCAAAAGCCTCCAGGTATACAGACTCATCCTCGGAGGGGTCAATGGAAGGCCAGTTCCCCCTCTGTTTGAGGAGTTCCAGGATGTCTGAAAAGGAGACATCCTCAGAGGGGGACCGAGGGGAACCCTCCGACTCATCTAAGTCGGTATCTGATGTTGTAGACTCAGGAGAGTCTGTGTGTTTCCTCTTACACGTCCTCTTGCGCGGGGGTTCCCCTGCGGGATCAGGAGAAACCTCGGAAGAGGAAGTTATTCCCAATGGGGAAACCTGGGGTGATGGATCCCTGGGCCTGGGAGCAAGAGGCTGGCAAGAGACATCAACAGGCACCGAAGAGGGAGGAGCTAAAGGAATGGACCGTTGACCTGGTTCAGGTGCCAGGACACTCCTCATCACCTCAAAGGCTCCCCTCCCAGGGAGACCAGAATACTCCTGTTCCGAAGAAACAGGAATTCCCGGCTCCACTGAGACAGAAGGCTCCGAGGCCGATGTCGGTGCCGAGCTTACCAAAGCCGAAGCCCCGAGAGGGAGAGCGGGGTTGGACAAGGGTCCGATGCCACTAGCCCCCTCGGAGCCGACAAGGGAAACCCGACGACCGGATCCCTCCAAGGAAGGTCTCATGGAGGAGATCGGAGCCGAAGACGACGGAGCCGAAAGGGGATGTATCGGCTCCGGCGCCGACACGGTCACTGTCCCGAGAAGCTCCAGCTCCGAACTCTGGAGGAGAGTCGGAGGAGGAAGTTCAAGGGGAAGAGCAATAGCCGAAGTCTGCTGAGACGGGCTATGGAGCATCTGGGCTAGTGCCTGTGACTTCAACAGCCTGCTTACCACCCTCTCTAAATCGTGGTCAGACAGCCTGGAAGATCTCGAAGATCGGCTCCGATGACTCCGTTCCGATAAAAGAGGAGACCTCTGAGCCGAGTGAATCGACTCCAGAGAAGGGGACCGAGATCTCTTCTTGGACGAAGCCATCGGAGCAGACGTCCTCTGGGTTCCAGATGGAGCTGAAGACTTTTCGGCCCCGATACTGGATAACATGTCGGCACCAGCCGGTGCCGACAAGGCAACTGGAGACTGTGTGTCGGAGCCGGTAGGAGCCGACACTACCACCTCAGAGGAAGAAAGATCGGCTCCAGTCGGAGCCACCGGGGAAGGCTTAACCACTGTAGCCTGAACCTTAGGTGGCTTGGAAGGTTTACCCGACCCAGTCTTTGTCGGTGAACCTTCTGGCTTTAATAAGCCATGGAGGATCAACTTGTTCCTCCTCTCCTGCAGGACTCTCTGGCTAAAAGAATGGCATATAGCACAGGAGTCCTGCAGGTGTAAAGGCCCCAGGCAGTAAACACAAGAAGTGTGACCGTCTGTCAGAGACATCTTCTGACAGCACGAGTCACACTTCTTGAAGCCTGAGACCTTTCCTTCCCTAGACATAGTCTAAGAAACACAATAACACACACACTGAACAAGTCACACAATTAATCCCAAAACACACACACACACTGACAGGGATTAAAGAACAGGGAGGCTTAGGCCTAACTGAAAAAACTTTAACTTTTAAATTCTAACCAAAAAAGGAATATAGGGTGGGCACTAGTATAGAATACACACTATCTGTAATACTAACAAAATATAAGGGAAAAAAAAGGAGGGAAACCCCTGAATAAACTGTTTGAATTATAAAACTCACCTGAGCTGGCAAAAAAGAGACCTCTTCGCGAAGCGGCAAATGAGATCTGAGGTAGTCTCGCCCTGCATCATGGGATATAGGGTTGCCTCGAGCTGGTAAAAGGAGTTCTCAAGCTTAGCAAGTGCCGAGTCGGAGCCGAGGATCGGCTCCGAACCCATCCAGCAAGAATGAAGGCGAGATTGACAACTTAACATCTCCTGTTGCAGGCAGGGAATGAGAGTAATTAATGTTTCCAGGCTGTGGCAATGTTGATTCCAAACACTTTTTAGATACCATTGTAGTTTCCTCATATGCAGTCTTGCATATGGAATTAGCAGAATGCAGGATGCCATGAAGCCCAAAGCCTGCAGAATTTTTCTTGCAGATAACTGGGTCTTTGTTGCCATCATTTCGAAGTAAGAAGTCAGTTGCCTTTGTCTGGCGTGAGATAAGCCATCTGGGCAGTTGTATTTAAGCTTGCACCCAGGAATATTATCTCTTGAGGGGATACCAGTTTTGATTTATTTTCATTCACTGTGTACCCTAGGCAAATTAGTAATCTTTTTACAAATGCCAGATGCTTCAGTAGAATGTCCTTGTTCTCTGCTTGAATAAGGCAATCGTCCAAGTAAGGATATATTTGTATTCCTCTGTCTGCAAAATGCAATTACTGGTGCCAGGCATTTTGTGAAGACTCTGGCCACAGTAGATAAGCCAAAGGGCAGTGCATTGAGCCAGCTATGAATCTGAGGTATCTTCTGCAAGTTTGTCTGATTGGGACATGCAGGTATGCCTCTGAGGTCCAAAGTTACAAGCCAAGCCTTCTTGCCCAGTATGGGCAGAAGCTGCTGCAGAGTCAACATTTTGAATTTTGGAACGTCCAGAAAAGTGTTTAGAATAGACAGGTCCAGTATTGGTCTCCAGGCTTTGCCCTTTCTGGGTACCAAGAAAAGTCTTGAGTAAAATCCTTGTCCCTGCTCTTGCTGTGTTTCTCACTGAATAGCCCTCATGTCCATAAGGGATGAAACTTGCTTTTGTGCCTCTGCCCATTGATTGTGTGGCAGGTCTGGCATACCTTTTGTCTTTGGAAGGGTGTGAAAGTGGAACCTGTAGCCCTGAGACACTATTTTCAAGACCCATTTGTCCTGGGTGATCATGTGCCAATTTTGTGAAAAAAGTGCTAGTTTTCCACCTAAGGGTGCTGCCAAAAGACAACTGATTGGCAGTGGCAGAGGAAAGTCATTGGGACTGTTTCCTATATGGCTGTGATTTGTCTTCTCCACTTTTGGAGGTAGAAGCACCCCATTGTTTAGGCCTGTATGAGCCTTGGGGGCTGGGATCTGCCTCTAGGGCATCTGTATCTGCCTCTTTGTGGCCTGTCTGACACTGGAAAGGACCAATTCTTAGAAGGCCAGTTCCTGCTAAATCTGGGTGGCTGTACCTGTACTCCAGTGAATCAAAACCGCATTGCAAAGTATGCTTTCCCACTTGTTCAGCTGCATGCAATAAATCCTGCATTTCCTTGTTATCAGAACATTCAGAATTTGTCAACATTTTCTGTTTTAGCAGTGACATTAAGTATTGCTGATATTTAAGCATATGAAACTGACAATTTAAAGCCTTTACAGCCAAGGTAGCAGAAGTGTAAACTTTTTTCCATCTGTCCAGTGCCCTAGAATCCCTATCAGAGGGGACAAGGTTTTTTTGCAGTGGAAGCCTTGACGACTTTGGGACCCTGAGATATAGTTTCTGGGTCAGCAGCAGGGTTTTTATATAGAAATTTATGAGAGTCTGGAACCCTGTAGTATCTGTCGGGCTTAACAGGTGCAGGGGGTAGAGCGTCAGGAAACAGGCCAGACTCTGAAAATACATCATCTACAATGTCTAGAACAGGTGGAATAGCAAGAGGTCTGTGCTGAGGTAGGTAAAAGAAAGTCTCTGAGACTTTTCTTAGATTCTGAGTAATCTTGGCTTTCCCAGTGAAAATGCTCCCTCATGGAATGCAGGGTTTCCCCAAAAGAATAATCCTCAAGAGGAGAGGTTGAAGGAATAGATTCTTCAGCAACAGAATCCTCATAGGGAGGAAGAGAGTATCCTTGTTCAGAAGAGGAGTCAGAGGAAATGGAAACCTTATCAGAAGAGTCATATTCCGTCTCTTGCCTAGACCTATCAGAAGGGGGATGGGAATCCCTGATCAAAGTAATTAGGTCTTCGGCCATTTTAAGCATCTGTTTCTTAGGCATGGAAGTCTGTCCAGGAGAATGCTGTACTTGTTTCTTTGTCTTTAGAGCTGTTTTAGTCTTTGCCTTTGAAGCTGAGGTTGGCTTGACATATAACTGTGTAGTCTGAAAACACCCTCAGAAGCCGATGCCTGCTCAGTGGCTCCGGACCCATCTGAGGGAATAGTTTCTGAGTGTCCAATACCTTGAGTATCCAGAGGCCTAGTCAACTCCATGTGGGAGTCAGACGCGGCCTGTGGCTCTGAGGTAGCGGGTGTCAGGGGCTGCGAAAGCACCTGAGAACCGGCGAACGCCCTAGCGGAGGCCTCGTCGTCGGTTTTGGACCTCGGATGCCTGTTCTTTTCCTTGCACTTTTTATAAACTCCGGTCGTCGGCTGTTCCGACGGCATTATATAATTAAATCTTCAGCCAAAGTAATGAAAGGCAAAATCGTACCAACGCTTAATAGTGCGTTGGTTAAATCTAGCACAAAACCGACAGCTAGCAATGTCGTGGTCAGGGCCTAGGCAAGGAATACAGTAAGAATGAAAATCCTTATGAGGTATTTGCTTCCCACAAGAAATACAATTGTTAACTTTTTCTGACATCAGTCTGGAGCAAGAAAAAAAGTTTTCCCAACGGGGTACTTAGCTTTAAAGAAGACTTCGGATCTGAAATTCGATTTTGAAAATCTCAGGAGTCGGCCGTCCGGCACTTGCGAACTGCTTTTGCTTTGGGCACCGTGCGGCAAGAAAGACTGAAGAAAATGGCGTTGGCTGCATCTTTTATACCCCTGGCGCACTGACGTCAGGGAAGAGGAGACAGCAACAGACGCCGGACCAGGACTTTGGAATTCAGGCCGACTGTGGGCAGCCTACCAGCAGGATAACCCCAAGTGTAATGAATGCAACAGTGAAACACGATGAACATCCTTTTTACTGTGAGACCTAAATATTTTATAGCTATGGTTTAAATTAAATTGGTATGTAGGTGGCTGGATCAGCCAGATCCTTCCATTCCTTTGGTGTCCGTTACTACCACACCCTTTTTCCATGTATCTGGTATGGGATCCCCTCCAGAATTCTGTTAAACAATGTCTCATAGATCCTAACGACTTGGTACTTGACAAGTTTTCAAACTTTTATTGAGATACCATCAGACTCTGTCAACTTGTTGGATTTTCTCAGTCTCTAGTGTACTGATGGGTTTGCATATGGTTTTCGCTTGATCTTGTACTAATATATTGAGATTCACCCCTTCCAGAAACTCTTAATTTTTGCCCCAGCAGTCAGATTTCTATCACCCTCCTCTATACCAAATTTCATAGTAATTCTTAAAAACTTCCAGTATTCTAACAGGGTCTCTTTCCATCCTTATGATGGGGTCCCTAGTTTTAGTCAAATTCCTTATCCATCTTTTGTTGTCCGACTCTTCTTTCTATGATGTTTTGGGCCCTGGATTTTTTGTCAAAGAAAGTTAGTTGACGGGAAAACAGCAAGGATTCACTTTGTTTGTCCATATTTTCCTTTATCTCTTTTATGACCTTCACTAGGAGTCATTGCTGCACCTCCCCACTGGCTTCTTCTTTGCCTGCAATTCTCTATTTTTACATTATCTGTATAGC